>NC_090021.1:202682686-202992091 GCF_037176765.1 Anolis sagrei | reverse complement strand
CCACTGAACTGGGGTTGTGGTTTGCTCCAGCATTCACAACCATAGAGAGAGAGGCAACAGGAAAAGCTCAGCTTATAACTCCTAGGACCCTGGACTTTAGAGTTTATAAAGTATTTTTCCCTGTTGAAACATCACATTTGTGCCTAAGAAAGAGAACTAATTGTCAACAATAAACACCATTTCGAGTTACTTGGTGTTTTCTGGTCCTTGGGAGTTCCAGTTTCCCTAAAGGAGGGCAAGAAGCAATCCCCTGGGGAAAGAAGTCACGTCCATGCCTCTTTCTCTATAGCCCCAGGCGCAACTGCATACCCTGTATAGTTCAGGTCCAGGCTATTTGGCCTGTAAAAACCTTCCCAGGCCCTGAGATCCTAAGAAGAGGCCTTTCTTTCAGTCACACCACCATCGCAAGCTTGGTTGGTTGCTACCACTTGAATCTCAAACACCCTGCCTAAGGAAGCCAGAATGGTGGTGCCCTGAGGTTTGTTTAGCTAGGTGCATAGGTTCTAACTGGTTTTAATAGTTTTCGCTGTTTATTTTAATAGTGTCAATGTGTGATTCTATTTTAATGGTTGCATTTTTTTTTACATTTTAAAATATATATTGTGTTGCTTTTATTATTAGCCATTTTGGGTCTCCTTTTAAGAGAGATAAAATGCAGTAATAATAACATTCTTAATCCCACTGAAACACTGGGATGAAGATTTATCTAGTGTTTGGTAAATCTGTTTGATTGTCAATCTCACCTAGGGCACATCTACATAGTCTACTTATTCTGAGATTGATCTGGAATGGACTCGAAATCAACCCCAGGGAAGTCTGCATGGACATCTGTTAAGCTGCTGCAGTGTTAGGAGGGTCTCTGTACAATCCACATCACCCACTTCCTTTCCCTCCTCTCTTCTCCAAATTGTGCTGGTGCTTTGGCAAGCATCAAGACTAGCAATGAGTGATGGCCATTAAGTAATTTTGTACCTTGTGGTCTCTACTGTGATGGAAACAGGATGGTGGTGGTAAGTATAATCCCTTGTCCCTCGGCCTAGGAAAAGCAGGATGGCCATATAAACAGCAGTGACAAGTTCTGAATCAGAACCAGGCCAACTATTTACAAATGGCCAAAGTGTGAGGAAGCTTTAAGTAAGCTTTGGGTAAGTCCCAGGGCATTTCCCAAGTTTAGGTAATGAAGAAAAGTACATATGTATAGGGTATATAGTAGGCCTGGGTAACAACGGAAAAATTTGTTTCTAAAATCGAAAACGAAACGAATACAATATCGAAATACGAAGCATTTACAAAACGTTTTTGAAAATTCATTTTTTTAAATAATTGCTCCAGAATGGTTCGTTATTGTTTTGTAATTGAAAAAATTAACGAATTATTAACGAATTACGAATTAACGAAACAAAACCGCCCAGCCCTAGTATATAGGGCTAATCCATGCATCATGTAGTCCATTCACCCTTACCTCACCTCATTTGGCCTAAAAAACTATGCCCTAAGTTAGGTATAGCCAAGCTGAATTGTATCCATTGCAATTACCTTCCTAATTGGTATTTGGAGGACTTCTTCATGGAATATATTGTTATAATGACCATAAGTTCTAAAGATGGAGGGAATATTCTAAAATATTTCCTTTCCTCTCTTGTCAGTGAGAAAGACTGTGATAAAGACTTGCAACAGGGGCTTGCTTCTGTTTGTTATAGCCTCACTTACTTATTTAGGCGATCCCTCGTTGTTCGAGTAGGATAATCCTCCAGGGTGGGTCCGTAGGTGACTATGGAGCCCTATTCTTGATCTGCATCGTCTCTCACAGTGAGGGCATTGGTTTCCAGGTGGAAGGGGGTCCTGGTTGGGGTTGGCTTGACGCGCCTTCCTCTTGGCACGTTTCTCTCTTTCGCCTTCCATTTGTGCCCCTTCAAATTCTACAGCATTGCTGGTCACAGCTGACCTCCAGCTGGAGCGCTTACAGGCCAGGGCTTCCCAGTTCTTAGTGTCTATGCCAGAGTTTTAAAGGTTGGCTTTGAGCCCATCTTTAAATCTCTTTTCCTGCCTGCCAACATTCCATTTTCCATTCTTGAGTTTAGAGTAGAGCAACTGCTTTGGGAGATGGTGGTCAATGTGGCCAGTCCAACGGAGTTGATGGTGGAGGACCATCGCTTCAATGCTGGTGGTTTTTGCTTCTTCCAGCACGCTCAAACATGCTCAAACACTCTCTACTTCATTCAGAAAAATGCTACACTTGCAGGGCTCAGGCGGTATTGTATTTCAGAGTTGATGTTGACTTTGGTGGAGAGGTGGCTGCCAAGGTAGCGGAAATGGTCAACATTTTCTAATGTTACACCATTAAGCTGTATCTCTGGCATTGGAGAGGGATTGGCTGGTGACTGCTGGAAGAGCACTTTGGTTTTCTCTATGTTCAATGACAGGCCGAGCTTCTTTTTTTTAAAAAAATATTCTTTATTAAAGTTTTCAAATTATACAATTATTAAAATGAGATATGATAGGGTGAAATATAGAAGGAAAGAAAGAAAAAGAATTTAAAGAAGAAGTAAGGGAGAAAACCAAAGGATGGGAAGGGGCTAGGAATAGCTAAAATTGGGAGGGATATAGGAAGATAAAGGGTGTAGAAAAGTACTAAAGTGTGAATTTAAAAGAAAAGATTAAAAAAAGTTCGTTCTTCATTCCGTTTGACTTCCAGGATTCTTCAAGGTTGGTTTCCTTCCTTTTCTTTCCTTCCTTCTTCTTTCTTCGTCTTGTTTTCCATTTTTATTTTGACTATTATCTATAATATGTTGTCTTTGTTCTTATCTGTATCCAGACCTTTCTGTCTGTTTTGTTTCTTATCTGTCATGTTTATTTTAGATATTCTTTAAATATTGTCCAATCTGTACCTGTCTCTGTTATTCCCTTACTCCTTTGTAATAGGTAGCTTAAACTGTCCATATTCCTAACATCCATCATCTTTCTTTTCCAGTCTTCCATTTCTGGTACTTCTTTCTTTCTCCACAGTTTGGCAAAGCACATCCTAGCTGCCGTGGTGGATAGAAAAATCAGTTTGTCTGTATTTTTATCAACTTCCATATTTGTAATGCCTAATAGAAATAGTTCTGGTTTGAATGGTATACGAATTTTCAAAATATCTTGTAATGACAGGCCGAGCTTCTTGTATGCTTCTGTGAAGGTGTTTAGAGTGGCTTGTAGGTCTTCTTCTGAATGCACACAGACGACATTGTCATCGGCATACTGGAGTTCTATAACAGATGTTGTTGTAACCTTGGTTTTGCTTTCAGTCTGTTGAGGTTAAATAGTTTGCCATCTGTCCGATGGATGATTTCCACTCTGGTGGGAAGCTTCCCATCAACAAGATGAAGTATTAGGGCTGGGCAATTCGTTTCGTTAATTCGTTAATTCGTTAAATATTCGTTATTTTTTGAATTACAAAATGATTACAAAACTTTTCTTTTAACCTGGAAGTGTTTTTAAATATCGAAACGGCAGGCGCCAAAAATTTTTGTATTTCCGTCCATTTCGGAAATACGTAAGATGGCCACCTGCCGATGCTTGCTGGGAGCTCTGCTGGCTGAGCAAGCGAGGGAGAGGGCGAGCGAGAGGGGCGAGCGGGCAGCGACGGTGAGAGCCATTGAGCATTCAGCTGTGAAACTCTCTGCCCCAGAGGGAGTGCGGTGGAGACTATTTGAAACAGAGGCTGGATGGCCATCTGTCAGGGAAGGGCTTGGTGGGCCATTGACCTTCAGTTTTGGAGTTGTAGTTCACCTACATCCAGAGACCACTACAGACTCAAACAATGATGGATCTGGACCACACTTGGCCAGCGAGAGGGGCGAGCGAACGGAGAGTGAGAGGGGCGAGCGAGCGGCGAGCCGAGCGAGAGGGGCGAGAGAGCGGCGAGCGAGAGGGGCGAGAGAGCAGAGAGTGAGAGGGGCGAGCAAGCGGCGAGCCGAGCGAGAGGGGCGAGTGAGCGGAGAGCGAGAGGGGTGAGCGAGCGGAGAGCGAGAAGGGCGAGTGAGCGGAGAGCGAGAGGGGTGAGCGAGCGGAGAGCGAGAGGGGTGAGCGAGCGGCGAGCGAGAGGGGTGAGCGAGCGGCGAGCCAAGCGAGAGGGGCGAGTGAGCGGAGAGCGAGAGGGGCGAGCGAGCGGAGAGCGAGAGGGGCGAGTGAGCGGAGAGCGAGAGGGGTGAGCGAGCAGAGAGCAAGAGGGGCGAGTGAGCGGAGAGCGAGAGGGGCGAGAGAGCGGAGAGCGAGAGGGGCGAGCGAGCGGCGAGCCGAGCGAGAGGGGCGAGTGAGCGGAGAGCGAGAGGGGTGAGCGAGCGGAGAGCGAGAGGGGCGGGCGAGCGGAGAGCGAGAGGGACTCAAACAATGATGGATCTGGACCACACTTGGCAAAAGCACTCAATATACACCCAAATATGAACACAGATGGAGTTTGCGGGAAATAGACCTTGACATTTGGGAGTTTTATTTACGGGGATTTATGGTTCACCTGCAATCAAAGAGCGTTCTGAACCCCACAAGCGGCGAGCGAGAGGGGCGAGCGAGCGGCGAGCGAGCGGCGAGCGAGCGGCGAGCGAGAGGGCCCGCCAGAGTGAGTGCCTGCCTTCCCTCCTTAATAATAATTTAAATTTAATAATAATAATTTTAATTTCTCCTCCCTATTCTACTAAATTAATAATTAAATTTAAAAAATATTTTAAAAATATTGAAAAAAAAGGGCGCCATCTTTACAAAATGTTTTGTAAATATTTACGAAATTTCGTAAATACCGAACTTTTTTGGGGGAAAATTTTGTAATTATTTTAAATAACGAAACAAAAAAACACCCCAATTACAAAACGATTACAAAACCAAATTTTTGCGTTGTTACCCAGGCCTATGAAGTATCATAGCGATGAAGATGGAAAATAAGGTTGGGGCACTAACACATCCCTGTTTGACGCCTGATTCCACCTTAAATGGGTCACTTTGGGAGCCACTGCTGTCCAAGACTGTTGCCATCATGTCATCATGGAGGAGCCGGAGGATGTTCACAAATTTGTTAGGGCACCTGATTTTTGGAGGATGGTCTAGAGGGCGCTGCGGTCCACTGTGTCAAATGCCTTTGCAAGGTCAATGCCTCACTAAGTCAAGAAGGAAAGGAAACATCACCCCTTGCTCTCTAATTAGAAAATTAACACACTTACTTTGTCCCATCTAGCAGCTGACTGTTAAGGGGGGCCGGGTGGCATTTATGTAAACTAAGATTAAAACTACAATGTCTTACTGAAGATATATCACTTGCAGATCCAGCCTTCTGAGTTACAACTCTATAACTGAAATATTGAATGCCATCAATATTTTCTGAACAAAAATTCCATTTTCCTTCCTCCCCAAAAATAATGTGGTTGGACTTACACAGTGCAAGAAGAGGAGTCAAAGGAAGAGGAGGAGCAATTTCAAGTGCACAAAAATGCTTTTGTTAGTGTAATAAAATCCAGATATGAATTTTGTCCTGAAGATTGGGCTGTTATCAAAGACTTTCTCACAGAGGGATGAAAATTGCTGAAATATCTCCCTGCTTCTTCCAAGAACTGTATTATTCAAATATTACAATAAGTTATAGTTCCTGACCAAGGTTCTCCAATACTTGGCAGTCAGGGGGTTGTATTAGATGGCCCATGTAGTCTCTTCCAATGCTATTGTTCTATGATTCCATGATTCTAAGTACAAACGGTTAGTTTTGGCCACACAAGCAGGATATCTACATATCAATCTACACGAGAAAAATAATAAAGAACACTTCTAATACTTAAAGTTGAATACAACATGTAATCTAATCTTTAACTGGAACAGTGATGTATATTAATAGGAAACAAAAATACTTCTTACAAATACAAAAAAAATCAGATTGTGAATAAAAAGACAATTGTGTTTGCATATTACTTCCTTATTCTCCACTGCGTATTGAATTACACATCTGGAATGTTACAAGTGCTCATATCTTTGGAAATGTACTCCTGTTCAGGTGGTGTCCTTCTTGAGTCTAGTAATGAATTACATTTAAGTGATGGGGTTTGTCGGAAATTTGATTTAACTAATTTCTTGCATTGAAAAATAAAAGAAACATTCTCTGGTGCTGCCAATGGAAGTTCCCTGAAAATCCTGTTGACTTTAAAGGTTTTACCATCTGCCAGGTTCCTTAATGTCCTGTCTGTGGCTGCAACAGAGCAGATGTGCTAGACAAGATTTCTGATTGACACCAGTGCTAATCTTAAACCAAGTTCCTCGTATTTAATTTATAGTCGAGCAATGTGAACCTTCAGAAAGGTCATGTTTGATGAAGATCAGCTTCAGAGGAATAATAGTGTACTATAAAAAGAAATGGAAACTCTTGAGATCTTGCCGAGACTGCCAGCCAGAAGAGAAAGTGAGCCTACAAGTTTGATTTGGCAAACATGTAACTGATATAAGGAGAAGGAAAACCAATCCCAAGGGGTAACTGTGTTAGCTGTTGCAGCTAAAACAAGACAGTCTTGTGGAACAAAATACAGCATGTTTAGGAAAGCTAAACCTTTTATGCATGACAGTTGATTTGATCAGATGCATCAAATGGTATCTCAGCCAGCACATCACAGTAACATACTTGGGCATGTGTGAGTGGATCTCAGTCAGTGGGGTCAGAGAGAAATGAAATGCAGAAAAGGCAAAAGTCAATCACGACAGTCTTATTCGGACATTCTGAATCTGAAAAAGCTGAATATGAGAGAAGGAGAAACAAGCTATCCCCCTCTTCTCTATAATCATCTCTGAGAAGATGAAAGATCCCATAGAAGCAAACAATCTATACAAAGAACTCTGGTAAATTTTAAATATACAAACACATAATTCGGGATGCTCAGATTCAGAATAACAATCTAGGTGCGTGATAAAACACTTTTTGAAATATTGTAGCTGTTTTAAATGTAGTTTTGGTGTAGAATTTTAAGAACAGAATAACAGTTCTTTCAGAAATTTGATAGTTTTATCAATTCAGTTGTTACTCAGTTTTGATTCAATGTGGATGATGATGTTCCAGTCCAACTTCTTTTAGTGCTTCTGAATTGATTTTGCCTGGCATATCAGCAAATTAAAGTACCTTTGAAAGTCTTTCAGAAGATTTTAACCCCTTTTTTACTCCCAAAAGAAATCTTACTCAGTAGCATGTGAAAACCAATTGTGAAAACTATCGATATGATGGAACAAATCTGAGATTACTTTTGGATTTAGAATACCAAATTTCTATAAAGGTAGTAGATGCTTTTTTAAAAAGAAAATTCACTTTAATGGATGAGAAAGCTCTACAGATGCAAAGGGATGTACAAACTGAACTGTCCCTCACACTGAAAAGGAATGGAAGTTTTTTTTTAAAAGTCTATTGTATCTCAGTATTTTGAGATACTTTGCATTATATTTCTTTGCTTATTTGATTGACATCCTCCCTTCCTTTTTAACATTTAATTAATTAACTAATTAAATGAAAAAGGTTAATAATTATATAGACATATATGAACACAGGCTTACCTTTCTTACTACTATACACTCCCCCCTTTTTTTATTTCCCCCCTTTTATTCCTTTCATCCCTGTGCCCTCCTTCTCCAGAACGATCTTTTCTTCTAAAATCCCACCAAAAGTTCAGTTCTTCATGTGGAGGTAAATTCCCATCTTCTTTTTCCAATACTTTTTCTAAAAAAATCTTCTCCAGATACTTTCAAAGTCATTTTTTCCCCATAGTCCCCTCTTTACTTTAAAATTTGATGTTAATTTATCATTCAATATCATTATCCAGAGTTCTTTATATCATTCATTAATTTGTATTATCATTTCCTTTTCCGAATATTTTGCTATTAATAATTAGCTGCTGTTAATATTATATTTATTTTTAATCCCTCTTATCTTTTCTTTCATCTGTTTCAATTAATAACAATATTTTTGCCGGATTCCTTCTAATTTCTGTATTCATAATATTTTCAATTTATTTTATAACCATTTGCCAAAAATCTTGTAAATATTTGAAATCCCACCACATATGCATGTAAGTTCTAGTTTCCTGACACCCTCTCCAAAAACAGAGAAGTTTGAATAATCATCCCTGAGAGAAGGCTGCTAACCTGCTGAAATCTTCATCTTATCTTGAATCTAGAAATATATTTACAACACCATTTCCCATTAAACCATATGGAATAATCATGGATTTCCTCCTTGTGTTTCATCTGCTTGGAGGCAACATAAGATGTTGATGCATTACTCTTACTGTATTTTTACACAGTTTTATATTACCAAGTATTTGAAACTATCAAAAGCACACTATTTGAAGGAATTTTAGGTCATTTCAAAGTTTCCCAAAGCAAAATGTATATATCCCTCACTCCACTAGGGTCAAGGAACTGGCTTTTTCCCCCTGCTGAGCTGAGCCATTCTCACAATGGACTGGTCTTATTATTTTGAAGCACCACAGAAAAGTCTAAGTTATTGTTTTGACACTTGTCTCACATAATTACTGCTATTTGTTCCTCTCCAAGAAGATTGTCTTTAACATAAACTGAAAGCAAAGCAAAATGAATACTCCCAAAATAGTTGTCCACTGCACATTTTCAACCCCTTATTGACTGATTTCCATTTATTTTTGTCCTTGTGGTTCCCAGCAAGGATTCATTGGGACACTTTGCACTCATCCGATCGGAAAGCTGATGTGAAATTTTCAGATGGCAATCATTTCTAGTACAGGGTGTAGAAAGTATGTGGTTCTCCAGATATTATTTGACTGCATTTTCTATCAGTCCTGGGAAGCATAAGCACAGGAAGCAACATCTAGAGGGCTACACATATTCTCTATCCCTACTCCAATACTCATAAAATAAGCAGACTTCATGAGTAAAGCCTTGGTTCTGACCAAGGGCATTAAGAATTAAAGAATTCCGCATATGTGCAGGAGTTCTTGCTGAGCTCAAAAACCATATAGCATCAAGTTCAGTAAGAACGTTAGTTTATCCCAGATAGACCCACTGAGACAATGACTGAATTGTGAGTAAATCTGTGATGAAATCTTAACCCTTCAGTAACTAACAATAGGAATTAGATCTCTGTGTGCTTAATACTGTAGGAAAATTGAAAATTATTCCTTTAAAGAATTGAAGAAATAAACTATTAAGCACTTGTTTTTGCTGTAATGCCAAGTCCACTGAGTTTTACTAAAACAAGTAAGTACAGGCAGTTCCCAAGTTACAAACATCCAACTTATAAATGACTCATAGATAAGAATAGGGGAGAGACAACAGGAAATGATAGAAATCTATCCCTCAAAAGGAAAATTCATTCCTGTAAGAGTTATCATGGGGGAAAGGTGTTCTCCACTGAAACTTTCTCACCAATCCTTGTTTCCACAACAAGCTCCAATTATCACAGGGACAGAAAGTGAGATAAAATCTTCTGAACAAACACACACACACATAGAGAGAGAGATACTTTAAAATGTACCTGTTTTAACTTACGTACAAATTTAATTTAAGAACAAACCTACAGAACCAATCTTGTTCTTAACTTGGGGACTTCCCTAGGGTTGTCACAAGTTGCAAAAAACCAATAACCATAGTTTCACTTATCTATCTCCAGGAGTGGTTGTGGGCCTCGCTAGGTCCTCTGGCATTATTCTATTATATCATTCCAGCCTAAATATAGTCAAAATATTCTGTTCTCCACGTGGGTCTTGGATATGAAGTCCATACTGCAGAGTCAGTGATATTTCTGAACTGAAGAAGAAACATAGCTTAGAGGCAGCACACATGTTTTGTATCAAGTTTGGCATCTGAGACCCTTTCCCCCTGTCTCAATATGATCAATGTGGCAGACGGTAGTTCTGATGGTCATAAAGAAAGCTTCAAAAAACAAAAGAAGCTGCATGCACATTCTGTTTGGCATGTTGTCTAACCCTGCTTTATGTACAGACAAAACAAATCCATGTTTTTATATGTGTGGAGTAATGCCATGTGAAGACAACATGAGGCAGTAAATGTGAGAAAAAACCTACAAACCTAGATGTGAAAAGACACATAGTCATAGCATTATAATCCCACTTTAATTGCCATGGCAACACCCAATGTAATTGTGGGTTTGCAGTTCAGTAAGAGATACTGAGAATTCCCAGCCAAAGCTTCCCAAAGAGTCCAAAGAGGATGTACAGGGTTAGTCAAAATGAATAGGCCAATAAGAAAATTAATTTTAGACGAATGTATGTTTATTGTAACCAAACTACAGCTACGTATCGACAGATAAATTATCAAAGTTTTGTCTCACCTTCAGAGATGTTCGATATGGGCGCCCCGTGTGACACGGCAGACGTCCAAGCGATAGTCCAGTTCATTCCACATCCGTTGCAGCACATCCGACGTAATGGCATCGAATGCAGCACATATGCGCTGTTTTAAGTCGTCCAAGGTCAGCGGTAATGGAGGTCGGAACACAGTGTCTTTCACATACCCCCAAAGAGAAAAGTCGCATGGTGTGAGGTCGGGGGACCTGGGGGGCCACAGGAGGAATGGAAGATCAGTCACTCCAGCACGGCCAATCCAACGTCTGGGAAGGTGTACGTTGAGGTACTCGCGTACACTGTTGTGCCAATGCGGAGGGGCACCGTCCTGTTGGAATACGAAATCGGGCACTTTCTCTTCTAACTGTGGCATCAACCATTCAGACAACATGTCAGCGTACACTATGCCTGTTACGGTTTTCTCCACGAAAAAGAATGGGCCAAACACGTGACGGTTGGTTATTGCACAGAAAACGTTTACCTTCGGCGAATCCCTTACATGTTCCAATACAGCATGAGGATTTTCAGATCCCCAAAAGCGGAGATTATGCCTATTGACCTTCCCGCACAGGTGAAACGTTGCCTCGTCACTGAAGACCAGTCTGTTGACAAAGCCTTCCTCCTCTAGTCTTCGCTGCATTGATTCGCAAAAATCGTGTCGTTTCGAATAGTCACCTTTTTTCAAAGCCTGCACCATTTGCAATTTATACGGCTTGAACTGCAAACGTTTGCGTAACATGCGCCACACAGTTTTTTGCAGAACGTTCAATTCTATGGAAACACGATTTGTCGACTTCTGGGGACTTCGTTGAAAGGATGCACGAATGGATTCCACTGTGTCTTCGGAGACACGCGGTCGTCCTGTGGTTTTACCCTTGCATAAGCATCCCGTCTCCTCAAATTGCTTTACCCACCTCGCAATGGAATGTCGATGAGGTGTTTCCTTGCCATACTTGGCTCGAAATTCTCGCTGGACCGTAATTACTGACATTGTTTTAGCAAATGTCATCACACAAAACGCCTTCTCTTTGCCTGATTCCGCCATTTTGAAAACAGCGACTCCTAGCGACGCCTAGCGGCATTAACGTACATGTGTGTTGCTCAAAAAAAACTTTGATAGTTTATCTGTCGCTACGTAGCTGTGGTTTGGTTACAGTAAACATACATTCGGGTACAATTAATTTTCTTATTGGCCTATTCATTTTGACTAACCCTGTATTATAGCACTGTAGTAATAATGCTGTAATAGGATGAAAGAGCTTGTGAATTTGATTAAACAGACTTAGGGCCTCACTCTGTCTTGTTTCTTCATAAAATGGGGATGGAATAAGAAGCTATCTTGTAAGTAAATTCTTAAGGACAATAGTAACTAAGTCATTAAATGTTATTCAACACATGTGGATATCCAACCGATATTATGTTGTTAAAGTCTTTAGCATCACACTGTGTTAATTCTGCCACATAGGTTGTAGCAGAATTATTTTCAAACAAGACCATGTGAAATCATGTTTCACAAACATTATCTCGCCAAGTTGGTATAGATGAATACACGTGGCACACCCTCTGCCCTATACCAGAGCCTAAATCTATAATTAAATCCTTAGAGAATTAATGGCAGTTCTATCCAACAAATTAAATCTAACAATGTATTTTCTTTAAAATACAGAGATTTAAATATTTAAAATAATTGGTCTCAGTGGGAAATTGAGCAGTATATTTGGAAACACCTCTTTCACACTAGAGAAGATTGAGTTTTATTCTTTTTTTTTTTCAGTATTCAGAAAATATAGCATGGCTTAAACCTGAATTCCACAGAGGATTGGTTTCATTTGATCCAATCCAGAATGGATCCAGATCAGATTGCATATATAATTACTTTTTCTCTCTCTTATATACTTCTATCTTTCTTCCTTTTTCTATATTGTTATTGTTCTCACTCTTTCGTTGCATTGTTATAAAATCTAATAAAACTCTCCTTAAAAAAAACAAGATACACACAGTTAAAATATAGGTTGCAATTCACCAATAAAATGGAAATTAAAATTCACAAGTTAAAATTAAAGACAGACAACTGTTTCATAAAGTTCTTAGTTACCTTATATTTTATTATAGTCGGCATAAACAATTAAGCATATCTCAGGCCAATGGCCTTCAGAGATATGCAATGCCAGCTGAACAGGCCACTGCTCTTTAAAAAAAGCTGAAAATGCTGTGGAGAGTGCTCCTGAGATCACAAATGGTGATCACAGGTGAAGTCTCCACAAGCCTCATCCTTCCAAAGATCCAGACCTTATGAAAGGTCTGAATCTTTGGAGGTGTTTCTTTTAACCTGGAATAAACCTGGGTTCCAGGTTTTTTCCAGGTTTATTCTGATTATCATGAAGCACTGCTGGTACATCCCCATCTTCAGAAAGATGTGGAGCTATTGACCAGATCTAGTATTTATCAAGTTCCCATTCAAGTATCCTAAGGCATCCCTGCTTCATTCTTTCATATATTCTCCACCCAGGTGTAAAGGCTATATCCATTGATACTCATACGTTTTTCCAGAATTTCTGGTTATGCAGAGATCCTCTACCATTAGAGGAGGCTCTCTTCTTCTCAAAATGACATTCTTCCTCTCCCTTGTTTGACAAAGGGAAGACAGAATGGGAGAGATTTGCATGTTCCTTCTCCTCATGCATTAATCTTTTTCATTTTTTTACAAATTCTGAATAAGTCTCAAGTTTCAAATACACATTAACACAAAATCACCCCAACCATGCAGCACCCCACCCACCTACCCCCAAACACACACAAATAATTGAAAAAGCAAAATTTTTATAGAGGTGGAATATCTGAATATTACTTATCCGAAATGTTTGCTGTGATGAATTGCCTACCTTTTAGGCCAGGGAAAAGCTCAGGAAGTAGGCCCAAGTGTTTTGGCAGCCATTTTGTATGGTGCCTGGAGGCAGCAGCCATCTTAGAGTAGTAATTTCCTAGAGGAGGCAGAGCTTCGGAGCAGCTTGGAGGGAAATGATGGTATGTGGTCTGAGGTAAAGAACAAATCTATAATTTATGAGGTAAGTACTCTCTATGATGGTACAGTTCTGATCTATGGGGCAAGTACATCTATGTTCTGATCTAAGGGGCAAATACTGCTATTATCTATGACATGTACATTTATTATCTATGGCATGCACAGGATATAGTCTGTGACATGCACATCTATGTTCTGATCTATGGGGCATGCACTGCTATTATCTGAGACATGTACATCTATTATCTATGGCATGCACTATCTATGTTCTTTGAAGCATGCACGTGCCTGTTTCAGATCGCAAGCCAGACCAGACACTTTCTGGCTCAACTAGCTAAAAGCTCTGCCAAAGAAGAAAGGAGGGAAAAAGTCCTTCCACCAAGCTCTGAGCTAGAAGGGCTGAACCAACAGAGCTCAGCCTCTAGGGATTCCTAACCTCCTCCCCTAAAACTCAGCAAATGGAACAATCCACCTCCAAGAGAGCAAACAGGGAAATAAACAGAGGAGTAAAACCTAGACCGAGACTTCACATAAGCATTGAACTGTTTTTAAAGTAACCATAAGCTTCATCTCATTATTGCAACGATTACGCATAAGTGCCTGTATTGTTGAAGTTCAGACAAATAAACAACTTTGTTCTTTGTTCATCAACAACTGTCTCAGTGAGCCTCTATATAAAGAAGTATTCTTAACAAGATAGGGAAACAGAGTTTCCAGATTGGTGGCAGCGACATTTTAAAAGAATCTCATTGTTATTTCCCTCAGTGTTCAGAGCCCTGAGCGCGAATTCAGCACATTCCAGCCGACTTAAAACCTCTTGCCAAACCAAAAGCTGAGCATTCCTTTTAAGTGTAGCGGTAGCCAGTTTCCACATTAAAGATTCCTCAGAATACTGTGTGTTGGTGGCAAAGTACAAGCTTTTAAGTCGTTTTAAATTATCATCCATTATAATTGGTGACACAGCGGTGGGATCTCCAAACTAATGGTGATACTCTTCACATAATAGATCCCCCCCCCCCTCATTACATTTGGGGTCAGAAGTGTTCTGCATTTCAGATTTTGGAATACTTGCACAAATATTATACCTTTGCAATGGGACCCAAGTCTAAACATAAAGCTCATTTATGATTCATGCACATCTCCTACTCATAGTCTGAAGGTAATTCATACAAAACATTTTAAAATCATTTTGTGCATGAAACAAAGCTTGTGTACATTGAACTATCAGAAAGCAAAGGTGTCACTATCTTAGGGGGTCATTTTTAGATTTTGAAACATTTTGAATTCAAAATTCTGGATAAGGGGTACTCAACTTGTAATACATTTTAATAAAGAAATATTGAAACCTAGCCAGGGCAAATCCCTGTCCTCTAATCAGCAGATTGAAAAGAACTTTCTGGATACACTGCTGGGTTCAGAGTTGCTGTACCACTTCAAATGCATAGCTGTTGTTGTTTCCTAGATATGCTGAAAGAGATTCGTAATGAGCTGTTTAAAATCTTCTCCCAGTGAAGGAATATCATACACAAACTTAATTAGTTTTTCATGAGGGCCTATGGGTGTTAAAATCAAAATGAAAGGAAATGTTTTGTTTTTAAAATGGAATTAAAGCAGGGGTTGTTGAAAGGAAAATTGCTCCAATGAGGTAGTTCTTTATGCCAAATTGTAGGTGTTTGTTCGAAGCAATGGAAAAGCACATTAGATTGCACACAGTGGAGTACTGGTAAATAAGCATTGAAATTGACGCAATTAACTGGAAAATTAGCTCTTTCAACAGAAAAAGTTAACTTTTGTATAAATGTGCACAAGGTTCACACACACACATACACCCTTCTGTACAATATGGCATGGGTCCAGTTTATTTGAAGCTTCATTTAAATGGTTTGTGTTATTTGAAGGTTCCCTGTTTTGATAACTGCTGAAGAGTTCCTTCTCTCTGGTCCTATCTACATTGCCATATAATACAGTTTCAGTAATCTTCAGTATGAAGAATAACTGTATTGAACTGTATTACATGGCTGTGTAAAAATCATACAATCCAGTTCAATGCAGTTCATTCTGCATTATGAGTTTACACTGACCATAACAAGGCAGTTCAAACTGGATTATATGGTATAGGTGTAGGTGGGGCCTCTGTCTCATCAACACATGTGGTGGGAACCCAGGAAAGTATTTTCTGTGTCTGCTCCCATGCTCTTGAACTTTGTTCTCAGAGAGAGGCTAGACTGGCATCCTCATATTATTCTTCCATACCCAAATATAAATAGGTTTTTGAGAATGGGTTTTTAAGAATCTTGGCCTACATATACCATGCTAAGTTTTATTTGATGCCTTTTAATTCACCCTTTGAATTCATTACAGACTGGGGGTGCATTGACACTGTTGAATTAATGCAACTTGACACCACTGTAACTGAAATGGAACCATGTGAGCTGTAGTTTTACAAGGTCTTTCACATCCTCTGCCAAAACGTGCTGATGTTTCACCAAACTACATCTGCTAGGATTCCATAGCATTGAACCATGGCAGTTGAAGTGATATCAAGCTGCATCAAAACTACATTGTAAATGCACCAGGGATTCAAGGCATTTTACAAAAAGTCATAAATTATAATAAAACACAAATCACCAAAATCCTACAAAATTAAGATTAGACATCCTTAAATACCTACAGAACTAAAAACCATTTAAAGGCTTATGTAAAAGAAAACACAGGAACCACAGGCAGTGAACCAGCAGAATGTATTGTTGTGATTTTTATTTCATAAAAGATCCACAGTTTATGTTTAAAAAATTAGTTTTAGGGATTATAATTTCTAGAGCCCCAAGACAATAATGCTGTTAGGGGAGTTTATGAGCTCTAATTCACAGAAATAATTTTTTAGAAACTCTGCCTGCAAGATAAGATAGACTGAAAGAAAATATTTGGGTCTGTAGTCATGAATGAACTTTAGAGCTCATTCATGTGGGTCTCTCAGATCTATTGCTAGTTGCAGATCTTGTGTCATGGAATTCCTGGGATCCTCTATATGGGTAACTGGGTATGGGGAAATAGAGCAAACAACTAATGGATACACAGGCCCTTCCACACAGTCATATAAACCAGAATATAAAGGCAGAAAATCCCACATTATCTGAGTGTGGACTCAGATAACCCAGTTAAAAGCAGATATTGTGGGTTTTCTGCCTTGTTATTCTGGGATATAGGGCTGTGTGGAAGAGCCCTAAGTTATCTGAGTCCACACTGCTATATAACCCAGTTCAAAACAGATGATGTGAGATTTTATGCAGCTGTGTGGAAGGGGCTGTAGATGGATAAGATGGTTTCCAACATGTCAGACTTTTCAGACTTTTTAATACTTTTTGTGCCTTAATACTTTGTAGGAGTTCCTTATTTCTTTGGAACTCAATTTGTTTCCCTTTCTTCCTGCCAACTATGACCCTGATGAGTCAGAGGAACTACTCTTGTAACTTGCAGACCTTGTAACTTTGTTTTCAATATATTCCAGTCTTATCTGTGGCAAACAATTTCTCTATAATTACATTTTATCCTTTTTCACACATGAGACCTTAGGTCAGCAGCTTTTCAACCCCAGCTATCTTCAGCAGTCTGCTCAGTCTTATTTTCCCATGCCTTTTATTTCATGGCATCCTAGATGTAGACAGTGACTTCAATGGCACTATCATCACCCCCATAGCTAATCCCTGATGGCTATGATTGTCTTCCAGAAGTAAATTCTTGGTGATGGGTCCATAAGTGACTGTAGAGACCTATTCTGGATCTCCATGGGCTTTTGCTGTGAGGAAATAGGTTTCCAGACAAAAGCTTGCTTGATGTTCTTTTTTCTTGGCACATTTCTCCTTTTGCCCTCTATTTGTGCCTTTTTAAGATCCATGGCACTGTTGGTAACAGCTAGTCTCCATTTAGAATACTCAAGGGTCAGGGCTTCCCAGTTCATCCATGGCAGGGGTGCGATTAATCTACACTGGGTTTTATTCTAGACTTTAAAACTATCCAAGATGCTGAACCTATTTTGTAGGCTAGGGACCAGCAGTTGGATCGTTCCCTTTATATCTGGAATAAAACCCTGAGCAGATTCACCACACTCCTGATACACTAGGCACTGCCTTCTGGTCCTCTAATTGCTATACCATGCAGCATAGATTAAGTTTGCTGGATTTGAATATAAACATAGAGTTTGTGGAGGGTGGTGAACAGAAGGCACTCTGTCATGAAAAATTCCTTTCAGCTGCCTCTCCAACATGATTCACAGCACTTCTTAAGTGTAGACTACTTCAGAGTAAGTGATTTCAGGACTGAAGTCTGTTTTGTCTCTTTGAACAGGTGGCAGCTGCAGTTGTAATGATAAACACATACAATTATGTATCAGCACATGTGGGAGGCTGTGAAAAAGAATACAACCTGATCTTCTTTCTATGTACTTTGTGGCCCTGAATGCTCCTTTTCTATTTACATTTCTTCCTGTAACCATATTGGCCTCTCGTGTTTTATGAAAAACAGTCCAGCTTTCCATCAGATTAAAGGGAAGTAAGGATGCAAACTCTGTTGTTGTTTCTGCTGCTCCTATTCAATGGCTGGCCTCCCCCAGCAATGGCAAAATCCCTTTTAATCTATGTAATTAGTCTGGGTATAACCCCCCCCCCCCCAATCTATTGGTTTTTCATTCATTGTTTTAGCACAAGAGTAAGGACATGGCCACAGCTGTACAAATAATAACAGTCAATAATGACAGGGAAAATTAGAATTCAAAAATATAGACATGTTAATCTGGAATATCAGTACAAGCAGCCCCCGAGTTACAAACATCTGACTTACAAACAACTAATACTTAAGAATGGGGGTGAGACAACAGGAAGTGAGAGAAATCTAGCCCTTGGAAGGGAAATTCACTCCTGGAAGAGTAATCATGGGGAAAAGGTGTCTCCACTGAAGCTTTCTCACCAATCCTTGTGTCCACAACAAGCCAGATTTTTCAAAATCAAATTATCACAGGGACAAAAAGTGAGGTGAAATCTTCTGAATAGGGGTACACCACAGGGTATTCACCTTTATGCTATCCAAAGCTAAGAGAGAGTGTTACACTTTAAAAATATACCTGTTCCGACTTATATATAAAATCAGCTTAAGAACAGAACCTATTTTTTAAAAAACTTGGGGACTGTCTGTACTTTATTTTTGGCCATAGTCTTTGTATAACGAACAAAGAAGCAACAACGACACAAGATAAATACACTCTATATCATACATAATACTCAAAACATAAAATAATTTATCATGGATCCATTAAAATGAGTTTTATAATATAAATCAAATATATCAAATCAATCCCACTAAAATGGTTGCTGTTTCTGCTATCTGTTTTCACCTGATCTTAGCAGCAATTGCAGAGCTACGCCTCAAGTCACATATTTGTTCTTGTCAACAAAAAGGCAGAAATGTATGTCTCTAGTAAGAAGAATGATTCTCTATTAAATTTATCAAAACTCATTCTTCTGGGTCACTTTATATGGGACTGGTAAAAATCTAATCTCATTTAGCGCAGGATGACTATCAATAGAAATATGAAAAGTTCCCAGAGGTTTCCAGTTCTATAAGGTAACTTCCATGTTCAGTGGCACGTTTAAATTTGAAATACCATTATGCAATTATAGTGAAAAAAACAAACTTTAGTAAAGCTCTCCTTGATTGATCTTTGATAATATGGTTGTGTAAAACAATGGGATTCATCCATTGAGAGATTCCATTGAATCATAAGCCAATCAGTATGCTAGAGTCAAGTTTGATAAGCAATTTAGTTTAATCAGAGATTTTGGAGTAGCTTTATCCATATATTGTCTTAAATCAAATATGTCATTTTTAAATAATTTGGCCCTTGGTACTCAACACACAGGTCTCTAACCTGTGTAGCAAGCAGTGGTGCGTTTTTTAAAAACTGCAAAGAAATAAAGAAATATATGTCACAAGAAATTCAATGTGCAGATTTGACAAATATGAATTTAATATCATTTGTAGGAATGGATGGAAGAATGGAAGGATGTGTGGTTGGAGTTAATAATTTTGGAAACACCGGTATAATATTAAGGCCTGCAATTACTAACTACCTGCTTGCTGGAACTGTGATCAAAACCTGCTAATGAGATCTGAAAAGTAATCTCTGATAAGAACGGGACAGTGATAAAGAAAATGTTTGCCGCCTTCCTTATGTTAAGAGGGAAGTCAACACAAGCCTTATGTTTGTCAACACCAATCAAGAAGAACAACATCTGGCCAGGAAACTGAGATGGATCCAGGATGGAAGATGTCTATCATTAATTTACAACTTTGGGACTAAATCAGCAGAATATTCCCATAAAAGACTCAGTCTAATAATGCTCAAAGTGTGGCAGAATGAGGAGTCTGTTCCACCCACTATGCTCTGCTCCATGGGAAGGAGAGAAATAGTGTACCTATGGATAGTGGCAGATTTGCACGGGAGCAGTTTGGTCACTTTGGGGCTTCTTTCTCAAGGGAAGAGGAAAAAGTGCACCTTTGGAGTCTTAGATTTTGTGCAGGTAGTCAGGTTCTGCTGTATAGAAAACAGAGATCAGGTCCCTGGCATTGTTCTTAGGGAAAAGATGCATTTTGGTGTTTTGAAGTTATGAAGTTATGGAAGTTTTGGAATTATGTTGGCAGGCTTCAGGAAAGCAGGGTCTGGCCTAACAGGTGCTTCTCCAAGGAGGGAGAAAAGTATATGGTAATATTTGAATGCTTAAGGATGAATGCATGTATATGTGGTGTGAATGTTGAGTAAAAATGTATTTCCCCTTTGTTTGTTTGTTAACCAACGTAATTGTAAATCCAATGTAGTTGCATAGAATCTGTATGTCTGTATGTCCAATGTCATTCTTTGTCTAAATGTTTTTCTGTAATCCGATATACCCTCTCACACTGCAATAAAAAGAACCTATGCTTCAAATTTATTGAAAAGTCATTCATGACATATATGCTAGCATCCTGTTCGGTATTTACAATGTTTTAGTCTAGACTTACAATTTCATAAATTTGCATTTTACATATACAATTACAGGACCATTGTAGTGACAGCTGAAAGATGACAAGTTCAGCCTTCTCTCATTGGTGAGCCATGGTCCAGCATATGGATCCAAGAACCTCTGTGGGGTCCTTTCATAACTATTTGGCAAGAGGAGGCTCGATGTTTCATCCTTAGTGCCCTTGTCTCTGGTGCCTCAGAACTCATTTAGTTGGTGTGGCTCTCTGGCTTCTAAAATGGGTTTCAGGGATCCAATAAGAAGATGGATTGTAGCTACATCATTGTGGCTGTCTTCCATACAAGATCATGGCCATTGTGTTCCCAGTTTATTCTGAGTCATTTAGAGGGCTCTGACAACTTCATTGCATATATAAATCCATAACCTGTTCCTAAGACTGGCCTTGATATCATGTAAAATGAAGCAGGTACTGCAGGAGGTGGATAATGGAGTCTAAGGGTACTTACTTCACCCAATCTATCTAATTTTATTGAAGTCTGGAATATTTATTCTGCTTAATTTATACCTTACTTCCTGCTAAATGAGATGTACTCCTGAGAAGATATGCTTCATGTTGTGCTCTTAAGCAAACTGGCTTGTATTGTATTATGTAATTGCAATAATATAAGGCCAATTGCATGTTCTGGAGTTATCAGAAGTCTAGCAATGAATTCATTTTTATTTTTGTTGTGTGTGCCCGTAGTTGTAGTTGTGATTATGGAACAATATGTGTAATGGTTTGTGCTACCTCTTGTTCTTCTGCTTTGTATAATCCAGTGCAAGGATTTTCACTCCACTAATATTAAATCAGAGTTAGCCACTATGTCCAAGACTGGAATTAGTGCAGCATTAGTATTTTGTGTGTCATTATCTTAGTAAAGTATTAGAATAGTTCAAAAACTCAGGAAGGAATCGAATCATTGCACATTTCAGAATGTAATAAATGTTTGCTCTTGGAAAAAAGATAGGTCACTTCTCATTTATTCTGAACACATCCCTTGCTGCTCAGTCTTGTGAAGCAAATTCTTTACTTTTCCAATTAGTAGAATTTGGTTCTTCATCTTCTGAGACACCTTAGCACAGGGTAATCTTCTACCAGTTCCCCAAAATACACAGAGAAAACCATGTATATTCTTATAAAATGTTAGATGATGACCTTGTGACATTTGAATAATCTACAGAAGAAGCAGATTCAAAGAGAAACCTGTATGCATTTTTTTGAAATGTAAGAAAACAAATCTATGGTTGCAGTGGCACCTCATGGCCGATCCACAGAAATGCAGAAAAGTCTTGAGTGATTTTTTAACTTTGCTGCATTTAACTGTATACAGCACCAGATCTCGGGTGCTGTCTAATCAAGATAACTTTGGGCAATTAAACATTACAATTTTAATAGAAAATATAAAGGTCACCAGTTCCACTTTCATGTTAATTCTCAAATAGGTCAGACATTTGCTGACTCATGTCTACACAAGAGCTGGATTTTGTGATCAAAATGCCAGAGGGGAAAAAAAGAAAGGAAAGTGAAATAATAGTTTTGATCAAGGAAAGAACCTAGAAGAGCATTTGGACTGCAGCCAGGGAATCAGAAGAAGGCTAGTACTTGCGAGTGCAGTTATAAAGGAACTGGACAAGATCCTGAATTGCAACACTTCAATACTTAAGTATTGAGTACTACAGTTAGGATGGCCCACACTATCATATTCCCATTTCTATGGTTATGGAAGTTTGACAGTGAAGAAAGGTAATTGGAACAAAGTCAACTTATTTGATATGTGGTGCTGGAGAATAGTTCTGTGCATATGGCGGAATGCTAAAAAGACAAATCTCTCCTATAGTAAATCAGGCCTGAAACCAGGCAAGATGACTCAATTGAGGCTGCCTTGAGAAGACATGATTCTTTAAAAGACAGTAATGCTTGGTAGGGCAGAAGACAGTAGGGAAAAAAAGAGCATATTACAGATTAATAGGCTGGATATACACTGCCAAATAACAGTTTCAGAATGCAGTTTAAGCACACTAAAGTGTATTATATGAGTCTGCACTGTCTAGTTTCTAAAATCAGACAGGATCTTGTCTCTTTAGCATATTTAGCCTGCCAATTCATTTCCAGGCACAATTCAAAGTGTTGGTTTTGACAAAGCCTTATACTACCTGAATCCCAGTTTTTTAAAGGATGGCATCTCTCTGTATGAGACTGTTAGAACTCTACAATTTTTCTGGGGTGGACTTTATTTCTCTTCCACCATCTGCTCAAGTGAGCTTCATGGGAACAAGAGGGAGGGCTAGGTTGCTGTGAGTTTTCCAGGCTGTATGGCCATGTTCCAGAAGCATTTTCTCCTGATGTTTTGCCTGCATCTATGGCAGGCATCCTCAGAGGTTGTGAGGTCTGTTGGAAACTAGGAAAATGGGTTTTATATATCTGTGGAATGTCCAGGGTGGGAGAAAGAACTCTTGTCTGTGGAATGTATATTCCACAGATATATAATCCCCATTTTCCTAGTTTCCAACAGATGTCACAACCTCTGAGAATGTCTGACATAGATGCAGGTGAAACATCAGGAGACAATCCTTCTGGAACATGGCCATACAGCCCGGAAAACTCACAACAACCCAGTGACTTGACAATAAAGAAAGAGGGCCTTTTCAGTGGCTGCTCCCAGACTCTGAACTCCCTCTCCAAGAAAGACCAGGATGGCCCTCTCCCTACTTGGCTTCCACAGACAGGTGAAGACATTTTTCTGCTATCAGGTATTTGGGGAATGATGAAGGGCAGGCTGCTGGGGATGTTGTGTATTTGATTTTGAGAAGATGTTTCATTTTTAAAGTAATTTTAATTGTGATTTATTGTAGTTTAACTGTACTTTAAGTTTTGTTTCCATGGCACAAATATTTGATTGTATTTCGTTTTTGCATTCATTTGTGTGTGTGTATAATTTTTAAATTCTGTTGTGTTGTGTCATGTCATTATTAGCTGCCTTCAGTCCCTATGGGGAATATATATATATATATATATATATATATATTAGGGCTGGGCGGTTTCATTTCGTTAATTCGTAATTCGTTAATAATTTGTTAATTTTTTCAATTACAAAACGATAACGAACCATTCTGGAGCAATTATTAAAAAAAACGAATTTTCAAAAATGTTTTGTAAATGCTTCGTATTTCGATATTGTATTCGTTTCGTTATTGTTTTGAGGTCGTTTCGTTATTATTTCCGCATGTCTGGGCCAGTTTTATGGTTTAATTAGTGAAAAAAAATTATAATATCACACCAACAGTCAACAAGAGAGGGAGAGGGAAGCTTCAGAAGGTTTTGGAGGTTTTTTAGCGTATTTCGCGGTCGCGTCCGCCATTAACGAATCGATTCGTTATTGTTTCGGAAATCGATTCGTTAATTTTTTACCATTTACGAAATTTCGTAAATATCGAACTTTTTAAAAGGAAAATTTTGTAATTATTTTAAATATCGAAACAAAAAAAAACCCCCAAATACAAATCGATTTTAGAAACACATTTTTCCGTTGTTACCCAGGCCTAATATATATATATATATAATAGCCCCAGTATAACTGCACTTACTGCCTCTAATCCAAATAGTACATTTTTTTAATAAAAAACTACATGTATTATCAGGTTTCATACAAAATGGTACTGTTTGTATGCTTTGTGATAATACATACAGCACCGTAACAAAGACAAAGGAAGTCCTTTAGTTGATAGAATCAAGTTGACAAATCCATCCCTGTAATAAAAGCATTCATTATTTTAAAATGTAATTGTTTTCAGGGAAAACTTCTGAACTGTGGAGATCATTGAGCTGACTGTTCTCAAAATATAATTTTGACAAGAGCTCCTCTCAGTGGCCCAGTGTGGATTCAAATCCCTATTCTCAGCTTCAACTCTTGTCCAGAATTCTTGTCATAACAAATAATCTATCCAGAACACTGTGAAAGAAAGGAGGGGTGATAATAACATGCTGGTTTGGTTGCTATTTTGTTTAATAGTATTCTCTAAAGGCAATTGGCCCTATGATTTATGAGCAGAAATTCGTTCAAGAAATATTGAATGTAGAACTAAAGTAAACTGGGAGAGAAATTGCCAAGAGACCAAATGTATGCCAGGATGAAATTCTATAGAGAAAATTTTATTTGTAAAGGATAACACCTTTGGAGCCTAACAATGTTCCCTGGAGTCTGATAATATGTGTTTGTCTTTACTGAGTTTCATTAAATAGTTACTGTGCAGTACAATCTCAATGTAATCAAACTTCTTCTCTTTGGTCAGACATTTTTTCCAATTGGAATTAAGCAACAGAACAAATAAACAAAACAAAAACTCTAGAGATGTTGATTTCTTTGATTCCTTATACATCCATGGTAGAGATGTATAACACAAGCATTGTGGCAATTGCTCAACTTTATATCTTCCACAACTGAAAACCTCAAAGAATTTGGAAGATACCCATAAATGCCATCACTAGCTGGAATGAGAACCACCATAAAGGCTCGCAAGGGAAATTTATTGATTTTCATCAAATAGTGTTTTGGATTCATGTTTATTTTTTATCATGGTATACAAAGGAGCCTTGGTTTAGGTTTGAAGCTGTAAAATCATATGGGGACCATGTGTTTTCAATCCAATTTTAAATCTTAACACACAGCCATCCTGCAAATTTGACTGAAAGAGACTATAGAAGCTAGAATAAGGGGAGTTATCTGAATGTAAGAGGAAAATCTTCTGGTGACAAATAACTAGGATTTAGGGAAAAGTAGAAATTTCATTAGAGTTTATTTCTGAGAAAAATTGCCTGATTTTTTCATCCCAGTTTCTGCTGGGATGAAAATAATTTAGTGGAAAGAATGTTTAAAAATGTTGAATGTGGGAAAACTGATATTGACATAATTTTCGCTGCCTCTCTGTTCACTGACTCCCAAACATTTATGTAAAATGTTTAATAGCACCAAAATGATCCTTGGTCTACATATTCTTCTTTGTGCTTTCTTTTTCTGTTTGTTTTTTTTTAAAAAAAAAAACTTTGCTGCCAACTTAGCATTATTTGGGAATCTTTGGTAAGAGATTTTATCAGACCCATTTTAATTTCAAAGTACACAGAGTACACAATGGGTCATTTTTCAGTCAGCATTTTTCAATCCATACAATCAGTATTTTTCAGCCTTTATGCACAAAAATGAAACATTTCAAAAACCTTCCTCCTTGCAAGGTCAAATTAAAAGAGAATTGGTACATTTTTCATTGGTTTTATTTCCATCTTGGTGTTCTTTTTTTATGAAAGGTTTGTATTCTATACAAGTGTGATATATTTAAATGTAAACATATTCAAACATATTTGCCAGAAAATTCCTGAATATGAAAATGCATCACAAAATGCACAGAAATTCATAATATATTCTGATATTTTGTGACACCCTTTCGCATCATCAATGAGAAAAGAGAAAATATTATTTACATGTAGAAGCAAACCAGTCTAATTAGTTTTACAGTGTATTCATATATTATTGAAAGGATGTATATGTGAAGAAATCCACCCTATCAAGCAGTAATTTCTATTTATACAAACAAAATGAGTTTCCAGCTAAAAGAAGACTAGATTAGAGAAATAACACCCCTGTGCCGAACAAGAAAAATTCAGTTCTTTTATCTCCCCTGTGTTTCCCCCCCTTCTTGACTACATGACCCATAGGCTTATAATTCATGCTGGGGATTTTTTCACAATAAAAGGAGAGGATTTTTCAGGTAACCTGTTTCTAAGCCATTTTAAACCTTTAACCTTTAAAGGTCAATATTGGCACTTTGAATCTGACCCAGTTATGAAATGAAAGCCAATGCAGGACTTAAAAGTAGTGACATAAGCTGATCTTAGTGTAATGTCCAGAACCTGGAAGAACTAGTAACATTTAGTATACAAGTAGAAACAATTAACTACCAACAGCATGTACATACTACTGACATTTCATAGCATAAGCGTTGCCATTGCATAATATTTGCACACACACACCCCTTTTGAGGGTCCCAGTTTTTATATTTAACAATCCCTCGCATAACAACTGCCTCCTTAGTTCATGCTGTGGCTTTTATGCAAGGAGGCAACAGGGGCCCAATCACCTTTTCCCTCTGATCTACGGAGGGTTGCCTTGGCTATGGCAACCCTCTGTGACTTGAAGGGGGGAGGTGATCCACTGGGTGAACCTCTGTCCCCCCCCCCCCCCCAATCGGCTGTCAGAGTACAGGAATTGTACTCTGACAGCCGTACAGGACATACACCCAGGAATTTAAGCAAGCTGGTTTCAATATGCTTAAGAAAATATTAGGAGTTTATTAAATATTAGGAGTTTATTGAAGATACAGTTGCCAATAATACAAGTGAAAAGAAAAGTATCAGGTGACTTAAAAAAACCAAAATGGTCATATATAGAACTTTAAGATAAGCTGAGATTTAAAAGAGACATGTCCAAGAAATGTAAGAATGGGAAATCACCAAAGGGGAATATGAACAGATAGCTTGCATTTGCAGGGGGAGAGTCAGAAACACTAAAGCTCAGAATGACCTCAGTCTTGGTAGAGAGGTTAAAAATAGCAAAAAGACTTGGGGGGTTGTGGTTGAAGCAAGAGGAACAACAACAAAAATTAGTAGAAAAGCACAAGCCAACGAAGAACAAGAGACTGTAAGGCCATGGGGTTGGGAATAAAGACAAGATGAAATTGGCCAAAACTTAATTTTCCTCAGTCTTTTCTCCAAAGGAATACAGTGCACAACCTGGTACCAACAGAACAAATGAGACAGTGAGGGGATTGCAGGCCTGAATAGATAATGAGGTAGTACAAAGACATCTAGTTAAGAACTTCTTCGGGTTTCTGGAATGAGATGAACTGCATCCAAGGAAGTTGCAGGTGTTTTTGAGAGGTTTTGGATTACAGAGGGCATGTTAGTTCTTTTTTGTTCTTAAAAATATTTTAAAAGGTTTAAAGATTTTTTAAAGATTTTTTAAAAATCAACTTGGATAATTCTTACCAGTCAGCTTGATATCAACATCAGGAAAAGTTCTAGAATAAATCATTAAGCAATCAGTAATGTGATCAGTAGAATGCAACATGAGTTTCTCAAAAACAAATAATTTCACACTAATCTTACTTCTTTTAAAAGAACTTGATTGATAAGGCAAATGCAGTAGAAATTATATATTTTGATTTCAGTTGTTTTTGTTATCTATATTTATTAGAGTTGTGCATGGGACTATTTTAAAAAACAGTCTTCAGCTGGTTCGGCTGGTTCACATGTTTTAAAAAGATAAAACATAATTAAAAACAACACAATTAAATACAATACAGTCTCCCTTTTAAAGTCCTTTCTTAGTTATGAAAGCCTGTTGGAATAAAGAAGTCTTTATCAGCTAATGGAAGATAAGCAGGGAGGGAGCTATTGAAGACCAACTATGAAATAAAAAGGCCAGTCACAGATATATGGGTGAAAATAAAGAACCATGAATTGCCCTAATTGGTAACCTGAACTCTCCTGGGCAACTGCCAACTAATTTATGGGGGAGAAACTCAATACAGGTCTTGACCAAGGGACAATTTTCAACTCATGATCACCTCCCCAGCCTATCCCTGGGAAAAAACATCAGACTCCAAGGACAATCCATCTCCATGGGATGCTGAGCCCAGCTGATCATAACTGGAAGTCCATCCCAGGGAGCTTCCTCCCAAGCTCCAGAACCTAGAGAGGTCATTCTAGAGATCCCCCCTTAACCCCAAAAATGGGCACCAAGGTGAACACTTGTGACTACTACTCCCCTAGCGAAGAGCTATCTAAGTAAAGACACCATCTTCATAAGCTCCATTCTCATGGGGTAGGTGGGGGGGGACCCTTTGCTGTCCTCTAAAACAAAGAGCATTTACTCATATTGTACTGAGGGAGGGTGGGTTGAGATGAAAAACAAAAAGACTGTTGGGAGAGACTGGCAGGTTTTAATTTGCTAAGACATGCCCCTCCCTCAGGTCGAGGCTGGTGCACACATCAGCCTCACATGAGCCCAGGTGGTCTCATTTGGGGGGGGGGGGGTTCAAAAAACCTATAACTAGGCATGTTGCCATTCATCATTGGGGGAGCATTCTAGCTTCCCTAGGTAAGGAATTTCAGTGGCTATAAGCAGCCAATGAAAAAATATTCTAATCATCCAAACCTATGAAAATGGTAGTACAATAAGAAAGTCATCTCCTGTGGAACTCAGGATCCAGACAAGCTCATAACTCCTTCATTTAACCTGGGCTATATAAGTCATATAAGACCTGGGGGGACATAACCACCACTTTCAAACAGATTAGCAGCCATCAGAGTTATAATGTTAGAGAAGTTGTATAATCCTAGACTAGGAAAGCTTTTGACAAATTTCCCTGGTTGACAAACTGAACCCCTAAATTCCTCAGCAATAGTTCCTCTTCATAACTAACACAGTGCCTCAGGCATCTATCCTGAACCCAGTGTTTTTCTTTACTTTTATAATAACTTGGATGATGGAACAGAAAGCATGCTTATTAAATTTGCAGATGACACCAGATTAGAAGAGATAGCTATAACCCCAAAGGACAGAATTAAGATTCAAAATGATCTAAATAGATTGGAGAGCTGGGTCAAAACTAACACAATAAAAGTGCTGTTTTCAAGGTCAAAATAGTGTGAACTTTCTACAGAATAAATACGCAACTAGAGTATTTTCCATTAAGAAACGAGCAGTTTATGATGTTTGAAATATTTGGATTATATGACATCATAAATAGGAAATTAATTATGGCACAAACTTTCTGAAACATGCCTTACAAAGTGGTTTCAAGCTCTCTCTCACACACACATGCACAAAACCAATGCTGTCTATAAAGTAAGCTTATTTTGTAGGTGTCTTAAGAGGTTTTTCCGCTCACAACTCAGGTTTCTGTTTCTTTCACTGCAAATCATAAAATTGTTGTATGCACACTTTATTGAACACTAGTCTTGGCCAGAACTGTTTTGCTATGTTAGGTACTGGTTGTCTGATTGATGATTGTTTTTATACTGTGTTATGCTGTTGTTTTGTTTTGTTTTTTATTGCTGCTTTATGAATTTTAATGTGTTATATTTTAACTATGTTTGCTTGGGCTTGTCCCCATGTAAGTTGCCCTGAGTCCCTTTGGGGAGATGGTGGTGGGGTACAAAAATAAAGTTGTTGTTGTTGTTGTTGTTGTTGTTGTTGTTGTTGTTATTTGAAACACAAGATTAGTACACAGCAAACAAGATCACCATGCTGGTTGTTGTATTGGACCACACATCAGACACTTCACAAGTGTCTAGGACTATGTGATGTATCGGCGAATAGTGCGTGCAGATCCCAGTAGGGTGGTATAACGAATCAGGGAAAGGAAAAAGAAGGAAAAGGAAACCTTTTTACGGTCAGGGGGAGAATATCACATCCCACCTGCTGACACCAGTATAAAGGATTATTTACATGGAGTTATTATATATGTTGTAATGTGTGTGCTCTGGTAGAATGAACACTGCTTCAATCTTCTTCTGCTTTATTTGCTGCCACCACCTAAGCCGCCTTAGGATTTTAAAAATGATTCTCTGAGGTAAACTTTTCCCTGCCAACCCCGCTCTCCCTTAGCTCCCAAAGATGACGGTGATGTTAGGATGTAAAAGAAACTAGGATTATCCCCACAGGAATGAATAACAATTGAGATTTATTTAAAAGTTGAATAGAGAAAAGATTTATTTATAAGAACAAACGAACAATTGACTTCTTTGATGAGGCACAAAAGCTTAACTTGTTACTAAGGTACAATATTCTTGATGGTTCCTTTAAACAGTCACTTGACTTAACTATTAGCAAAATTCCTCACTCTACAGCAACGAAGTAGCAGTGAGTCCCAGACTAACCTACTCAGGCTGTCTTCAGAGCAATTAGCTCACTCTAATCAGAGTACTCTACACTTGTGTTAACGCCCACAAGTAAACCAGGAGGCTACTTGACCCTTCTGGCCAATAATGCAGCCTTGCCTGCCACAAACGCTCTCTGTCAGAAAAATCTACTCTCCAAAGTACCTCTTCTCTAGGTTCTTGTGGGTTTTTTCGGGCTATAGAGCCATGCTCTAGAGGCATTTCTCCTGACGTTTCGCCTGCATCTATGGCAAGCATCCTCAGAGGTAGTGAGGTCTCTTCTCTTCCTCTTCTCTCTTCTCTTCCCAAATCTAAACTCCCCTCTCTCTTAGAAGCTGTCATTTTTTTTCCCTCCCAGGACTTGGCTCCTCCCATCTGCCCTAACCAATCCCAGGAGATCTCCAGCTCCTCCCCTCTTCTTACTTTCCACTCACAAGATGTCTGCTTCCCTGTCTTACACTCCCAAAATGAAGGCCTGCCTCACTGATATCCCAGGCTTCTCCTTCGGCCTACTAGGTAAGAATCATTACAGGTGGCCTTTTGCAGATGACAGATGGTAATTTTGTCAGTGCCAATTGTGTTTAAGTGCAGGCCAAGGTCTTTAGGCTTTGCACCCAGTGTGCCAATCACCACTGGGACCACCTTGACTGGCTTGTGCCAGAGTCTTTGCAGTTCAATCTTTAAATCCTTGTTATCGTATTTCTCTTCAATCCTGTTGTCACCTGGGATTGCAACATCGAAAATCCATACTTGGTTTTTTAACATGATCGTGAGTTCAGGAGTATTGTGCTCCAAAACTGTGACAATCTGAATTCAGATTATTATTATTATTATTATTATTATTATTATTATTATTATTAGAACTCAACAAGATGAGTCCATAGCAGACAAGATCACTCTGCTGGCTGTTTATTGGATCACACATCGGACACTTCCCAAGTGTCTAGGACTGTGTGATGTATCGGCGAATAATGCGTGCATATCCCAATAGGGTGGCCTGCAGCAGGCAGATGGTAATTTTGTCAGCGCCGATTGTGTTTAAGTGCAGGCCAAGGTCTTTAGGCACTGCACCCAGTGTGGGACCACTATGACTGGCTTGTGCCAGAGTCTTTAGAGTTCAATCTTTAAATCCTCATATTGTGTCAGCTTTTCCAGTTGTTTCTCTTCAATCCTGCTGTCACCTGGGATTACAACATCGACAATCCATACTTTGTTTTTTAACACGATTGTGTGGTCAGAAGTATTGTGCTGCAGAACTTTGTCTGTCTGTATTCGATGATGATGATGATGATGATGACGATGATGATTATGATGATGATGATGATGATTATTATTATTATTATTATTATTATTATTATTATTATTATTGTCACTAGTCTTGGCTTACAAATAGTCTTGGGTATGCTTTATATCACATGTCTATCATTGACCATTAGTACAACCCTTTGTGACTGCATCTCTCTCCATGTACCAACCCAGGCCCTTCGATCCTTGGGGGAGGTCCTCCTTTCACCCCTACCAATCTCACAAGCCCGTCTTGTGGGTACAAGGGAGAGAGCCTTCTCCTCTGTGGCTCCCCGACTTTGGAACTCTTTACCTGGAGAGATCAGGAAAGCCCCTTCACTAGAAATGTTCAGAAAGAACCTTAAAACCTGGCTCTTCTGCTGTGCCTTTGGTGAGTAGGTGCACATCATGACATTTTGCGCCCCTCAACATTTTTTGCTACTGGAACTCGCACCCCCCCAAATGGGAAGTTTAGCCTCATAACTCTATGTGTTTTATGAGTTCCCCGTTAATGTCCTGCTCATGTTTTATCTCATTACAGTCTTTTAATTGTTTTATCCTGTATAGGTGGCCCACCCATTGTTATCGTTATTGTGATTTTGCTTATTAGAATGTTATTTTATTACTGCTTTTTTTTCTTATTTAATTTTGGATGTTGTTGTTATTTGTCATTTATGCTCTGATTTTATTGCTGTAATATGTTGTCCAGGCTTGGCCCCATGTAAGCCACTCTGAGTCCTCACTGGGGAGATGGTGGCAGGGTATAAATAAAAATTATTATTATTATTATTATTATTATTATTATTAATTACATAACTATGGTGCCTGTTATAACAGATATCTTTAAGGATCTTTTGAAGTCACCAAATCCCACCTGATCTTGGAAGGTAAGCAGGGTGGGGGCCTGAATAGGGGGGCACTCAGGAATACCAGGTGTTACAGTTCAGAAAAAGCAATGGTAAATCACCTCAGAGCAGTCCTTGCTTAAGAAAATTCTATAAAGTTTACGAGGTTGCTATAAATGGACAGGTAATTGGAAGGCACATGCAAACACACAAACATAGAATACCAGATACTCTTACTTTTTGAAACATTACTTGGACTTCTATTCTTATGAGGAAATCTGCTATATGGCCCCAAAACAATTTGTTACTTTAGATTTTGCTTGGTTATCAAAATGCATTTATTAAAATGCTTATATTTTCACACCTACCAATCTCAAGGTGGCATATAACTTATGTGACCTGCTTATGTATTAAAATGTCCTCATATAATACATTTTAGAGCTATTTAATACTGCAGGATCAAAATAAGTGATTGCTTGCGTAATTTTAAATTAGCTACATTTGCTTGGGTGAGGGTTCTGTGTGTGTTTTCCAAGATTGAATCCCCTCTGGTAATATGAATAAACCACCTTGTTAAGTGTTACTGAAATTTTATTAGACAATATTACCAAATTAGAGTTGTAATAAAATATTTCCTTTTCACTAACAAATATTGAAAGTTGTTTTAAATATGCTACTTCTATGAACATGCTTTTTGAGCTAATTACATTACTGTAAATGCACCTCTTAAATAATTGCTAAACCTCAAGAAATGCTTTCAATAATTGACTGAGTTTCCATAAGGGGAAAAAAATGGTGTTATTAAATCTAAATTAAATGCACATTGGAGGCACTTAACTTAAAGTGTTAAAATGCCAAACATTTTCAAATGGTTAAGAGAAGTCATTGGAATTAATGGCAGTCAGAAGCCTTTTAGCCATGCCATTTACAGTTCCTGCTAGTCACTTCCATTCTTCTTCCGGAATTCTAATTTACAGATTTGCACATGTTTAATGAGTTCTGCTGTTGGGTCTGCAGATATAGACCTCATACATGAATGAACTTTCCATTTGTTTCAAAGAATAATTCTGCTAGTTGTATGCTTCTATTCTGTGTGCACATGGAGCACTGCATAGGAATGAATGGGGAAGTTCTGACCAGTAGTGTAGCACCATGTAAGTTGCAATGAATGGTAGGAATTACTGTAACAGTTGCTATCACTTAGGAAAGGAAAGCAAGGGTAATACCCTTAAAGGGTAGGGCATTTAATTATGTGGCAAATGTTTTTAGCATTGGTTTATGAAGTTTTCATGGGTCCCACTGAGGAAGAAAGATGGCATATAATTTTTAATTTATTGATTAAAGGCCATGTTACAATAGAAGAACTCCTAACATTCAAAGTTTTCTATTTATATTTCAAATAAAGTATGCACTTTGTAAATAAGGAGCAGAAAATTTGAAACTGAGGATACATAATTGGTTTTAAAAGGGCTGTGCTATCTGAGTTAAGAGTTTTTATACTCCATGTATTACAGGCACAGATGCGCAAGCTCAGTTAGGTTACATGATCAGGGCTGCATTGGAGTGAAGACTTACAAGATTAAAGGACCTGAACTCTTTGATTGACAGGGCTGATGTCATCTATTACCTGGTTTTGGTTGCATGCTGCAACCATGTAAAATGGCAATACAGTTGGCCTGGGTGACCTATGGATTGAACAAATTAAGAACCCAGTGCTGGCTGCTGAAGCTGACGAACAACTGACGAACAACTGCATCCTGTCAGATCCCTAAAATCTGGAGGAAAGAAAGCGTCATGGCCACCTTGAAACCAGGCGAAGACTGTAATGATCCAAAAAGCTATAGACCAATCTCCTTGTTGTGCCATCTCTACAAAATTCTGGAGAAACTTATTTCACATAGAATTATGAAAAAACAGACCCATGTATGATTCCACAGCAAGCTGACTCATCACATAGAAGATGGTTTTGAAAGTCAGCAGATCACAGGAGCTGTCTTCATAGATCTATCAGCAGCTTATGATACTGTAAGTCATCACCTTCTCCTGAGAATAAGTTATAATATCACAAAAGACTACCACCTCACCTGCTTCATAGGAAATCTGCTACAAAATAGGAGCTTTTATGTTGAGTTTCAGGGCCAGAAAAGCAGATATGGAAAACTGAAGAATGACCTGCTTCAGGGAGTGTGCTCGCTCCATCAATGTTTAACATTTACACAAATGATCAGCAATTGCCAGAAGGGACAGAGAGTTTCATCTATGCTGATGATCTGCCATCACTGCTCAAGCAGGGATCTTTGAAATAGTTGAACAGAAGTTCTCTGAAGCTTCAGGTGCTCTTACTGCTCATTGCAGGGAAAACATCTGATCCCTAAGCCATCTAAATACAAATGAGTGATTTTCACCTTAAGAACTGATAGACATTTCAAGCTCTGAGGATTATCTGGGAAAGAATCCCACTGGAGCATTGCAACACACCAAAATACTCTGATCCATCCTCTGTTCGGCTATCAGCCAGTAGGCCAATGCCTGAAATTAAGAAACGGCTTTCTAAAATCTACAGAGATACTTGCAGGAACATCTCAGCAAGTGAGAGTCCAAAAGTGGCAGGCTAAAACCCAGAACCTCAATTCATGGCTGATATCAGGTGACAGACTCCCCCAGGCACACAAAAGACTCAGTAACTTGGAAGGCACTAAATAGACTGTGCTCTGGCACCACGAGATGCAGAGACAATCTTCAGAAATGGAGTTACAAAGTGGAGTCCATGATATGGGAGTGTGGAAAAGAGCAAACCACAAACCACTTACTACAATGCAGCCCGAGCCCTGCCACATGCACAATGGAGGACCTTCTTACAGTGACACCAGAGGCACTCCAGATGGCCAACTTCTGGTCAAAAAACATTTAGTATAATGGCGAGTTTTTAACTTTGTTTTTGTTTTTAAGTACATCACAACTGTACCTTCAATTCACTTCTGACATGATAAATACTCTGGTTTTTCTCTGAAAATAAATGGGTTTTGTTGTTGTACTTTGCTAGCATAATTACACTGCTACAGGTAGTAGTACAAGAAGGAAAAAGGCAGTAGGTGCTGAAGTCATGAAGTTAGGCTTTGGGAAACTAGACTTCTTGGAGTCTACAGGTTTCATTTCTCTTCACCACAACTGTATGAGTTTGGAAAAAAATTGCAACTGATTGCCACAGTTAGAAATAAAAAAATGTTAAAATATTTTAAAGTATTTGATAATGATAGAAATTTCTCCCTCAAATATCACAAAATCCTGATACACAGAATTCTACATGGGCAAGAATCTTTACAGCCGAGGACTGGAAAGGAAATTATATTTCTGCAGAGAAAGGTTTTCTGCTCAGAAAACAGCATTTCTTCTTTTTTTAGAACAGAAATATTGTTTCCTTTGCAGAAAATTCAGTTATCTCTGATTTTAAAATGTGCAAATTGCAGAGAATTGGTCCAAAAACTACATTTAGTCTTTGAAATCTAAGCGGTTTTAATGACTTCCTCATAATGAGGAAAGAATGGTAATATATTTGTCTTTGACTACAAAATATAAATTGTCTAGAGTTTTAAGTATTAGTGGAGATCTTCATAGCAGCTCAGGAGGAGTTGGATTTTCCCCCCCAATAATAACATATTATTATGAGCTCTATTTATGTTGTGCCTTGGGTTTGGATTCTCCTTGTGGGGATGGTAACAGAAATTCCCCGCATTACTGTCTAGTAGTCTACACTTCAAAAATCACCACACAAAGGTATATGATAATGCCTAAAATATATATTTGTTCTGTTCATGCATTGTGTGCCCTGATTAGCATTAACTATGTAAACTATTTGAACAAAATTCTTTCCAACCTAGGGGCCCATCTACACTTATCACTAGGTAGGTATGTCTTTGGATCAGCACCACAATGGTTAAACACCATATGAGGCTGATCCAGTTTAATCTGGGATAATGCTACATTAACATGGTCTTGCTCTAGGTTAAACAAATTTGGGGGAAAGTCTGAATCATGATCCAGGATTTGGGCTGGGATGTCCTAACCAGAACCCCCCACAGCTCCTTTAGTATGCAAGCACTCTGGACGATGTCAGTCAGATTGCTGAAGACCTGGAAGGTGAGGGTATCATGGCTAGTGACGGTTGCAACATGGGGAGCAGGGTTGGTCCCTAGGTTGTCTTGGTATAGCGGGGTAGGATACCTTGTTGCCACCAAGGTGCTTCAGGGAATCACCTGGACACCGTGTAGGCTTGATTTGTTGTCCAGGTCACCTGGTCGAACCCACATTATTGATCAGTGTAAAACGGTCCTAGGATGACCTGCTGGGCTTTCCTGGGGGGAGGGAGTGACATGCCATCCCAACTAAAAACAGGATGGCATGAAGCCACCCTGAAGCCCCCAATTCAGCCCTGAAAACTTACTTTAAAAGGCCTCTGGCCTCCAGAAGCTTATCTTCATGTCCTCCTGATACAATACTATGACACCTGAGGAGATGGGGAGAGAGAGGAGGAAAATCCCTCCTACCACTCCCCTCCTTGAAGCATCATTTTCTCATGCCAGGAGATTGTGAGGAGAAGCTTAATGGGGGCCAGGAACATTTTTAGAAAGTTTTCAGGGAAGTAAATATATGCTTCCACATCCTCTTCTCACATTTCATTCCATCAGGATTTCTGTGACATCTTAGTCCCTTAGAAAGTGGGGTGAGGGAAGATAATCTAATTGGGTCTGGTGGCAGCTTCTTCTGCTCCATCCAGATAGGCCCAAAATCTGAGGTCTTTCTCAGTTTTTACCAGAGGCATCCAAACAACTTCAATAGCTTTCAGTGGCTTCATTACCATCTCCCTGCTTCCTTGTACCAGATAAACATCTGGGATCCCAGAGCCCATCTAGCTTTTCAGAAGGATTTGCAAAGGACACTTGCAAAAACACCTGAATGGTTTACCTTTGGTTAAACCTTTTTTGGGTCAACCAGGAGATTCTTATGCCTTACTGTATCCTATACTGGTCATCTAATCAATGTATGCATGGTTGCAACAAATTTAACAGAGGATATTTGACATACATTAAAAACTATATATCTCCAAGCCAGACCCCTTCTGTCCAGTCCTCTCTTAACCTCCTGGACCTTTGGTATGTTTATATGTGGCTGGCTTGCCATTGTTATGAATTGTACAGTTTTTCCTCTCTAGGTAGACCATCGATGGAATTTGATTTTCCAGTATTTATGAATGCCTGTTATGTATTTAGCCAAATTCCAAACTACACAGGTTTGTTTTTAGCTATAATTTACGCTACAGAACTTCCTTATGCACTGTTTGTATTCCTAGAACATCCTGCAATTTTGTTTTAAAAAATGAGACCCCCCCCCCCCCCGCCTTGACTTGTTTGGCCTGTGTAGATGGGGCCTAAGAATACAAACTTATGCATATTGACTTAGGGTATTTCCCATTGGAATCAATTTGTCCTTGTTCTGATTAAGGGTGCATATAAACTGTAGGATTAATGTAGTTTGACACTATTTAACTGCAATGGCTCAACCCAATGAAAGCCTGGGAGTTGTAGTTTGGTGAGGCACTGGCACTCTTTGGCAGAGAAGGCAAAATTCTAAACTCCCAGGGTACATAGCATTGAGCTATGGAAGTTAAAGTATTGCCAAACTTCATTAATTCTTCAGTATACATAGGATCAAACTATTACTCAACTTGGTTAACTTTTTGAATTTATCTACATCTTGGATGACCTATGCAATGTCTACTAATGGCTGATACACCACAAAAAGGGATCCATTTACCTAACCCGCCCTTGTTTGACCAAATAGTAGGAGCTGCCCTTTGTTAAACAGAGCCATTGTAGTGCAGTAGTTAGAGTGCAGGGCTAGAATTTGGGAAAGCTACTTTATAGTCCTCAGTGAACCATTGAACTCACAGTATGCATTTGAGTGAGACCTATCTCCAGGATCCATTGCATGAATCTAGAGTCTATGCACACACTGACTTGAGTTCTTTGGAGGAAAGATACGTTATAAACAATACAAATAATAATAAATAAAATATAACATTTAAAAGGACATACTAAGGACATCCGTTTCAGTACATTTCAACTGAGGTTGAGAAATGCAGCATTATAAACACTAGAGGGAGATGTTCTTCACATATTATTTAAGTAAAAGCACTACAGCTCTAAAAGCAAAATCTATTCTTGAAGCAAATTGTAGTTTGAGTTTTCTGCCCAACTTAATTGCTAAGAAAAGTGAGGGGCCCCCATCAGTCAAATACTGATATAATTTTGGGTGCTTCTAAGCTCAAACACACAATTCCCACTCAGTTCTGAGACCCATTGACGTTGTACAGAACACTAGTAGATATTAAGTTGAATTAGATTGGGTTGCTGTAGGTTTTTTCGGGCTATATGGCCATGTTCTAGAGGCATTTTCTCCTGACGTTTCGTCTGCATCTATGGCAAGCATCCTCAGAGGTAGTGAGGTCTGTTGGAACTAAGGAGAAGGATTTATATATCTGTGGAATGACCAGAGCGGGACAAAGAACTCTTGTCTGTTGGAGCTAGGTGTGAATGTTTCAACTGACCACCTTGATTAGCATTTGATGGCCTGGCAGTGCTTGGGCAATCTTTTGTTGAGAGGTGATTAGATGTGCCTGATTGTTTACTCTCTGTTGTTTTGCTGTTGAATTAGATTACGGATTACAATAGTTAAAGGCACACTAAGCTTTCACATTATAAGTAGCAGAAATGATGGGTAAATCAGTAAATAGTAATGCAATAAAACCACTAAAATTATGTAAAGGACCAAATTAAAAACATTTTCCAAAATAATGACAGTAGGTAATAGTCATAATTGTGAGGGATATGTATTATTTAGGCTGGAATGTCAAAGGAGGTGCTGTCTATAGCAGTAAAGCAGGCTCCTCCAGATATCTTCAAAGGGGATTGTTCCCAAGTTCTCATAAAAGAACATTTTCCCAATCGCCTGGTCTCTTAGATACTCACCCCTTAAACAGGCTTGGGTTGGAAACTACAGCTCTCATTACTGGGACTAGATTACCTCAGCATTTCCTGCTAAGGATGGCTGTAATTCTCTATCAGAGTTATGCATAATTTGTTTTCATGGTCCCCATGTATTTACAGTTGTAGAACTATTGCCATGAGTGTAATAGTCCCCCAGTCCTGCCTTACTAGGCAGCAGCCACTTTAAGCAATGGAGGGCTATTCTCTCAGCAGCATACTGACATTTCCACCTCCCTCTTGCCAGTGATTTCCAGTGCAAGGAGGAATTGCAACAGGGATACTGCTTCTGATGCTGGAGGGAAGGAGTAAAAAATCAGCATGCCGTGCCTTGATAGGGAGCTGATCTCTGTGACTTGCAGCAGCAGCAAGTCGTAGAATAGTAGAATAGGGATGAAGGTCAGATCAAGAGATGCTAATCTGGGATCTTTGACAATATCTCAATTTTATCAGAATTTGATTTCAACTTGCTGACCTTCATCCAGTCCATTTTCAAACACATTCAAATGCATTTCCATTTTCTTCAACATTCAGCGAGAAGAAGCATTTTTTGAATGGTCAGAAATGTATTTGTCAAATGGCAGGCACTCCTGATGGGGAGAATCCTGAACTGGCAAGAACTTGTACATAATCATTTTCTGTTTAGAAAATTATCTTTCCTGCATAGAAAAATGCAGTCTTGTTTTGCCAAATTTTGTGCAGAATAAGTCACAAAGCAGTAATAAGTCCCCAAATCAAGAGAAAATTAGAAAAAAAATAAACAAACATAAAAAAATTACTTGCAGGAACACCTCAGCAAGCAAGAGTCCAAAAGTGGCAGGCTAAAACCCATTAATCTCAAGCCATGGCTGATACTGAATGACAGACTCCACTCTGGGCACACAGAAGACTGGGCTATTTGGAAGGTGCTGAACAAAATGTGCTCTGGTACCAAGAGATGCAGAGCCAACCTTAAGAAAAGGGGCCACAAAGTGGAGTCCACAACATGTGAGTGTGGAGAAGTGCAAACCATAGACCACTTATTGTTGGAAACCACCTTGAGTAACCGATTAAAGACTGAGAAAGGCAGTATACAAATACAGTAAATAAATAAATAAATTACAATGCAGCCTGAGCCCTGCAACATGCACGATGGAGGACCTTCTTACAGCAACACCAGGGGCACTCCAAGTAGCATGCCAAGTTTTTAAACTCTGTGTTTTTGAAAAAAAAGCATTACAACTGTACCCTCAGTTTGCTTCTGATATAATAAAAATATTAATAGTTTTCAAAAACTGCAGTTTTCAAAGACTTTCTTGCAATGAAATGAAATTGCTAAAATTTCTTCAAGAAACAAAAAGAAACACAAAGTCTTGAGTCATTCCTTATTTTGTTATACAGTATGACCATCGTATTTACAGAACTAGGCCTGTCGGTTTTAGTTCGCTAATTCGTTTTTTCGGAATTTATTCGTTATTTTTAGCATATCCGACGCGATTTCAAAACATATTTTCAAACCCGGAAGGGTTTAAAAATATCGAAACAGCAGCCCCATTTTTTTTACGAGCTTCAGCTCGTCTCGTTAATGGGATGGAGGCTGCTGTGTTGCTGGTGCCTGGGAGCCCTTTCCCTTTCCCTGCTTCACCTACGGAAAGCCTGAAGGGACATACTTTCTTCCTCAAAAAAAAATTTTGAATACTTGCTTGGTCTGTGGCAGGCTAAAACCCATTAAAACCCATCGGATGGCGCGCGCGCTCCTGCGCCCTCCTCCTCCTCGGCTCCGGCTGCTGCGCCCTCCTCTCTCTCTCTTCGCTTGGCTGCAACGACCTTCTCCTAGGAGGAGGAGGAGGAGGGCACAGGAGCGCGCGCGCCATCCGATCGGCTCCGGCTGCTGCGCCCTCCTCTCTCTCTCTTCGCTTGGCTGCAACGACCTTCTCCTAGGAGGAGGAGGAGGAGGGCGCAGGAGCGCGCGCGCCATCCGATCGGCTCCGGCTGCTGCGCCCTCCTCTCTCTCTCTTCGCTTGGCTGCAACGACCTTCTCCTGTTTCTGTCAATCATCTGCCCCGCCGGCCAATCACATCTCCCTCCCTTTCGCGCGCGCCCTTCTCCCCTGCCTTCGCCTTGACCATCAGTTTCCCTCCCCACACACGCCTCAACCTGCCAACCAAGCTTCACAGACCAAGCAAGTATTCAAATACGTATTTTTTTTTGAGGAAGAAAGTATGTCCCTTCAGGCTTTCCGTAGGTGAAGCAGGGAAAGGGATTGCTCACGCCGTCGAGCAGTAAAGATGGCGGCGCCCAGGAGAGCAAAGTGACAGCGTTCTGGAGGGGGATCTTTTGGCCAAGCAGGTAGGTGGCTCCTCATAGTTACTCAGGCTATTTATTATTTAGGCCTGTTTGATCAAGAAAAAATTTGTTTCTAAAATGTTTTGTAAATATTTACGAAATTTCATAAATAACAAAACATTTTTTTGGAAAGTTTTGTAAATATTTTAAATATCGAAACAAAAAAACACCCCAATTACAAATCGATTTTAGAAACAAATTTTTTCTTGATCAAACAGGCCTACACAGAACTAATATACATCATTTCACATACCCATGGTTTCACTTATTCACTTAGAGCCTTCTATATAGCCTACACTCTCTTCTTGACACTGCTGTTGTTTACCATTTAAAATAAAAGGGTTTGCTATTATCTTCAGTTTCATGTATTCACACAGAGTCTGAATACAAAATTCCCCCGTGAATATGTGAAACATTGTCATATGTGGCTAAATGTTTTCACGAGGGTGTTGTTTATGAAGCTACAAGAAGAGCCCAGCTCATTTTTTCATGTGTTTCATAGAATTTTTGATAATTTGCTGGCATTCTTTTCTGATTTAAAAAAGAAAATGGGGATTTATTTATTTATTATTTATTTCACACATTTCTATCCCGCCCTTCTCCCCACAAGGGGACTCAGAGCGGCCTCACATAGGCATCAATGTTGTTTACAACATATACATCAAATAATACAATAAAACGGTAAAACAGTAAAATCATCTTAAAACATCAAACACATCAGCCAATACATTAATTTATCAGATAATATTAAAATGCTAGTAAAACAAAAATCAAATGGGGAAATCCGGTGTCGCAACCCAAAATCCTTTCCTATTGTCATTATCATCTAATCAAAGTTGGAAGTGTGCTCTAGGGTTATGATTGTGAAAAGTGGGTTAGGTTTAGGTGCTGCTTGTGTGACATATTGTCCAGGCCTGCTGTAGGGCATATTTACTGCATTTCATGGGTATAGCTCTAAAGTAGTCATGCATCCTGCTTTACTGGTAATCATCATCTATTTAAATTGCAGGCCTCTGAAGGAATTTTTAAGTGCAAGACCAGTCTAAGGAATTATAAAACAGAGAGGAGGAGTCCTGAAGTGTCAGCAGACTGGGTAGGCACACAGACGGTTACTTTGAAGTTAACTTCAATATGATAATATGAAGTTTAGAACTCTTTATATTGCAGCAGTTCTTTCTGAATATGTACCTGTCCATAGGAAGTAGTATGGTTCATTGTAATGCAAACCTGCCTTATTTTTGACCTTATTTTTAGCAATGCCCTATCTACACAGCCACTTAATGTGTTTCAAAATAAATTATTCTGGGGCATCCAAATGATGCTCCAGGCAGGGGCGGCTCGTCCATTACGTGAAGTAAGCGGTCGCAGAACACTTTTTTTTGCCAGGGGCGCAGAGGCGCCTCTGTAAATGCCCCTCGACCGCCACTTGAGGAGCGCCACACCCAGCTCACAACAGCCCTAGCAGTCTGGGGGGAGCCTCGGCTTTCTTGCCTCGCTGCCGGGCGATCCTCTTCCCAAAAAGGCTGGGCCCTTGAGCCTCGCCTAGCCCCTCTCTTTCCTGCTCCACCCGGCCACCGGGTGCACAAGCAGAGCCGGCGCTCAATTGTTCTCCGTGTTCGACCCCTTCCCCATGACTAGCTCCCTTTCCCTATCCCCCGGCGCTCCACCCGCCTCCTCTCCCCAATCCGTGGGTGGGCCAAGGGGTGGAGCCGCCACGCCTAGCCTGCTTTGGGTCCGGAGGCGTGTCTGAAGACCCCAGCGTGCGCACCAAAAGCCACCTCTTCTCCTGACTTTCTCTTCAGCCATTGGGACCAAGAGAGAGAGAGAGAGAGAGCCCCTCCGGCTGGAGGTATCTCCCACCTCCGCTCCCTCCTTTGTTTTTGCGCCTACCTTCAGGAAAGGTGGGCATCTCCACCTCTCTCTCTCTCTCTCTCTCTCTCTCTCTTGGTCCCAATGGCTGAAGAGAAAGTCAGGAGAAGAGGTGACTTTTGGTGCACACACCAGGGTCTTCAGGCACGCCTCCGGACCCAAAGCGGGCCAGGCAAGGGAGCAAATGCAGCAAGTGTAGTTACTGGGATGTATAGTTCACCTACAATTAAAGAGCATTCTGAACTCCACCAATGATGGAATTGAACCAAATATGGCACACAGAACTCCCACAATGAACAGAAAATACATATCAGTGATTGGTTTGGGGGGGGGGGGGCGCCAAAATACTGTTTGCTTAGCATTGAAAATTACCTAGGGCCGCCTCTGGCTCCAGGCTACTCCACTTCAACCTGGAATAAACCTGATTATACAGATTTGTTCCAAGTTTAAAAAATACCTGCAAGAGCTGGACTATGTAGATATGTCTCTTGGGATCATCATTTGCAAAAACAGTCCTGAGTCTCCACCATGCCCAATGCCGTAAGCTGGCCATCTTATTTTAAGCAAAATTGTCAATGGTTTTTCAAGCACGGGTATATCTTGCACTACTTTCTCTATACTTAGACACAGTGAAAATGCTTTGAAGTCATGTTGTGGTAGTGCACACATTTCAAAATAATCCTTAAATATAAGAATTTTGTTCCATTGGTTTCCATCAGTTTTACGCATACAAAAAAGACTATGGCTTAGATGGGTTTGCTTTCTTTATTTGTACATGTGTCTCATATATCAGATGCTTTGCAAACATCATATTAAATTACTGCAAAGATAATTTATTATAGCTGGTTGGAAGAGTTTAGAAGACAACTTCTTTAATAAGATAAGCCATAACTTCAAAGAAAATGTATTTATGAATTTAAAATTAAATTAGAAAATGTTAACATTTCATTATGTTTGTTTTCAGATCAATCACTTGTACTGTATGTGTTCACTGGAATCTAACAAAAGTATTACTTGATTTCTAAATCTTACTGTTATACAAAGTCTTCGTTCATAACAATTTTATGGTAGTTAATACTACTGACTAAGACTGTATACTAATAAGTATAAATTGTATACTGTGTTTTTCTCTAATTAAAATTACATTTTAAATGTTTCTGTTTTTCTGTGGAATTTTCCAAGGGAGAAAAATACTCTTTGCATCCTTGTCTCCATAAGATCTGTCATTAATCTGGGGGCAATACTACAGTGTAAAAAAGTAATGAAGATCGTGGATCCATCATTCTTTTCTAAATAGAACTTTACACCAATGCCTTAAAATATGTTTGATATCAGAAAAATTGGAGGAACTATTCCAGATTTCTCTAGAGAAAGAAAGAAAATCTCCAAAAGGTTCTCAAGGAAGAGCTTAGCATTAGCCATAGCTGTAACCCAGCTTATCCTGTCCTTGAACATTTCCCCCCTACTGTTTTAAATGACAGCAGGAACTGTCACTTGGGATCTGGTTACTGCAAAATTGCTTTCTCTCTTACAAATATATTTGATTTTTGAGATCATCTGTCAAGGGCCACCTGGTAGTACCAAATATTGCAGAGGTCCATAAGTCAAAAATAACTTGAAGGTACATAACATCCACAAATTGAAAACAAAGTTATCACAAAATGTCGTAGTGTATTCCAACCTACCTTCTGTTTCACAGTTAAATATTGTATTTTAACATTTCATACCATATGTTTTATCTTCCTTATGGAAGCACACCATTCTTATATTGGAGCAATCCATCAAAATACATTTTTGGAAAAATCAATAAATAATAATATCTGTATTAACAGATATGACTATTTTGCAATCTCCACAGTGCTCCAGACCAATATTTTCCTCCAAAAATACGTGGAGATGTTGGGAAATAGGAGTCATTAGGACAAAAAATCAGAGGAGAATATCCTGAGAAAATTTTGCAAAGTAATCTTGTTTTCTCATTGTGTGCAAGGAGATAAGAAAGAGATAGCCAGTATATTTTCATAGGAAAATATACTGGCTATTTCAGTGGGGGAGGGATTTCTTAAATCAACAAATATATTTACCTTCTTAGTGATAATTCTCCTGTATCTATGGAAAATTGTACTATGGAAGAAAAAATATCATTTTAAAAATTCATAGATTTCACAATATTCTGTTTGGAAAAAACTTGACATTTATAACATTCAAATGCAGGGTAAAACATATCTTACATTTTAGTCCACTCAAGCCAGATCTTTGGGTATTGAAAATTTCAATGCAAAAGAAAATGTTACTCAGAGAACTTTCCACCAGAGCTCAGAAAAGCTTATTGAAAGCATTGTTGTGGGGTTTGGGAGCCGTAGTCTAAAAAGAAAAAAAGAATGTTTCCATGTTCTCTTCCCATCTTTGCTTTACATGAATCAAATCAAAAGTCTTTATTACAGTCATAGACCAGCATAAGGAAACTGGGGTACAGTCTCATAAAAGCATTGTACTTTAAAATCTAAAAGGCTAGAAAACAGAGGTATGTTGAAGCCTAAAGCACAAAAAGTATTTAGAGAAGGGAAGGGCCTAGAAGGGAATGGAGAGGGACGGAGATTACTTTACATGTGTAATAATTGACTTTGGCTTACAGCAGTTCTGCACAAGATGGCAATAGTAAGAGGCCAAAATTAAAAGACTAAACTCCTTTGGGCCACCAATAGGTTTTAGCACCTTACTCAGAATTTGAGAGGGTGCCTTTTCCTCAGAGTAAGCAGCAAAACAGAATAGTCTTATTATCCCCCCTTCAGCTCAGTGTGGGTGTAAGTTGTAATCCTTTTGTGAGGAAAGAAGTAACTCATTCCTTGCCTCCACACTTATTTCTTTCTATTTGCCTCTGGGGGCCCGTCTGGACAGCCCCTTTATTGCGGAAACTTCTGCAATAAAAAGGGGGCTATCCAGACAACGTTCTGGCCAGTCCCTCATTAATTCGGTTTGTGCTGAATTAATTTGTTAATTAATTCAGCACAATTCACCCTGATTTGTGCTGAATTAATTAGTTAGTGGATTTATTCCATACCTTCTTGGAAGGCGCAGGATAAATCCAGTATATTTGGCTCTGGACTTCAGTCCAGACACCAAGCCCGGTAAACTGTGAGAATACCCACCCCCTTTCCCCAAGCCCCCAGACCCCTTAGAAAAGTAGCACAAATTTACCAATCCTCCAGTAGAAGCCTCGGACAGCTCTCCTGGTATGTAGAAATGATGCACCGGGGGGGGGGGGGGGAGGAAGGAAAATCACTAGAGGATTGGCTAAGCTTGTTACTACTTTTCTAAGGGGTCTGGGGGCTTGGGGGAAGGGCTAATGACTCCAGACCTTTTCTCAGGTTAGTCCCGATAGAACATCGAGACACCCATGCCCCCGGGAAAATCTGAGTTTTTCAGACATGGGTTCTCCCGGGATTAGGGCCTGTCTGGATCCGGTCTGGGTTGCCTCTGTATTCTCCTTCCACGGAGGAAAGAACCACCAAATCTGCATCAGTCATTTTTCTCAGTTGTAAAGGAGAAACTTAGCTTTTCCATTAAAACCCTGCAACGACTTCATGGTCAAGCTAAGCTTTTCCCCATAAATGAGAGAAATGAATGACATGGAGTTGGCAGTTTTTCCTGCTGAAGTAAGATACGACAACCAAGGGAATCTAGAGGCAAAGAAAAAAGAAGAGTGGTATAGGCAAGTTTCCCACTTAGAAGCAAGGGAAGCAATGCAGAGTTGGTGGTTTTGCTGCTGAATGAGAAGGATGCAAAAAGAAAGGGTGAGCAACAGGCAAAAACCAAAGCATATTTTTATCACCTCAATTTCTCTCTTAAACATTCAATCAAATGTTAAATTTTAACATAATCTGGAGCCCTGCATTCTAACACCTTCCCTGAAATACAGATCCAATACCCTTTTAAAATTTAATCCCTGCTCCCCACTACTTTGTCCTGAGTCCAACAACCTTCCCAGGCTGCATTCCAAGCAAGACCAGCACTTCCAGCATATTGACTAGATCTATTCACAGTATCCATTTGCCACAAGTTAGTTTGGAAATTTTGGTGCATAGAGAAAGAAAATGTGTAGAGGTACAACACTTGGAGAAGGAATGGTAAGTTACCATTGCTACTCTGCTGCAGCACTATGTGTGACCTCCCACTCAAAGGCTTCAACTCAGAAGCAAAGTGGGCCACACCAAATCCTTGTGAGGACCACATCTGGACCCTGGGCCAGATGTTGTGCAGGCCTGGTTTATAGTATGTATATTGAGTTAGTTTTTCAGAAGCTGAACTGAAGTCTGAATGGGCATTCCTACAGGTGTTATCTTGCAGTAGACATTTGGGAGAACTAAGATGTATTACATTATCATTAAGAGATTATATTGTCTTTTGGGTGATTACATAAATATCTATCATAACAATGTGCATAAGGTTTAGTAAAAATGTATTAAGGAAAGGGGGAAAAACTTGCAAGGAGTTATTGGAATGCTCATTTCTTGTCCCCTTTTCTGAATTAAATATTTCTGGATAAACACATTGCATCCACTGACAATCATATATATGGTAACAGACACAATTAATCTTCAGCTTTTTCTTTTCAACCAATTTAACTATCAGGTTTTGCAATACACTACTGCTGTAAGGTTTGTGGGGCATTTTTGATTGTCTTCTACTTTAAATGAGTAGTTCAATAATGTCAGGGGTGTTGACTTGTTGAGATTGTCTGTGTCATTCATAGTTTTAGATGCTCCATCATAGCCACCTTCTGCCATATCTCTTTAACAAATTTAATCCTTTTGCTGCTTTTGTATGTGGATATCCACTGTTCCGGGCTTTCATAATTAAGACCTGATGAATTTCCACTTACCATTGCTAGATGGAGCTGCAGCATAAAAAATATGCATACACACTGAGAGCAGATTTTTATATATATGTGAAGGGAATTCTTTTATAGAATTATCTTCTCTACTTCAATCCATAAGGATTTTTATATCAAAACAAATGGAAGGAATGTGGGTAAAAATGATTAAACACCAAATGCAAGTTTTATGTTCAAGTTTATCCCCGTTACTTCTTAGGCAACTCCAATACTGTGTAGCCTTTTGCAGTACAGTGTTAGAGTCACTTCTTGTGTTATGAAGCATACAGTTATTCTGGCATGATCGCTGCATGAGTATTTAGAGCAGGGTTGGGAAACCTGTGGCCCTCCAGTTGTTTCTGGAGTGAGCTCCCATCAACCCCAGTAAGCACAGTAGACAGATATGGCAGGCTCTGTTATCTACCAGTGTATGGTTTATATGTTCCACAACTCTGAGTATGTTTACAATAAGACCAATCAGTGTGCAAATGAGGTAGATATGGCAAATGTTTTGAAAACCTATAAAAAATAACAATGCTTGAAACACTTCAATCTTTTGTTTGCATTAGCTTCCCTGCAAACATAGCTAAGGAATTGTTTGCAAATCATCTGGATTTTATGAATTACATTCAATTAAAAGGAAATGCAGTAAAAAAAATTTAAACAACAAAATAGAAGGGTGATCTCAAAGAAGTCCAGGCAATAGTGAGATAATAATCTTGGAAATAAGTTTATTAAATTATAATATATAGACATGTGGTTTTCTGTTCCAACCACAGGGTAAGTGTTATAATTTCCCCCTGCTTTCTCAGCTAAGTGGAGAATTTTACAAAGGTGGAGTAGAGAGATAGAAGGGAAAAGGATTGCAATTCTTTTTCAATAAGAATTCATCCTAAGAGTTTTTACTCTGTATATGTTTTAATTTTTGTAAGCTATATTTAGTTTAAGTGAAAAGGTGGTACATAAATTTAATCATCATGATGTTTTGTTGATGTTTCCTGCACAAAAAATATTATGCATGAATTTTGCACAAAATAAGTTCCAAACTACAAACACTTTGAAAACTACAAAACCTGAAATTACTTGTTCCTTCCATCAGGAATAAAATGAACAAAGAATAATCTCTTATGGAAGACATAACCATCGCAGATCAGTACTTCTAAAGTTCATTTGTGTTCAGCTACAACTTCAAGGCTACACATTCACCAGACCCAGTCTCTGTAATCTGCTCTTGTCTCCATAAAATGAAAGTGTTTAATGCAATGTATGAATGCATTGGATTGCCTTCTACCCACTATCTGTATAAACTAGATAAATTGCTCAATGATATTGTGCTAATGTAGAACATGTTAGTTGAAAAGCACTAATGTGAAAGCCAGTCTTTGTGAGGCAAGAACCCGTGCCCATTTGTCAGCCATGCAGTATTGTGAGGAAGATCTGGTAGCCAGATCTGCTTCCTTAAATTCTGCACTGTTTATCTAAAGTGTAAGTTTTTCACCTTTATTTTTTGCCCTTCATAAATATTGCTATCAAGTCACTAGCATAAAGCACTTTCTTTCCATAACTTGATGTTGTGATGAGTAATAGCAACACTGAACTTTACATCATCACTTTATGTAAAAATTAAAACATTTGCTCAAATGTATTATTAGGTACATTGGGCATATAGCTCAGTAAATGCTCAATTCCATATCCTGCACCACAAGTAATTTTATATGGTTTAAATTTGATTGTCTGTGTGATTACAAGCAGTGGTGGACAGGATTTTGATACACAAGCATAGTTTTATTCTTTTTCAGATGGTTGTTTTGTGAACATGCTAAAACATTCAGAACATACAGGTAGGATGTCAAGACACAGATCAGTCATTTTCCTATTTTACAGAAGGTGAGTTTTGTGTTTGAAGGTAACCTTTATCTGAGGGGCAGTTCATCTGATCTGTGGTTTAAAGATGGAGAACCATCTGAAAGGAGTGCACAGAGGCCTTAAAGTTGCCCATCAAATGAATAGCAGACTAAATTGATAAAGAAGTGATTTGGTCTCACTCTTCTTCACTAAAGGTGAGTTATTTCCTATTTCTATTTAAACTATAGCGATTATTTTGAAATCTGCATCTGTACATTAATTTTAACATATAGCAAATTTTAATCTTGTTTTCTTTCTTAATTCATATTTCTGTTTCAATCATATCAATTCATTTTACTAAATTTGCTACTAATGCTCATGTCAAATTAATACTCACTTTGTATTGGGAAACCCCCTCTTACAATATTCACTATTTCTCACTTTCTAAATTTTTTTTTAATATTTATTTTCTGAAACATTTGCAAGCCATACTTTAGGGGAAATGTCCTCATGGTACATTTTCACATACACAAAGGATCAAACTACAGAAGAAATTATATAAAGGCTTGCTGTGTTCTTTTTATTGAAATTTGCATTTGTGGTTTTCCTGTTGGATTTTTTCAACAATCATTGCTAAAAGGATGCCATAATTCAAGATGACAAAGATCTGTGGGATGTATTCTTTCTTTATCAGAATGCTAATATTTTATGCTTTAAAATGCTTTTATATTGTTTAAGATTAGCGATATCTTAATAAATTTCCTCATTTAATGGTTTTTAAATCTTTTTATAATTAAACTTTTAGTTGTACATTTTTAACCTATGTCTTAAGACACCTTGGCTTTAAGTTTAAAATAAACTGGAATAGTAAACCAATGAATTGGAAACCAAACAGAAAGTAGTAGCTCACATGTAGTCAATTATCTTGTCTACCTCAGAAATCATCAGTTGGCAAAAAATATATTAAGTTAGGACTGAGTTGCTAGAGATCATGGATGGTGACACAACTATTTCAAACAGTTCAATACTTAAAGACTTGGTCAAAAGCATCTGAATGGTATTCCTATTTTATAAATGAAGAATAGTATCTGGGGGGCCTTCCACACTGCTCTATATCCCAGAATATCAAGGTAGAAACTGCCACATTAACTGAATGTGGATTCAGGTAACCCAGTTCAAAGCAGATATTGTGGGGTTTTCTGCCTTGATATTCTGGGATGTAGGGCTGTGTGGAAGGGCCCTTATAGATAATTTGTTAGCACAAAACAATGGGAATTTTTACTTTCTGCAGAATCAAAAACTGTTGGATATCTACAATAAATCATCTTGAGACCTTCCACTAGATTCTGACTTACATTAGAAAGCAAAATACATAATATGTTCTTTTTATAGATAGGGTCTTCTCTGACATTTGATATTTCCCAACCACATGGATAAAATGTATATTTAAGCAGTGTGTTATCATCATACCAAACCATAGCAGCAAAAAAGGTTTATCATGCAAAATATAAACTAATTTTGATATTATGTTTGATTTTCAGAATTCTACAAAGAGCTTCCAAGACCACTGGAGAAAACTGTAAGGATGCTACTGGCTACAGATAGTACAGTCAGATGCTATATGGGCATTCCCCATCCACTCCCAGTCACTAATTGGCTGTACAAGTATTTTCTGGTAGCCTTTGGGCCAGTTGTAATTATTAGGAGATAGATGTAGGGTAAAGGTGCACACTTTGGGCATTTTGTTCCATTAAGCACATGTAGACTCTCTCTCCTGCATCACTTTACAAAACAATTTTGGGCAATGGATCAAGAAATGGAAACATTTTTATTCCAAACCATCTTTTCAAACACTTACCAATACCAGGATGGTTCTTTAACAATTGCCACAGGGTCCTTCCAGACAGGCCAGAAAACTGGGAAGAACTGGGTTATTTTAATCCAGTTCCTCCAGATTTCTGTCCCCAACCCAACCCCCAGGATTTTCCTTTGGGTGGCTAGATGCCATCCTAGATCAACAAAAGAAAAACTTACCTAAGGGGCCTGCCAGTAGTGCAGAGTATTCCTGACATGCAAAAATGATGTGTCAGGAGGTGGGGGAGGGGAGGACACTTCCCCACTCCTTTAGGCTCCAGAAGCCTAAAGAACTGGGATGGCTGTGGAGATTGACCCTTAGGACTATGGAAATAATCTCAGGAGTCAATCCATACAGGGCCCACACTGGGAAAGATCCAGATCTTAGTTTAAGGTCTGGATCTTTCCAGGTGTTTTATTAATCTGGAGTAAACCAGGAAATCCCAGTTTTCTCTGGATTAATTTGGTTTTACTTGAGGTGTCATTTGGATATGGACCTGTCTGGCCCACAAATATATTTGAATAATTCCCTGCCTTTTCCCTGAACACAACATAGCTGTCTCTCTTATCACCATTTTGCCATCTTGCCAAAACCGTTTTAAACTGGGTTTTAAACCTGTTCTTTCTTCATCTTCCATCGGTTCTACAACATATTTCATTGGTTTAACTGGAAATAGAGAAGACCCCCATTCTGCCTGCTTGAAGTATTTTAGGGTGACCATTAATGACTGGCCATAGATTATCCAGGACAGTTGATGAATTATAAACAATTTGAGCTTGGCCTTTGCCAGTCCAAGGATTTACCTACTGTAAGTGGTTCTTACGTCTTAGATGACTATTTAAAAATTAGAGGTAATTGACTATGTCTTCCTCCCCTACCTACATCTTTGTCCTCCCTATCTCCAGCTTTTCTCCAGATTTATCCCTAGTATCATTTCTTAGCAGGATAGTTTAAAACAACAGTGATTATTACCCATGACCTAACAGAACAGGTATGGTGATTTTTTTCTTCTTGTTGAGATGCACACTATTTCACTGAAATCGCTGGTAGAGAGAATTCAAGAATAACAATTGCCAGAGGCAAAAGTTTCAGGAATCATTTTTACCTTTCCCCTACACTCAGGTCCCATCTACACTGCCAAATAATACAGTTTGTGGACTCAAATAATTCAATTTATTTACATTGAACTTCATTATATGAGTCTACGCTTAATATATAATGTAGTTTTAAACTGTCTAATAGAGCAGTGTAGTTGGGACCACAGTTAGGTAGAAGAGGAGAAAAGACTCATTTGCAACAAGACATTATCCTTACCTAAATTTGTACTTCCATAATAAATAACCATAGCATTTTAATATTGTTGAACTCTTATGGCTGTGATATATGGAATCCTGGGGGGTTTCTGATTTATAATTTTCTGTCAAAGAGTTCTAATACGTCATTAAACCATGACTTCCAGGATTTCATGACATGTAACCAAGGAATCTAATTCTGTAGTTCAAAGGAGCCTTAGTAGGAAAGAACAAATGCTGTGGACCAAGAAGAAGCATGAAATGAGCCAAGAGGTTTTGACAAAGGGTCCTGAAGGTCCATATTTAGACCATGGGGTGGAGTTTACTTGTTATTGCAACAGAGATAGAATACACATTTATTTGAAAGTGAGTTTCAATGAATTTGGGAAAATGTTCAAGGACTCAGATTGAAAGTACTTCTTCTGACCCACAGAAAAAAACTAAATATATTACACAAAAATTGTAGTAGTTCACAGATGTTAAAAAATACACCAGCCACTATATTAGGCATTACAGCCTGTCAGAATAAATAGAGCTCCATGGCAGTGTTTATTATGCATTTTTGAATCCTCCAGAGGGAAAGTCATAGGCTGATAAGAGTAGCGCTTTGAGGGTACCATCTTGGAAAAAGCTGATTTATAACATTAAAAAAGTTTAGGTTTACATGTTGGTTTGGTGGAGTGTAGATATAAGCCAAATTAACTTCTCTACACTTAACTAGATACATATTATTGCAATACCTCTATGATGAACTTTGCTTTTATGGTCCATATATTGAAAACCTATATTTTGAAAGTGGCACCATCTAATCCCTAGAGTGCACCCTCTGTTGAGTTCACATACACACAAGATATTACTTTGTTTATCTATTGAATGTAAATCCTGCATTCATTACATAATGAAATTCAAATCCTTATGAGCTCCATCAAAGTTACTGCGTTATGTATTTTTCTGATACCATGTTTTGAAAGTATTGAAGAAAGCAGGAGGGAGGCATATATTATATGCCTCCCTCCTGCTTTCTTTCAGTAGGGGAAGAAGGAAGTAGAACTGGTGGGCTTCTTTCCCGGACCATGCACTATTATGATTAATAATATATTCCCCAAATGTGTTCAGATAAACACTATGAGCTTTTCATCCTTCCTTAGCTGATCTACAGATGCCTTCAGACTTCATAACTGATATCATAAAATACAGTGGTTACCGACTGGTCCTCCAGTTGAAATCCCAAACACCTGGAGGGTCAATGATTGGGAACCACTGATATAAGGCATCATAGGGAAGATCAGTGAAGGATGGGTAATGGCTAAATTCCTTTAATATTACCAAAATATCATGCCAAAATTCATTTAATATTTTAAATGGCACTTATTTATAAGCAACAGTTGGGAAACAAGAATCGACTTTTGGATCATGTAGTTGGTGCAAGGGAATGCTGGAAACAACAACCTTACTGCAGTCCATAGCCCTTTACTACTCACAATGAAACAATACAGCCGCCCTGGATGCGATTAGCAATTGGTTTTAGGTCATTTGCTAAACTTACTCTGGCACTGGACTTATACTATAGTATAACCAATCCTCCAACTCCTGCTCCCACTCTCAGATGTATCTGTTCTCCTTCCCCTCCCCGCTTTGGCTTTGCCATGGAAGATGAGCCTCCATCTTGGTAGACAGCATTTCAAGTCCAGTACCAAACATAGTTGATCATTTTATTTATAGATTTGCCATATTTATAAACCTACTGTATATGTTCCGCCTTTGTACATTCAGTTGGGATAGGGCTATGCCATTTTGTCATCTGTCTTACAAAGGGAAATGTTTTGGGTAAAATCATCACACTGTCTTGAACCCCAATACAATAATCAAATGAACACTGTATGTAAACCCAATAACAAATTAATATAAATCCAAGCCCACAATAACTCCAAAAGGGTCTGCTGTGACACTTGAAAAATGACCAGTATTGTCAGAGAATTTGAACCATGTTTATCAGGATCTAGGTTTCCCCAGCTCTGGAACTGAAGTTGCAACTACCACAATGCTTGGCTTCCTCTTCCTGCACCTCCTCCATTCCCTCTTGTTGTTGTTGTATGTCTGACTTTGTGCTATTCTCAACTGCTGCCCATCACAGGGTGAAAGACTTAATGAAGATATCATTTACAGTGGAGTGGAAGGATTATTACAGATGAATACAGTGGGTCCCTGGTATCTACTGGATGGATGGTGTGATTTTAATATGAAATGGAATGTTTTTAAATGTTTAATATGTTTTCATTTTAATCTAATTTAATTTTAATTTTTTTTTAATTGTATGTGTTTTAAGGCATTGAATAATTGCCTCTATGTAAGCCACCTTGAGTCCCCTTCAGGGTAGAGAAAGGTGGGAAAATAGAATAAATAAATACTGGGGTTTGATTCTGATATTCTTTCTGGATACCAAAATCCATGGATGCTCAAATCTCATCATATACAATGGTATAGTAAAATGGTGTCCCTTATATAAAATTGGAAAATCAAAGTTTTCTTTTTGGATTAAAAAATATTTTCAAGCCATGGAGGATTGAATCAGTGGATGCAGAACCCATGAATATAGATGGCTGACTACTTCCCATGTTATTCCCAAAGAAAGCCCCTAAAATTATATTGCATTTTGCTGGGGAAAATTTTATTTTTCAGTTTCATTGAAATTTTCTCACACACATAGAATGTAATTGAAAGAAATATGCTGGTTCCAACAATTACTTTTTCCTGCAATATACCATTCCATAATACACACACATACATCCATATTGTGCATGTATTCTTTCTCTGTAAAACCTGTCTGCTTGTATGAAAGAGAAACATGCAAAGAACACACAAGACAGATTCTTGAAATATCTTTCTACATTTCAGCAGGATTACATCTTCTTTTTAAAGTTCAAGCTCTCTACTTTCCCCCATTTTTTTTGGGGGGGGGGAAATCTAATTTAAAATAAAGTCATTGCAGAATCCCAGCATATTTAATCCCACCCCTCACATAAATAAATATATCAAAGAGTTCAAAGCCTTTGTCTGGACTGTTTGGTAACAGTGCGAACTCACTCTTTTTCAGTGCAAGCTTGTTTGCCTGCAGTGTTGCTCTGCCGAACACAGCAATGAGGAGCAGCTACATGGGGCCAATAGGTAGTGTGACGAAAATGACCTGTTTCCTTTCATGGCATGGAATTGTTATCCACACTGTGAAAATTGAAAACACAGAAGGGTAGCAGTGAAAACTGCATTTTCCTGGAGAGACTTACACTGTGCATGTGTCCTTTTTGTAAAGAAATAATCAGACAAATATGAGCCCATCCGAGGTGGATCTGTTTTGAAAACTAGCCTGAATCAACAGATCTCAGACGTCCCATTCTGTAATAATCTCTCTAAGGCTAATGGAGACTCCTCAGTGGGCATTTTACTTTATAGGTACCTTATACATACAAAAGAAGCAGTTCATTCTTCCATTCCTTCACATTTGTTTTCTTTGCATTCTAGATGGTACAGCTGATTAATCGTCAAAATATTAGGGGAAGAAAGAAGAAGAGCCTTATAAGCCGTGAAACACCTTGGCATCCATCTACTAGCTGATGGAATTGAAAACAATAATTCTCTCTCTCTCTCTTTTAGATTTTAATCACTAGATGGCATTGTTACTCTGGAATAAAATGTGAATAATGGTGCCGCCAAATGAGATAGTTAAATTAGCAGACAATTATCCCTGTTCTGCTACTCCTTTTATGTGATGAAACTGGTTACTTATAGCCTGCAGGATAAATTCTATAGGGTGCCTGACTCAGTAAAGGCTCCATCTTCACAGGCCTTCCCTTCCCAGATTTCACCTCAATCTGTCATACAGATTTGACACTGCACTGTTCCAACAGTACTCAGAAATGACATGTATATAATGTGGAATATTGTGCACATTTACAGCCAGATTTTTTTCCCCCTTAAAACATTGCTTGCTAGATTCTGGCGATCATCAGACTGAAAGGGGGGAAATATTAAAAGAGGGGAGGGGGAACAGAGGGTTCTTTTCATTCCATATATCAGAGACCATCTGACATCTAAACTTTTTAAAACATCTATATATAGTCAACATGACAGTTCTTTTGTTATAGATGTACATAGTCCCCCAAATTAATAGTCACCCGTTGCCAGGGCACAATTATCACATCTTGGTTTTTTTTTCATTCTATGCTCCCCATTAACATTTTACAGTAAACATCAAACTTACATCCAAATCCTAAACACATTGCTGGAAAGATTTGCAATTCTTTGGGTGAGAGAAATTTTCAAATTGGCTCTTTTCATACTAGAGTATGAAGGGCAGCTTTACATTTAAGAGGCACTGACTAGATTATTTTTCATGCATGCTCAGTTGAATAATTCCTTTTTTCTTGCATCAAATAAAAACAGTGTCTCCAATTTCTCTCTTTTGTTCTAATCACGTCCTCTTCCATTAAATACATTTATCTGTTTTGTCAGAAAAAATAAATAAAGATCAGGTGTTTTAATACAGAAAGTTTAAGACATATATTTTCTACATTGAATTTCACAACAGTTATTTGTTCTTAGTTTTCCATGGCTTTTTTCATAAGGCTACTTTGGAGAACACAATCATGTGTAGAAATTGCATGTATACACACATGCACATGTGTGCGCACACACACACACACAGAGGTGGCAAAGATACTGTCAATAATTACAACTATCACCATACAATATTTTGCTTTTTGTGAGATTTCAAAGCCAGTTATTTTGGCATGCAAGGAGTAATACAGATACAGTACACATCCTCTGGCAAGATCTTCTGCTTTTATTTATTTTGTTCCTTTTTTTAAAAAAAAAAACCTTTTTAATTTTTATGATTTGGATGTGTGTTGCTTCAGTTTCGTCAGACCTTGCCATATGACGCATTCCCCTGGGTTTCACAGCACATGTTTACATTACATTCATATTTTCCAGTGTCGAAAAAGTGGGAGGGGGAGGGACAGCAAAATATGTTGTCCCTGAAAGCGAGAAAGTTCTACATTTAAAGAGTTAACCATTTTGATAAAACTTTCTGTGGAGGAAGTGCTGTAGATATATCTTGTTCCTTGCACAAAGGCAAAAAGGTTACAAATGTGACTTCAGCTTCATTCACTGCAGTCTTAAATGTATGTCAAGTGAATAAAATTTCACCAGAAATTATACTAGATATGTCACCATAAGATATCTATCTCTCACCAATCTCTCTATCTGTCTATCTAATATCTATCTAAAAGAGTCTTAGGTAAGGATTTATGAACATCATTTACATAGCTTGGCCTGGGGGAGAATGACCACTGATAATCGTAACACTGTCAAATAATCCGAGAAAGTAATATCCCAAACTTCTTTTGATGTAAAATTTTAGGGCAAATCTACAATAAATCCCCTGGGAAATGTTACTATTGTTGGGTAAAGCACTGAATAATTGCAAAAAAAACCCACCTCAAAATAAACAATGTTATATTTTTATTTTGCTGTGCAGAAATATGAAGTACCATAGAGTCACATAAAATCTTACCATTGTAAAAGAAAGACACTTAAAAATGAGAAAATAAGGCCAATTTATTCAGTTAAAATCAGTTCATATACTTTTTTTGTTTAGCATTTTTGTATAAAAGATATTTTTTTCTTTTTCTTTTCTTTCTTTTTTGCTTGGTACTTACAAACACTATTTAAGTTTTAAACTCTTTTAATATTACTGTAGTTAACTTGATTTTTTTTTTAAAAAAAATAATGTATGTATGGAGTATATATGCATTTTTTAAACACACAGTGCCAATTCCTTTCCGCAACTGGTTTTGAGAGGGGGAAAGTTAAGGGCATAAAATCACTGAAAATACACAAAACTAGAATTGGTCCATATTGTATGGGGGTGGGGGGAATCCTGTCTCCCAATCATGGAATTGTTAAATGATAAGAACGCAAAAGGCTGTTACAACATATACACTTTTAAGCAGAAGAATTGATACATTGTACATGTTTAGCAATTTTTTAGAAAAAGAATTCAAATTCAACATAAAAAATTGTTATTTATAGATCAGCTCTAATTTGACTGAAAATCTGTACTTACTTATACTGAAACTTACATAAAAGTTCATCAGCTTTATATTTTTTTCATTATTCCCATCTGTGCCATTTTTATTCTGCTACCAAATCCATATAGCAAAAACAGAGGACAATAGCTAGGTTTAGAGTTAAATTTCAAGAATATAATATATAAAATTGGGGGCAAGAATCTCCCTCTGCTTAAAAAAAATGAAAATGACAGTTAAAGTGATAATGTTTTTGATTTGTACATGCTTCAGGTTTAGGCTAAGATTCTCTGAACTAGCATGCTTAATTCTGTAATTTGAGGAGGCATGTGGAGGTGAGGTGGGGGGGATGAGATTCCCTGCATTATTTATTTATGGGTCTTCATGTCTATAACACAAATTAATCATCTCAGATACAGCCAATGTATCCAGCTGCAGATCCTCCTGGAGATTCATCAGACTTGCTCCATTAAATACTATACACTGCAAATGAAAGGTTTTTTTTTCATCTGAATAAAAAAGGCACAATGCATTTTATTGTCATTTCTGTTAGTCTTAACATAGCTCATTGTAAACATTAGCTCTGGACATACATCTTGTGTGTGTGTGTGTGCATTTTTGCACCAGCTTGTCACATGCATATCAGGAAAGAAAATCACTGTAATGACAGACTGTCTAATCCTTGGTGAAATGATGCCACAACATTTTAGAAATATCTCTCTGCAAATGTTGCTATGTCCCCTATAAACATATTATATTGGATTCAATCCTATTCAGATCGATTGGAACCAACATTTACTTGACCATGCTAAACCAGTAAGGATGACCTGTGTGTACAGATAACCTTGGTGCTGACCATGTAGGAAAAATTGTTCCTGAGGAGAGAAGGAAAAAGACATGTTAAATATCAACTATGATACCACAAGACGCCTCAGTGGTCTGGTGGCAAGCAGAATACCTTTAGGTCAGCTCAAAGGCTAGCAATTGACATCATAGACCAATGCATAAGTCCAAAACTCAAGTCCAAAAATTCAACAATTTCTTCCCACCTTATTTCCCTAAATACTGGGACATGAGAGCCTCCAAACATTTCCTAAGTGCACATGATCCAATTGATTAATGGACTAACCATGCAACAGTATGTATTCTTAGTTCTTATTCAGCATATTTAGGCTTGTGGCCAAATTATTTAACTTATTTAGCTTTAGGAGATGTGACATACCCAAATAAATTTTCTCAGAAATATTAATTGCAGTTGATGGATTCCATGCTAAGGGAGAGGTAAATCTTCTTCAGGTCTCAATCTGAGATTGCAAAGAGCAATCTAAGATTCTGAAAACATTTTGTAGATAGACCGACATTGTTGAATAATTCCTTTAAATTTCATACTGAAACCCAGATTTACCACATTATCACAGAAATGGGCAGGTCCCATTGCAGAACCCTTCTGTTTGCTTATGCCCATTTATTTTATCAGACTGGCAATGAAAATTAGATGGTCAGACTTAAGAGAGTTAATAAAGTCTCTTTGAGTTCATATTGTACTTATATATAAAGAAAATGAGATTAAGATTAAGAAAGGATGCACCAATAGGTTACAGTAGGATAGTTTCTTATTATAACAATACTTAGTCCATATTGTTAGGCCCCCTGAGTAATGGGAGAAATGTGTGTATAAATTAATAATAACCAAAATGAAGACAAAAAGTTATGATTTGTTTTTTGTTTTGTTTTGTTTTTGGTTATAAACATGTTGCTCCAAGAAAGAGCCATGAACTATGACTTTTTTATTTTTGATATATAAATAGAAGGAAAGAATTGGAATAACATGCTGTGTTTAGAAGCCATGCTGGGATCAAGGAAATATTTACATAATGCAGCACAGTTCACATTTGCAATTGGCATAGAATGACACTTTTGTCAGCATAATGTCAAATGGGGTTAGATGGGGTTACATTGCATCACTAGACACAACAGACAGAGCATGTGTAAAATGGCAGAAAAGGATATTTCAACAAGATGTGCCTGTGCTTCTAATACTACAGCTTGAAAAAATCTTCTTGTGTCCTTTCTCGAAAGTGATAACTCAGTGAACTATGCAGGTTCCATTTTATTCAGAAGTAACATGTAAACTGAGGATGGTGGGTCACAGGAAGCTCTTCCTTTTTGCCAGAAGATCTTTGAAGTAGAAGATGAGATGTATGAAATTTGAGATACTAAGTGAAAAAATGTAGAAGATGAAGGAAGAAATATAAGATATTTATTGTTTCGGTCATCTTGCTATTTTGTCATTAGTAAAACATGTTTTCATTTGCTAGATTGGTTATTATCCAGCCATTCCACTCTGTGCATAAACAAGAGGTATGGCTACTGTATGGAACTAAATTACTGTCTCAAAATGTTGAACTGTGGCAATAAAGAGACAGAAAGTAGAATCAACAGCTATGAGCAATGTGTCAGAGGTGTGGTGGTACCTATCCTAAACAGCAGGTTCATTTTCCACAGATCAAGACTCCTACTCAGGACTAGCATGTAACAAGACAACATTAGATTTGATTGTCCTCTCTGAATAACAAATCTAGGACCTTATCACACTGATGAGATCCAGCATCCCAATTTACCAGCCTCCATGGTGAATTGGGGGCCAAGGGGGCAATCCGGGTGAGGCTACATTATATGATGGGTGGTGTGGGGCTCTGTGGGTCAACTGTGGCAGAAGCATCCCAGGACGCTGAATTTCCATCATGTGATGTGGTTTATAGAAACAAAGAAAGCCAGGATCACATGTCAATGAGATGGTGAAACTATTCTGGGTTTTAATCAGAGATTTAAATGAGTTACCCAAGATTCTGAATTCTAGCCCTAAAATCGGTTCAACAAGTTAGTTAAGTTGGTCCTTAGGATGCAGCAAGGCAACTAAACCCCAAATAATTGCATTGACAAAGGGAAAAATGTGATTCTGTAAATGTCTATGTATAGGGAGAATAATGTAGGGTAGGCCTCCACAACCTGTGGCACTGCAGGTTTTAAGGAATTCAGCTCCCAGAATTCCTGACCATTGGGCAGGCTGACAAGGGCTTCTGGGAGTAGCAGTCCCAAATGCCTGGAGGGCCACATGTTGTACAAACCTGTTCTAGGGAATGATGCCTCCTGCTGTAACATGTACAACTCTTTCTTCCAAGACGAAGAGCATAAGATGGATTGTGTTGCTTCCCCTAGTATTTGTCATTTGAGGCAGTTGCACCATTCTGCATAAGGTTTGACCCTTACATTTATGTCCATTTCTATATCTCTACAGTCAAAGGAATACCTTTTCTATGTTTTCATGTGCATGCTTGACTAAATTTAGGCTGGGGAAGATCCTTGGTCTATGTAAAGGATTTTCACAAAATTAATTATAGTTAATATACCACATACAAATTCATAGTACTGACTGACCTGATCAGAAATGGATCCAGATCCATCAAGAAAAGAGAAATAATTATTTCTTTGGGATCATTCATCATAAAAACTGATGCTGATGTCATAATATTGACCTTCTTTTTTGTAATGCTCCAGGTTCAATTTTTTTATATCAGTGTTGGAATGATTGTCATCAACAATAACCATTCTATTCAAAATGCAGTAGCAGAAATACTTCACAGCTCTGACTATGATCTTATCCGCTTAACTGAGCTCCTTCCAATTTCTGTGGTGTTCCCAGAAAGTACAAGAGGATTGAAGCCATGGAAGCACACACACATATATGTTAGTGAACTTGGAAGTTCAAAATATGTACTTTCTCTCTGGCACACAACCATCATGGATAGTATTCCTTGGCTCAAAAATCATTATCAGAACAGTGTAAATTTGTAAATTGCACACATTTTCATGCCAACCTCCATCGAACAAATTTGCGTCTTCTCTTTCAAAAAGGATGAAAGGGAATAAATGGAATGGAAACCTACTGTCTCATGCACGTTCCCATGGCAGCATAGCAGGCATAAGAGTCATCAGACAGTGAGGGGTGAAAACAGACACAGAGAATGGGAGATGCTGGATCTCATACATGGAATCACTTCAGAGAGAAAGAAATATCCCCAAGCAAAGCTGATGCCATGCAATGTCTGGTAATCTAACCAAAAGTGTGAGATTAGTAAAGGTGGGAGCTAGTCTTTCCTAATCTTTGTGGTACTTTTATTATTTCTCTCTCTCACACACACACACACAAACACACACACACACACTTACACAACCATCTTTAATTTTTCTATGAATTTCCACTGTTTCACGCTGTTGCCATTCTTATCCAGTTGTGGATTTTGTCTTCTTTTTGCCCATCCCCAAATGAATTCTATTCTCAGATATTTCTTCTTCCACTCATGGTGGAAGAAGAGTTTTCTGTTAACATTTGGATTTCCTTTAAAATAAATAATTGCAAGAAATCATTTCAGCATCAAATATTTGGCAACATTTCACATTGTTTGCTCCTCAAAGTTATGTGTTTTGTAAGCAAAAGTTCTCCTAGATGTCATGAGCAACAGGCTTTAATTTACAAATATAAAGAAGTATAATACATTTCTAGTATACATTTTCATGAACTCCATTCTACATCTAATGATGTGAATGGCAATCCACAAAAGCTTATGCTAGTGTATTTCCCCCCTCAATTAGTCTCAAAGATGCTGCAGGATTCCTTTGTATCTCTGTGCTCTGCAACAGACTACTTATCATATTTACTCGAGTCTAGTATGACATTCAATGTTATGCGCACCATAATTTTCAAAACTATGAAACCAAACAGAGAATACATGCCAGAGAAAGTGAAGTAGATTCTTCCTTTCCCTTTGGCACAGTCAGAGCCAGGGGCGGTAAGTGAAAGAAAGTAGGCCTGATAATGGCAAGAAGATGACAGGCCCAACGATGTAGGTAAGGTCACATCAGGTAATGTCTGGCAGAGGAGCGACTTCCCCTTTCCTGTCAGCCATTCTGCTGCCTGCCTCCCTGATGGTTGGCCCAACAGCACAGGCAAGGTCGCATTAGGAAGGCAGGAATGGCCAACAGGCAAGGGGAAGTCATCCTCTAGCTACCTCCTTATCTGCACAGCCTCTCACCTGTGGAGCCTATATGTCTTCCTCTATTGGCCACCTTCTCCTCCTTCTTGTATTGGTCTCATACTCTGGTGACTGATTCCTCAGCTCTGGGATCCCAGTGTGCCCAAAGTCATCCTCCAATTGGACAGCTTCCTTGGGGAGAAGAAGTAACACAGGTCACTTCATTGTTTACCTAGCTTGGGATCCACACCTAAAGCAGCAGCAGTGGTGATAACTTAAAAGAGTAATGCCCCTCCGGCACCATTGCAGGCAAGGAGGGGACCCCACCTTTTACAAACCTGCAATTCTAATTCTTAATCGAATCTAATGTACATCCTAATTTTGGAGACATAATTCAGCCAAAAGGGTGAGCATTAGGCTTGAGTAAATATGGGTATCTATGATGTATTAATTTTGTCAGTTTTGCTTTATCTCATATTGGAAAAAAAATTAATCTCAAACTCATTCTGCTTCTGAAGAAACATGCAAGTTGGGGAAAGTTATTAGCAAAAATGAGTTGCTCAAATCACCTTATGGGCACCCCATTCCATGGAATTTTCATAGACAAGAAATACTCAAAGGTGTTTTTGCCAGTTCCTGCCTCTGAAATATTGCCTGGAGCACCTGGTTTTCGTTGGCAGTTTCCCATTCAAGTACTAATCAGGGCTGACCTTGCAAAGCTTCCAAGATCAATCCTGGAATGTGTAGTCCTTGTAGGCTTCAATCTTCCAATCTCTGGGGACTTCATTACACTAGAACAGTGGTTCTCAACCTGTGGGTCCCCAGGTGTTTTGGCCTACAACTCCCAGAAATCCTAACAGCTGGTAAACTGGCTGGGATTTCTGGGAGTTGTAGGCCAAAAACATCTGGGGACCCCAGGTTGAGAACCACTGCACTAGAACATTTATTTATTTACTAGCTGTACCCACCACGCGTTGCTGTGGCCAACCTTCCATCCCTCTTTCTCTCCTTCTTTCCTTCCTTCCTTCGCTCTGTTTCCTTTCTTCCCTTTTCTTTTTTCCTTCTCACCTTCCTTCTCTGCCTCTTTCCTTCTTTCCCCCTTTTTCTTTACTTCTTCTTTCTCTCCTTCCTTCCTTCGCTCTTTCTCTCTTTCTTTCTCCCCTCCCTTCCCTTTTTTCTGTATCGTCATTTAGCTTTTCGTCATTTAGATTTTTTGGGTTTTTTAAGTACTTTCCGCTGGTTTATGGGGGGGGGGGTATGAGTGATGGTCACTCATTGGTCTGTTAGGGGAATAATGTCCAAATTTGGTGTCAATTTGTCCAATGGTTTTTGAGTTATGTTAATCCCACAAATGAACATTAAATTTTGATTTTTATAGATTTATTTTTATTATTTTTATTTATATAGATTATTATATCAAATATTGTATTCTACATTATTATTGAATTATTATGTATTATTAGACCAAATATTTCATTTTACACTAAGTAAAGGTAAAGATTTTCCCTTGACATTAAGTCTATTATTATTATTATTATTATTATTATTATTATTATTATTCAAATCCAGAACTAAGAGTTTCAGTTGAGGAGAAAAAGGCTCTTTCCTGACTGAACTTTGGACTAAGCACCAAACCCAAGATGGCAGATTAACATCACCACATCGTGCGTCTCATTCCCCTCAGTGGCTTATAGCAGGAGGAGGTCTCCCATGGCTGCCAGCTTGAGTGTGTCACTCTCTTTTATTGGGCTTCCTCACATCCAAGATGGCGCCTACGGCAAGCACGAGGAGGCCCTTATAGTCGGCCATCTCCTTAGCGATGCCTGGGAAAGGCCTCCGCCGGAAGTGGGAAAGGCGCAAAAGTCATTCACGGCCTGACAGAAAAAGAATGTTGTTCTTGTGCCGCCGTGGCCTTGCCATGAGAGGAGGTATCCCAACAATAGTAATACCTTGTGGGTTTGAAAGGACTCCAACTCCTGGTGGGCACACGGCAGAAGAGGGGCGCTTTTTGGCGATGGGGTGCCGCATGTTCTCATGCCGTCCTTTGGTTTCCTTGGCCTCAGAAGGGTCTGGGATGGGGAAAATTGGGGGGAATTTGCATATGCTAATGAGCAGTGAGGGAGGATGGTGGTTGGTGCCTCTCGTGCTGGCTGTGCCCGCATGACGGGGGGAAGAGAATGGGTTTGCACGCAGTCGCAGTGTTCTCTTTTTTCTTTGTAAAAATTTAAAGGTCTTATTGTTTTTTGGGAGGAATTTTTTGAGTGCAGGACATAGATTGCCTTGAATGGTGTCTTGTGTCCAAATTTGGTGTCAATTCCCCCAGTGGTTTTTGAGTTCTGATGGTATTACAAACGAACGTTACATTTTTATTTATATAGATTTATTTATTTATTTACTAACTTACTTACTTACTTAACTTGTATATCGCTTTTCACACCTCAGGGAGGGACTCAAAGCAGTTTTCTTTCCCAAACTACATTTCCCAGAATTCTGCCTATTGCCTTGTGCCATCTCCTCCAACAGTTGGATAAGCATCTGTTGGGTGTGTTTTGACTGTGCTTTTCCTTCCTGACAGAAAGGGGTGGTACTGGATAGCCCCAGGGGGCTTTCAGTGAAATAGTCCTGTTAAGTTTATGTTGGTTAAAATTCCCTAAAAATCAGTGGATGTGCAAATCTTTTTGAAACTTGGGGGGGGGGTGCCCCAGTTATGTTGTAGTATTGAAAATAGAAATTCAAGGAGGTAGCTCTTTTAAGTTTTTTTAAAATGTTGTTCATAAAAACTTTTTTAAATTCCCAAAAATCAGTGGATATGTGAAAAGTTCTGAAACTTGGGGGGGGGGGGGGGAGGGGTAAGAGTGGTATATGTGTTCTACCATTGTAGCAAATTTCCTCCCAATAACTCTAAAACTGAGGGAGAAAGGAGCCCGAGAAACTTCCCAACTTGCGCAATTACTTAACAAGAAAGTAACAAAAATGTGTTATATCATTATAGTTGCAATACGGACTCTGACAATACGTTAGAAACACTTTAGAAATAATTCACCCCCACCCCCACCCCACCCCCCTATTTAGTAATGAGTACTAAAACATTTTTTTATTGATCACACAGGCCTAATTATTACTGTGCTTATGAGGTACACTAATATATTCACAAATTGTGTGTGAGTGTGTGTGTATCAAATGCATTATGTGCAACATTAATTCATATCTATCACTCAAATACATTTTGCACACTGGATTGGTAGCCTGGGATACATTTGATGAGGCTGGTTCTTAAAGTAAAGAAATCTTGCATATCATCTGGCCAACTAGACAAGAATTGCATATATGTGACTTACTGGAGGTGTGTAATCATGTATCTTATATAGTATTTGATATCATCTTGCAATTCAGAGTAATCTAAAATGTAAAAAATTAATACCCAAATCATTGTGATGCTACAACAAATACGCACATACATAAAACATCACATATCCAATCTTCCAATTGACTTTCTTTCTGACTCTATAAACCTTTGGTACATTTGGAGTTAACCTTAAGTGACTCAGAAAAACACCCACCTGCATTTACTCATGTTTTCTCAATATGTTCACTGTCTTTATCCTCCCATAGGCACATTATTCAGGTCCTTGCAATGGTTTTAAAAAGAATGAAGGTCAGGTTGTAAGCAAGATATGCTTGTCTATCATCACTAATTTTAGCACAGAGTACGAGAGTCTCTGTATGCAGTATAAGCAAACATCCCATTATTTACCACAAGCAAAATGTAATTCCTTGATCTGGCATAACATTTGAGATTGGGGTTTTTTTGCCTTGAATGTTGCTACTTATGTTAGTTTTGGGTTTCTGCCAAGATTTATGAACTTGCTAAAGTATCTTTTATGTATTGGCTGTCTAAACTCAAGACTGGACGCCTGAGGTTACTTTTATATAGCTCCTTCATTCTTCATCATTGGGATTGGAGTCAGTGGGAAACCAAAACAAATTGCACACAAAATTACAGTTTTACCTGTGGGAAGAAAAGTTTTGAATGTTAATTTGTTGTGATTCTGCTGTAATATAATGACTTAATCTGTTTTTATCTTGTGTTTAAACAAAAAGGTACACAGCAAGGAATGCCATTTCTCTCCAGCATTATTCAAGCTTTGCAGAATTTAAAAGTTTTCTACTTCATGGAATTTGCAGACACTATAATACTCCTTAAACTCAATAGGAAGTCACTAGCATAGATATCTATCAGGGCCCCTACATGTCACTTCACAATTGACCTCTTTACACAGGCTAAAAATCAGTGGTGGATATGGGTTTTTTTCAGTTTCAACATGGAGCCCACTGTCTCCCATCATAACTGAAAAACAACTTCCAGGGTGACTCCATGGCGAAAGTGCCCAAAAAAACCCTGCTATGGCTGAAACATCTGGTGGTGCATGACTGGAGGCTTCCTGTCTTTCCACAGGGAAAGATGGGCTGGGTGGCTTCCTGAGGCTTCCCCTATATGATGAGTTAGAGGGGAAGCAGGGACAGTGCGGATCACAGGGCGACAGGTCCCAATGCTGATCTGTAACAATATTTTGCAATTTTGGTGGTGCGTGTGACGAGGTTCCATGTTACAGCTGTGCATATAGTAGACTAGGAAGTCACCCCATGCCAAACTTTATACGCATCTATCACAGTACTAGCTAGTAGGTACTCTGCTCTGTCCACTAGTGGCTCTCTAGAATTTGGGGGGGGGGGGGTGTTTTGTTTTTCAGAAAAAGCCATGGCATCATGTGTTATATTTATTGTGGGATATCTATCTTAGGGCCCAGGCACCTAAATTCAGGGCAAGTCCAGAGCATTGTTGCTTTTGACAGCCACAGATTCAGTAGAACTGCCTAGATGCCCCACCCCTGAACTGCAGCAGTGGCAGAAGCAAAGTCCAGACTGTCCAGTCGGGACACGTGTGGTTCAGCATTGCTACAGACTAAAGACTTATCTGGATTGTTGCTTGTCACCATGGAAGTTAGCCTCTGAGCATCAGAGAGTGCCTGATTGTTGGTGCACACTTTTGCTTTCTACACAAGCTATAAAAGGGCATGTGGCAATGGTCAGAAGCTTTCCGACCTTCATGGACAGCTGTCACAGTGACAAAGAACACCACAGTTCCATTACCTTTTCCCTACATCAAGTGATTGCAGTCCGCAATCTGGTTCTGAACAGGGTATTTGCTGCCTGAAGTAGCATTCCATCTCTAGCAGGTTTTCAAAACTATTGCTCTGCTTCTCATATATCCTATTTCTGTTCCTCCCCCTGATCGTGATGAGGGAGGTTACATCAACCTGGTTTTGAAATTACAGAATTTTCAAGAGCATTCGTAGGATAGTGGTGATGTTTGTGGAATTTAAAGCACACAATCATTTGGATTGGATCAGATTATAGGTCTAAATATTCACAAATACCCTTGAAAATAAAACTGGTGAACTACTATTTTTCATTTATGTGTGAAAGCAAACTAAGTAGCATTTTTTCACATCAGGAGGAAGAGGAATGATAAAAATGTATTTTATGAAAACATAAGCTTTTTGTAAAGGGATGTAATTTGGAAAAAAACCATTTGTTAGCAAGACATAAAGTGTATCTATCTACACTACAAAGTTACAGTAATTCAGTAACATTTTAAATGGCATATTTCCACCTTAAAGAACCCTGGGAAACATAATTCCATTTTCCTGATCTCAAACTCATAATATTTATCAGAGAATTCCTCAATTTTTCCATAGCTCAATTCCATTTTTCCATAGGTCAAGTTAATATTGGAGAGAACTGCTATAATGGTGCAGTGTTTATTATCATGTTGTCGCAGAGAATCTGCATCAGATTTCCATTTTCTAAATCCATATTTGAGGAGTTATGCATTGATTGTGCTTGCACACAACATTTATGCCAAATTGAGTGCACAGCTGGATGTGGAACTATGTGCAAAATTACATTTGCCTGAACATCTACACAGCATGTTCTATGGTCTTTCTTGCTCAGCTTTTTTTTTTTTTTTTTGCAATGTAGATAAAGGTGTTCCACATGGGAAAAATATGTACAACCATTTCTAAAAGGAAACTTATGTTAATATAAGACACCAACAGAATTTCATATCTTGTGAACACCTCCCTTCAAATTTTTGAGCAACCTTTGTAAAGTTTTGTTTTTTGTTTTTTTAAGTATCAAAATACCATTGAAAAATGTGAAAAGAAAATACTGAAACCTCAACTGAAAGCGACAAAACATTTGCTCCTTCTCATGTACTAAAATGAAATAAGCCCTATCTCAAATGTTTTTGAAAGTGTACAGATCCCAACCAATATGAATGGTAAGATTATGCATAGATACATTTTATAAGAAAAATAAGGGAAGGGGAAAATAGACACCATACTACCCAGTTGTGTCCTCCTCCACATGTTACATGACAAATAAATACAACTAGAAGCATATAAAATATTTATTACTATTGTAGTCTGTTAAGATCTGAATATTCCCTAAAATATACAGAAAACATACAAAAAGATGGTGGTTAAAGCATTTCTATCATTCTCAGACATTGTCAAAAGGTGAGATATGCTGCAGAGGAAATTCACAATAACTTTGACACCTTGCATTATGACTTGAGATGTTGCTGGGTGCTGGACAGCAGGATAAATGCTTAATGAATGTCTCCACTCTAAAAGATCACTGAGATGAGATCCATATGAGTTATGAAGATAGACAACAAACTTGCCTCTTCTTTGTAATTTAAATAAGATGGACAGACTTAACTTCATACTCAACCTCCCACACCCGTCGCAAGTATTTCCTGCCATTTATGGCATGGCTATCTTAAACGATGAGAGAAAAATTTGACCAGGCAGACAAAATTATATTCAGTTCAGTCGGTCATGTGAAATTCCCAAACCTATAATCAGGGCCAAACAATATATGATTCTGGAGATGCAATCAAAACCAAATGGTGGCTCTATGGATCAAACTGCTTCCACCAATGGGACCAGTGGTGGTGTAGAATTCCTGTTTTCGCCCAGCATCTTTATTACCCTCAAAATTTGTTACAGAGTTTTGAATCAAGGTATCAGGGAATGCAGAGGGCTAAACAAAGAGGGAAGGAGAAGGAAGTCCATGTTGTTCAGCTGCTCCAATTTGGCACAATGCTGATTAATCATCTGCTGTCCCACTTTTTCAGCTGCTTTTAAAATGTGCCAGTTTCTCTCTCTTCTCTACACTTTTTGACTACCTCCTCAGCTTAGTTCATTTGCTGAAAAATGTAAAACTAGTTTGCACTCAACTAATTTAGGAGAGAAGAGTGGAGAAAAGGGGATAGAATCTTGCCCTTTCCAATAGGGTCAAGGAAAAGCCAGTTGTTGTAATCTCTCCTAGTTACTCTGTTCTTTCTCATTGATAATGTTTGCTATCTTGGTCATATTCTGATGTTCCTTGGCCATACATGCTCCAGTTTTCATCTGTGAAATGTTGGGGGTTATGAAAGTGCCTTTGTTCTAGCCATGGTGCCCTAGCATGCAATGTTTCACACAGAACTGCATGACTACGGGAGACACTTTTGATGAAGTCAGATTATTTGGATCCATACTGAAATACCCTGCATGGCAGGGGGGCTGGATGACCCTTGTGATCTTTTCCAACTCTGTGATTACATCCATTCTTTTTTATATGTCCTGTCACTTTGTTTGGCTCTAGGTGATAGTTTTGACTTCAGTTTTATGTCCCTTATGTAATCCTCTAAGAAACTTCTCCCTAACATATCATGTAGCAAATATAACATAAAAATATATATTTGTGCTTTATCCTAAACTAGTATCTTATCTTGAATCACAACTGAAGCCCTTCCTCCTTTACATTGTATATATATAGAGAGGGGGGGTGGGTGGGCAACTAGTTATTTGTTTTTATACATGTTGGTCTATGACCCAAATGAGCTTCATTCATCCATTTAAACTGGATTTTCAATGTATGCCAAAAGGAAGCATAAGATGTCAATTAAAGAAATCAAAAACAAACTAATGCATTTTCATAGGGTTTTTGACACCAAAAATGTTTTTCCATTTTTTTCTATATATTTCCTATGTGCTTCTGTATAAAATAATTAATAACAACACAATAACTGAATAGTTCCAAGGTATAACATTAGAAACCATTGATGAAAATGACTGTTAATTCCTGAGATTCATAAGCAAAGCTTTTTTTATGGAGAAAACTTTGGTGCAAGGAGAGCCAAGAGAAATCTCAAGCAAAAGGGTTAAAAATTATAATTCTGAAGAAACTAAACATTCAATTTTTCTAAGGATATGAACTCCCCTTTTCAGCCCTAAGATATCATTGATTTAAAGGAGGGATGTTGAACACGCCAAATGGAACTGAGATCCACCACACCTAAAATACTTTGCCATGAAAGTCTTTTGGAGCTTCTTAGTACTGACTCATTTGAAAGGTAAACTTTCCTTGGATTGTGTCTCATGTCCATCATTGCCTTCTTGTCGCCTGTAAGCCTCCCTTTTCTCTATTAGAAGCCCTTAGCATCTTCAAAGACATATCAAAACACTGTTTGTTCTGGCCTTTGATTTCTCCTACATAGAAAATTCAAAGTCTACACATCTATGTGAGAAAGAAGAGAGAAGGGGGAAGGGAGGACATTTCACATATTTGTAGTCATTGGTCTTTGAATGTTTTGGAGCCAGGCATAAGTACTTTTTAATAAACTACACAAATGTGTTTATCCAGTCTTTCCAGACTATTTTTTACTTCATAAATACAAATGCACTGAAATAGAACAATAATCTAACAGTTTACTGTTTAGAAAGGTGAATGGTGTTTGTTGCCTTTTAAAGAAAGCTAGTGCTTTGACCTGACAGATTTCACATTCTTGATGTAAATTGGGGTTTAGATTTGTATTCCTTTTTAATAGATCTCACCTCAGATTAAATGATTGAGTTATAGTTTCCATTTCATATTTCTATGATATCTGTATCCTAGATATCCTAGATTTGTCCCAGAAATCTAAACAACATGAAATGGGATCCATTATTTTAGGAGACTTCAGTATGGTTGCTACAACTTCTTTACTGTGTCCCAGTAGAATTGCAGTTCTGCATTTCAGTATGCTTCTGTCACTATGTTGCTCCACCATCCATGCTTGATACTTGACCATGAATCAGAAAGACAGTCACATATCTTATTTCTGCTACAAGAATACCATGCTTCTTATGAATTAGGACCTTCACCTTTTCCAAAGAAGAGGCTATCGAAAACTCTCCTTCCTCCTTCCAACTTGATGACCCAAGTAAATATTGCTTTCCATAAGTAGTATATCTAATGGAAACAGTTGTCTAAGTGATAAAATTCAATGCTTCTAGTCACATTATAACAAATTATATTTGGTAGTCTTGGATGTCTCTTCTGGCTTCATTTATTTATTATTCTTGGTTTTGTATTGTATCCCTCTCTTTTGTTTCCTTCCAAACAGTCTATTTTTATATGATAACCAATAAGGAAATTCTTAAATAGTGTTGAAGTCAATATATACTGATAACCTAATTATTGCTTCTTGACTCCATGAAAGATCTGTAATGTACAATTATATGCTAATGGCAATCTCTTCTAAATAGTACCTTGTGGGAGTACGGTTAAAATGTAGAATTTCATTTTCTGAAAGCAGTAAACCACTAATGTCTGTATTTGGTTATATTTATTTGAACATCCTATATCACAGGAAGCTTAATTTAATTAATTCTAACTTATTTTTTTCATTTGTAGAGGTAATGCTAATTGCAGTGACACCACAGCAATTTATGTCTGATTATCTTATGGCCCTTAAAATGCCCTTACACTTTTCCCCTAATGTTTAAACCAACATTTCACTCATGTGGCTTAATTTCATTAATCTGGAAGACCAGGGAGGCAACCACTTTGAAACTAACCACACTATTGGAAACATTTCCTTAAATATTTCTAGTAAGGAATTAGATCTTCCTTATTTGCTTTTTCAGTCTTTCTATCTTTTTGTGGGGGAGGGTTTTTTTTTAAAGGCAGGTTCTCTAAGACTTGCATAGGCATTTTCTTTAGGTGGCACATATGGAAAAATTTGTTTGGTTTACATTTTAATAAGATCTGATTTAATATACATCCTGGATTAATAATCAAAACAAGATGCAATTATTTTCTGGTTTCACTCTTATCTAAATTTTGGGAGGTAATTCTCTGCTGAAAAAAATCCTACATTGCTGACTTTAGTGGATACTGTAAAAAAAATACATAATGCAAGAAAAATAGCTACATGAGAGCATATATTAGTGGAAAGTACTTGCAAAAATACCTACATTGAGAAAATTGCATAAAATGTGTACATTAGGGAAAATGTCCTATATAAGAATAACAGTGCTCCATGCAGTCATGCCAGCCACATGACCTTGGAGGTGTATGGACAACACCAGCTCTTTGGTTTAGAAATGGAGATGAGCATCATCTCCCAGAGTTAGACACAACTGGACTTAATGTCAGGGGAAAACCTTTAACTTTACTAAGAATAAACTGCAAAAGCCATCATTAGATCAAACGTGAACAAAATCATACAAATGTTTTGGTTACCAAAAAACCCACATAGGTTCAAAACTATTCACAGATTGACAGAGAAACAGGATGGTGCAAGATGACACTTGGAAAAAATGGAAATGCTATAAAAAGCAACATGGACACATTTAACCAACCTAAAAATGGTAGTCCAAAGTCTAAGAACAGAAGTCTCCAAACCTTCTTTCTATATATTTTTTTCCCCAAAGCTATCTTCCAACTTTTTCCACTTTGTCTACATTGTTTTAAAATATGTCACCACTGTACATATTTGATGTGTGAATGGCACATAACTTTAAAATGTTACCCTAAGGTAAAATGTGGCTATATCTGATCTTCATGTTGGAGTCTGAGTAAATGATTGTTTATTGCTTTCAGGCTTCATCGAAACACACTTTTCACTGGCTATTGTTTTCTGCTTCCTAATACCCGCAGCAATTTTATTTACAGGAGTATTGATAAATGCATAACAGTGTGAACTGAAGTGGATCTAAAGTTTATTTCTTTCTATTTTATTTGACCTTGTTAAAGTGAGGAAACAATTATTCTCTCTAAAATACCTATACGTGAACACTTTCCCCTTTGCATTTATATGTTAATAACTCAGAATTATATGGTCCTTATTTAGCTCTTTACATGGATAAAGCAATTCTCAGCACTTTTAAATAATTCATTGAAGGCTTTGCTGCAGGGCTCCCGTGTTCAGAAAATTATACAAATTATATGATTGAAAGGAATGATGCAGGAGTTTACCAACTTCTTTTTCCAAAGGAAATTGATACACACATCATGCTGGATAAAGGCTAGATTATGGTGGATACAATGTTTTGTTGAATGAGTTGTTAAACCAAAGAAACAAAAATAAGTGTAATGCATACAGCATAACACCTGCTCTAGTTTTGGTTGCAAATACAGTTCAAGGCTTCCTGTTTTGAAAAGAGGTTATTTTTCAAAATAGGAAACTGGAACTACCAGAAAAAAGAGGAGAGAGCATAGCCTCCTGTTCAGAAGCTCAGAAGAAGCTTTGTGGCTTGGTGGGAACAATTGTGGTGAAATGGGATGTTCAGTGCAGAGAAAGAGCCATGGTGCAGTATGGACAAAGGATTGGGTTGAACTGTACCCAGTCCGGCTGTCCAGACTGTCATGCAATCCTGGGATACTCCAGAGTTTCCAGCAAGCCCTGGAGTATCCCATGACTTTGAATACACTACAATGAAGTTTAAAGCCAGTTCAAGGGAGGGGTGTGCACAAACTGTTCACCTCCAATGTGTGCTGCACCACACATTAAGCCAGATAAAGCATATTTAAAAAGCTCATCAGAAAGTCTGGACTAAGCCAAATAATGTGCTACAGCTGATCAGAGTATCCCCCATGCAGGGCTTGAAACTGGGGTGATCCTGGACATGGATATGGGCATCAGCGCATCTCAGCATGCTGGTTAAGAAAAAAACCCTATATTTTCTGGCGTCTATCTAGGTGCAGATACTGTAGTTCTTGGGTTTGGTTCAGATCCACAATCAGCAGATGTTGTGGCCACCATCCCAGCCTTGAACTGGTTCCATGAAGGTTTGTGCAGGTGCTGCACAGCAAAATCTGTTTGCTTTAATCCAATTCCAAACTGAATTGTGGTGTCTGTGTAGAATCATCCTCAGTCAAAATTGGGGTAATTCAAATGAAAGCAAAACAAAACAAAACTCACAGCACTCACAAGAAGTTAACAAATGTCATGGGGGACAGCCAGTTGTAGATACAAGGTGAATAATTTCCAGTCTGACAGCAATTCTATAATACTGGTGGGGAAACGTCCCTGATTAAACCTCTTCTTATCCCACCTTTTCAACTGCTTTTGTCTGTTTCTTTCTCTTTCCACTTTCTCCCTGGGTTATGTAACCTGAATTCAATATGCAGAAGTCATCTGCACTCAGCTGATTTAACAACAAGAGGAGAGGAACAGGCTGATAAAAGAAAACGTCTGCAGCCTCTCTTTACCATCTTGAGGACACCCCTTTTCTGAACTAGAGCTTGTCAATAAGGAAGGCAAAAGGAGACCTAGATTGTTTCAGAATTCAATTGTTTGATAGCCAGTTCTTTAGGATTAGCAGAAAAATCACTTTATCAGAGTTGGGTGCCAGATAGCAATGAAATATATATAAAAATATTCTATTTAAGTCTGGAGATGAAGTTTTTTTATATGATTTTTAATTACTCCAAAAGATATTAAGACTACTTTATCCAATTGGATGTGCTAATCTTGTTTTAACAAGCTTCAGGCAGGCTCCAGCTAACATTAGTCATGAACTATTCTTTTAAACAAGCCCAATTGATCTCGATTGGAGAGATTTAATCATATGTGTAATCCTCCCATTGAAGTCAATTTGGATGAAAAGTATTTAACTTTGGCTGAATTCTGCCTATCAGGACTAAGCTTCTTTAAAGTAAATGGTCATTTAAGAAAAAAAGCCCACACTACCTAATTAAACTTGACAGCTTATTCACAATGGGTTCTTGCCTGGTGGCAGCTTAGACATGTTACATTTAAGAAGACAGCATAATAAAGCCTATAACAAGCAGAATTAGATAGTGAGGTTTTGTTTCCTACCCACTGTATTCTTTCCATTGTTTGATATGGCCAAACTTTGCACTTGGTTAAGACACAGTACTGCAAGAGGGTTTTTTTTTTACAGATGAAAATGAAAAATCAGGTGGAAGTCTTTTTAATTCACTCCTTTATGTGCTGAACCTCATATGTGCACATGTGAATTTGCTTATATTTGTATTAAGATATTGACATGTGTGCATATACAGTACAGTGCATTTTTTAAAAATCGCTTCCGTCAGATTCCTCCGTCCACCCTCTTCCAATACAGAAGACGGCGGGGGAAGAAATCCCAGGCCCTGCTGGTTTGTGTGGGATCATGTTCTCAGGTCCTCCATTTAAAACCTGCCTTTTTGAGCAGCCTGGAAGTACTCAGAGTCACTGGGATGCAGTAGTTTGAGTATTGTTCCATGAGATTGCAGAACAAGGACATTGGAATCCGTGATAAATCATAGTCCCTTATCCTTAGAAGAGCCCATTGCAAACCACCGATGATCAAAACTTGCCATGAAAGTGCTGTGAAAGGTTTACATTTGGGTCTCCAAAATCAGAAATGACTTGAAGGCATAAAACATCAACAATAAGGATCAATGATTATATTGGTTTAATGAGGGGGGATGTGTGTGTGTGTGTGTGTGGAAATACTCATGTGTATTACCTTGTAGAAAGACCAAGTGTAAAATGTTGCAGAAGGCCCCACGTACGGCGGGAAAAGATTTGAAACTCAGAAATGAGTTAGTTGCGGCCAATCATTATTTATTTATTTATTTATTTACTTTACTTGTATACTGCACTCTTTCAGCCCGTAGGCGACTCAGTGCGGTTTACAGCCAGGACAATATACAAAGTGCACACATTAGCATTTAAAACAGTACTAAAGCAACTACATCGATATAGCAATACAACAGTACAGCAATATAACATCTATACATCTATATAACTAATCCATCACGTCTCATCAGTAAAGTCATAATCCGATCTCCTCGTCCATTATTCCAAGTTCCAAGATCAATCAGTTGGTTGCACTGCTTAATTAAACGCCTGTTCAAAGAGCCAGGTCTTTACTCTTCTCCTGAACGCCAGCAGGGAGGGGGCCGATCTAATGTCTGCGGGAAGGGCGTTCCACAGCCGAGGGGCCACCACTGAGAAGGCCCTGTCTCTCGTCCCCACCAGCCGTGCTTGTGAGGCTGGCGGGATCGAGAGCAGGGCCTCCCCGGATGATCTTAATGTCCTAATTGGTTCATAGGGGGTGATGCGTTCGGACAGATAGGTCGGGCCAGAACCGTTTAGGGCTTTAAAGGCTAAAGCCAGCACTTTGAATTGTGCCCAGTAGCAAATTGGCAGCCAGTGGAGCTGGCGCAGCAGAGGAGTGGTGTGCTCCCTGAGTGCCGCTCCTGTTAACAACCTGGCTGCCGATCGTTGGACCATTTGTAGCTTCCGAGCAGTCTTCATAGGCAACTCGACGTAGAGAGCGTTGCAGTAGTCTAAATGGGATGTAACCAGAGCGTGGACTACCGTGGCCAAGTCAGACTTCCCAAGATACGGGCGCAGCTGGCGCACAAGTTTTAATTGTTATATACAAATCATTATATACAAAGTTGTTTTAAATGGCCCAAGTTGTCCAATACTGCAGCTTCCTAAATTTTTATTTGAATGCCACAAACATGCTGAAGGTGTACTTTCTTGATTTCCCCTGGTTGCATGCTCCCAAGGCCATATTAAGACAACACCCCCAAGGAAGCTGTGGAGGGTGATCTACAACTCTCCTGTCTTTGACACAGAATGTATCCCTCAGTGGCATCACAATAGAAGAAGATAGTGTGTGTAAATGTGATACTATCCGTGGCATGGGATCATCTATGGATTATTTGGCTTGTTATCTAGCCAAGTAGTAGTGCTACCGATAGTACTTACTATAGATATAGAAACAAAATGGGGAAGAGGGGAAAGAGATCTGTAACATGTCTCATACTTCAGTGCTTGGATTTCCTTACAAAAATTTATACACTAAAATTCTGGGTCTGCAAGTATATTCCACATCCAGTTTCTCATAGCCCTATGCAGAACACTGAGCACCCTAACAAATTCCAAATTTGAAAATTTCAGAGAGAATCTTCAAAACTAACGCAGCTCTACCCAGTCAGGGTCAAATACTGGTCTCATTTTCTATGAAGCATTGCCATGGAAACTACGAGACTTACACAAAGCTACTACTATTCTGGCATTTTTATTCCTTTTAACCACCTACTGTGGGTTGTTTTTCCCCTGACTTTCTCATTGGTCTTTCATGGTCTTTACTCATTTTTGTATGTAAAGATTACCATTAGCTGTCTGATGTTGAGTGTTCTACTTGTAAATGGAGCAATCCTTCTATTCCCATGGGCAACCAACATGCTCTTTCAGGCCCCAATCAGGTTTTTTAATCAATTAAGCAAATTAATCCATTTTTCAAATTATGATTAGACTGCAATAATTAATATAAATCCATGATTGGAAGAAACCTCTCGACACATTTTTAGAATCCCTTAAAGGCTAAAATGATCAAGAAGGGTTGAAAACAAATAGGGTGGAGTGTAGGGCAATCTCCCCCCCCCCCAAAAGTGCGGGGTGTAAGACTCTTTGAGATAGACATGGGATGTTTTTTCTTTTCTTTCAAGTTGACATACGAACTCTACCAGTCTCTGTAATGCATAGAATAATGATGGAAATGTTCTGATTGTTATCTGGAACATTTAAAGCCTGGTTACCACCAAACTGTAAAACTCACTGGGGAAAACTTAGGGACCCTTTAACCGATTTAATTTACAAATCTCACAGGTTTATTGTGTAGATAAAGGTGAGCAGGAAGAAAACCAAGTACCCGATCTTCGCCTCAATAGAGGAAAGAGGGAATAAAATGTAAGTAAATAAAACACATCTTTTTTAATAAATACAATCTGACATTGCTAGTGACATACACAGGCATAACTGAAAGATATTTCTGTGTACAGTATCACCCCTGTATCTGTGAGGGAAAAGTTACTGGTTTTTGTGTGGACATGTGAAGCCACCACAGATAATAGCAAATTCTATTATTTTAGATGGAACTAATGATAGAGGTGCTGCAAAGAGGGTGTAGAGGAGGATAACAACATTTGCGCAATCTTCCCAGCTAATTTTGTCAATTCACCACTAGGAGTGGCTGGAAGACAGATTTATTATATATGAAAAACAAACATTTCCCAGGGTCACAAAACAGGGAGGAATCTCATATATCAAGGGGTTTGTCTACATGGACTAAAAAGACAACATATTTACTTTGTAGGCACTGAGATCTTGAAATACAATGTTCTTGATGACTTGATTGCAAAGCAGTTCTTTGGGCTTTAAAAAGTTTTTTAAAAAATCTAGCCTGCAGGTTTACAGAAAATCCTGACTTTTGACATGTGACCAACCCTTTAGGTGGCATAACTTCATCATGTCATGGGTGGGATGATTAGTGGTGGATGGAATTGGTTGATGTGAATTGAACATTCCCACATGGAAGAAGTTAAGTGTGTGTGTGTGGATATTTACCTATTAGGCCTGGGCGGTTTCGTTTCGTAATTTCATAATTCGTTAAAAATTCGTTATTTTTTTATAACGAAGCGATATTGAACCATTCAGGAGCAACTAAAAAACGAAATGAATTTTTCCAATTCGTTTCGTAATTGTTTCGGAATTGTTTCGTTACTGATTCGTTATTGATTTGTTATTGATTCGTAAATGTTTCGTTATTATTTCCGCATGTCTGGTGCAAGTTTTAGGGTTGCTGTTTGTTTTCTCAGTGAAAAAATATATAATTATCACACCAACAGTCAACAACAGAGGGAGAGGGAAGCTTCAGAAGTTTTTTTAGCATATTGCGCGATCGCGGCCGCCATTAACGAATCGATTCGTAATTGATTCGTAATTGGTTCGTAATTGTTTTATGATTTCCGAAATTTTGTAAATATCGAACTTTTTTAAGGAAAATTTCAGAATTCTTTTAAATAACGAAACGCAAAAAACCCCTAAAAACGAATTGAGTTTAGAAACAAATTTTTCCGTGTTTGGACAGCCCTATTACCTATCAGTATTAATACACTCATGCTTTAAAAAATACATATTTTGCATGCAAGATGAGGAAAGTGGACTGGTCATTAGGCTTGTGCAAGGATTCAGCTTGGTCCATTTTCTTTGGCCAATCCTGCTTGTTCGGCTTGTTTGGCTGGCCATAACGGTAAGGGATCAGCTGCCTTGGTTTTTTGGGCAAAATGGGCCTCCTCCCCTATTTGGCACCACACAGCATGCAAAGAGGCTGTCATGTTTTCACACAGGGTTTCCCTGTGAGCCTTGCCTTTTGGGGCCAATTAGAATAGAAGAATACCGTGATGTGTTTTACGCAAGCTGTGTCTATTTAATGGAGCAAGTGCCTCCATTGCTCTCAGCTGCATCCTGGCTTTTGAGAGGTGCTTTAATCTGATTGCTTTGCCGCTTACTTACTATCAGCTTTATGTTTTGGCTTCTCTCTCTAGAATTGAATCTTTTTATTTTTCTTTATTTTCTTTATTCTTTTTATTTAGTGGGACTGTGAGTTGGGAAAGTGCGAACAAGAAATGCAAAAGCTTTGGAAGAAGTTACTTGCTGTTGTTTTTTTATTAGTAAAATAGAAAGTGTAATAGTGGGCCACTGGGCTATGTGATGTGGAAGTGCATCTTTGACATCTGGCAGCAAGGAATGGTGGCTTGCTGCTGTTCCTGGAGAAGTTACGGGGTGGGAAGCCACCCATTCCCACCAATGGGCCAGATCTAGCCACATTTTTTGGCTGCAGACCAAAAATGGGGATTTGGCTACTTGCCTGTTTTTGGGAAACATACAAAAACTGATTGAGAGTCTCCCAAAATTCAGCCAGCAGAAATGGATCAAGGTTCAACTGAAATATGCAAGCCTATTGGCCATAGCCATGTGACTGAAAATAATGTGAAGAATTGAAAATGTGGACTGCCCCCAAACAGCACGGTCAGTTCACCTGGGGAAAATGCAGACTGGGAAAATGCAGTGCCAGACAGATATTATTTTTTGTCAGTATAGACAAGCCCAAGGAAAAATGGAGCCAATTATGCATCAGTGGAATTATTATTGGTACCATACTACAGTGATGTTCTGGGCTGCCATTGCTTACCACCATGGACCCAGAAAGCAGGTAAAAAACCCTGTATGATTATTGCAAGGTTGTATATTTCTTTCAAATAAAGTCCCATTGCATAGCATGATACTTTACTAAGCAGACATGGCTAAGGTGTCACTATAAATCATGCATTACACTGAGTTTTATATTATGGAGTTGGCTTGAAATGCCCAGTTATCAGACTTGATACTATTGAAAAAGCTGCAGGCTGTTCAGACCCATGACTGCCTTTGCAAATGCAAATATAGCAATTTCATTTCTTACCCAATCTTATCAGTGTAACTCAAGATTTTGTTGTAAAACCAAACACAGCCATAATAAAATATTATTTTAAACCTATAAATCACAAATAAGGGATAGCGGTTCAATCATGGTGCATATTCTATTTTGAGTGCCTGTTGCTCATACATATGGAGAGAGGCAGTTGTTTAGGGTTAGAAGAAATGAAGGCTATGAAACAGTGCAAAACAACAGTGAAAATATAATGCATAATCCATAATGGAAGTGAAACCCAATAGATATAAGCAATGAATCCCTATTTAATCTTGCTGAATGACAAAGGGAATGCCACTGCACCTTTCAAATATAAAGCAGTAGAGGAAAATGCTGTTATATTTTCTCTAAAATAGACAGGATAAAACACTTTTATCCAGTGAACCTGTGTTGTAATGTCTTAGTGCAACACTCAATAATGGATTGTAATCTAATTTATATTGCACTATTGGGAAGCCCTTCAGAGACAGTCTGTCTTCAAGAGTGTTCTAATGACATTGCTATTATTGACCTTATCATCAAATTTACATGCAACAACACTGGAGAAGTTCTTAAAATTCATTTTATCAGAGTTATGCAAATATCAGATAACTTCCCTTTCTACTAAGGCATTTATTGAACTTCCCCAATGGACTACAGCCCTTTAAAAAAACTGTAAAGTCCTCTCCAAAAGCCACAAGATCAGATTGATAGTTTTGCCAATTTCTCAAATGAGTTTCATTGCCTTGTGGGAGGAGAAAAGAGCAAGGATAATTATTTACCATAAACGAAGATGTCAAAAGAGCTACGTGAATTTGCTCCACTTTGAACAACCAACCCAGCAGACAGTAAACAAAACCATATTCTACAGCAATCATTTTATCCACCTGAATGAAATATGCCATCAAAAGCCTGAGTAGACTCATGGAATTAGTTGAATATATCATTCAACAATGGATTCAATGAATCTACTCTTATTGGGACTAACAAGAGAAGGGGTAGGAATCACAAGGTCCTCCAGATCTTGCACGGGAAGTCTCATGAGCTACAGAAAGAATATCCAATGAAGGAATGCTGGGACTTGAAGTCTAACAATATAAGGTGGTCAGCTTAATTCCTGCCCCTGTTGTTAGTAGACCCAATTTGAGTAGATCAATTCAACAAATTGCTGAATTGAACCAATTGCCATATCCTGTACATACCATACCCTGTATGTATCATGTGTGTCTGTTGACAGAGAGATTAATATGAACCTTCGCACCCACTGGCTTCAGTCCTGCAAGGTCCAACATAGTGTAGGGGTTCCAAATGTAAACTACACAACACTGAACCATTTGTGATCCATGAGCTTATCCATGAACTATTACAGCCATTCATACCTTGAGGAAAATGGGGCAGGGGCAAATGGAGCAGGGGAATGTAAGATACTCCCTGACCAAACTTTGCATAAAATGACCTCAGAAGCACTTTATTTCATGGTTTGTGCAATTAAATCCTCCCTCATCCCCGGATCCTCCTCCCCCTCCCCAAAAATTAATATTGTCCTATCTTCCAGTGTTTTAAAATTTTATCTTTGAATTTGGCCCTGCCCTGTGTAAATTTTGTGTTTTAATGTTTGATTTTATATTGCTGTGTCATTTATTATATTGTTTTGCATTTTATGTATTTTATTTTCTGGTTTTGTTATGCTTTTGTGTTATATTGTGTTTTCTGTACTATGAGCGTGGCCTCATGTAAGCCGCACCGAGTCCCCCTCGAGCAGATGGAGCGGGGTATAAATAAATTATCATCATCATCATCATCATCATCATCATCATCATCATCATCTCAGAAGCCCAAAGCAACCCAGGGCAGTTCCAAACAGGACTTTAATGCAGGCCCAATTTAAAACTTTAAAAATTAAAAAACCAAATTGCACCCACATTACAGTCCACACACCACTTGTGAACATCTGCAATTTCCTGGGGACAGGTGTCCAGACACTAAAGACCCCCCCCCCCCAAAAAAAAATCTTTTAAAAATAAAATGACTTACCTGGCCGGCATTTCCTGCTGCCGGTCCTCTCCTGGTGCATAGAAATGATGGCATATTTCATTTAGGTAGATACAAAGTGGAGCAAATTTTTCTCCTCCCCCTCCCTTCTCTTGGCATGTCATTTCTATGTACCAGGAGAGCTCTGGCAGCAGGAAAATGCTGGCCAGGTAAGTCATTTTATTTTTAAAGGCTTTTCTCCAGGGTTTTCAGAAGGGGGTTAGAGCCCTCTGGGTTTTCCGGGCTGATTCAGCTGTGTGAATTTTACACTCAGAAGTCCCAGAACTTCCAAGGTGGCAGCCCAGACAGCGGCCATAGTGGATTCGACCCAAGTCTTTCAAGTGGGTTAGCCCCGAGTCTAGACCCAAATCTCATTCACTATCAAATTACTTCAGGACAAAGCAGGTTTTCCAGCTTTTTCCCAAAGGAATTTATTTTAACAAGGGTTGTTGTTTGGATGCCCCACATAAAAATCCAGGAGGATGCACATTTTGGCACTGTCTGGATGCACCCATGGTTATTATATCAGCCTTTGAAAGTTTCCGCAGATGACGCAACTATTTTGCATCTAGATACAAGGACATGCTGACATGCCTGTGATTATGCTTCCATTCTACTTTAAGCACATGTACTCATGTAGTGGAGGCTTCCAAGTCTCTATGTTAGGATGAGGAGGAGGGTTTGGGTTGTTTCATAAATAGGAAGGGAATATAACACCTGAAATAGTAAAGAATTGACATATTTTGAGATATTCAGGCCAGACACAGAAAGCAACATTGAGGGATCATTGGCCTGCTAGTCATGGCTATTCTCCATACTGCAATCATAATATTGGCAGCATGTTAAAAAATAATTAAAAGGGAATTTAATTTTCACGAGTAGCTTTCCAGACTCTGAGTCGGATCCAGCATAGTTTTCTTAATTTTTTACCCTTTCTTAAATTGGAAGACACCATAGCAAGATCTATATAGCTACAAATGGGAAAGCCTTTTCAGAATATATCCAAGGCAATGTGCAGATTTCAGTAAACTGCCAGATTTCTAAGAATTTATTCACAGCATTGTGCCTATAGCTTAAAGTACAGCTTCTTCGAGACCAGCTTAGCTTGTTCAATCTGTTGTACTAATTTGGGACAAGCAAACTGTGTGTTCATTTCCATTTTTATAAGAACCAAGTATTTTTAGCAATTACAATCTATCTCAGCAGAAAATGTTCTTGTGGCATGCAGTGCTAAAATTTCCAGCTCTGAAATATTTGGCATTTGGACTAACACCATTAAAAGTTTATTTCCGATCATTATTGTATTCTTAAAATAGCTATGTCACATCTTTTGAACATGTGTGAAAGATCAATTCCTAATTATCTGTAATTCTTCCATGTAGTGTTCTTTATCTCCCACTTTCTTGGTGCTAACATATGGCCAATATGTTTTGAATTCACCACTCTTCTGAATGAGCTTCAACCTTAGAGAAAGGTTGGATTTATAAATGTTCCAGCTCTTCCTGTAATGTTAAAAGTATGGAACTTCAATGAACACTTCAGACTCTAACCTGTTGAAGCAGTTTTATCTCTGAAACATTCAAAGTTAGAGATACACATTCGGTTTAGAGAAAATCTACATCATAAAAGGTATACCATATACCAAGCACGGAGGCGAAAGAATGTAGTTTTTGATTGTTGACTTTAGCTTCTGGCCCAGGGCACTTCCAGACAGCAGCAAATTGCAGGTTTTAATCAGGGGCAAAAAATCTCTGGACTTCAGAAGAGGTTCACATACAGACCTGTTGATCCCAGGATTTCTGCCTCTGTCATCCACACTTGCTGCTTTGTTGCAGGATTTAGAGTCTCCCAAGATGGCTGCTGTGGGACTTACACTGGAAATTTCAGTGGTTTTTTAAAAATAAAAACTTAAGATGTAAAGATGCAAATCAATGTATGTGGGTCTATAGCTTCATATTGCTATGGGCATGTTTTACCTCAGAGATAGTGACTATATGGTCCTCCAGACATTGTAGCACTTCAGCTACCACCCAGCATCCAAGAGATGCTTTTTATCCCAGCTGATTCAGAACTAAGAACTATAGATTAAGAACTATAGATTTAAAAATGTTCTTGAGCTCTACATCTGGAAAGAAAAACTGAGACAGTCACATGACAATCTAACATGGCCTTGATTCAGACATTCAGCTGCCATGAGAAGGCAAATTATGATGCTGCCTGAGATAATTCACTCAGTTTCTTCTTCTTCATCATCGGTCTGAGGATGTTCTGGGAAGTATTCCACTTTTGCCACCAGATCACTGCTCCTTTGTCGTGTATTTGCCTGACACCTGCCTATTGGTATTTGTCTACATTCTCCAAAGTACTTGACCATATAGGACTAGTTCATATTGAGATGACCTCAGAAAAAATCATCTCTTCTTCACAATGGAAGCTTCCTAGGCTTTTTGCAAACACAAAACTTACAATTGTTTTAGAAATGCATTGTGCATTTTCCACATTCTTTTTAATAATATTCGACTATCATACTGTTCTGTATCAAGTTATCCTACCCCATCTTAGCAGTGAATAGCAGAAAGTTTTCTCAGTGCTATGTAACATCACCTGCATCATACAATAAAAGTGTTTCTACATTTTTCATTATTCACATATACTTCCAAGTTCTCAGAGAAAAAGCAGTGAAAGGTTTAATAAGACATTTATCTAGTCTATGTATTTTACATTTTTTTGATAGTATAATGAGGCAGAAGTACTGAGATGAAACATCCCTAACGTTTCCCATAATTTCCACTTTCACTCTACCATTTTTTTAGTATTGCTTTTGGGTTTTTCATTGTTCAGTGTTTAGAACTTTATCACAGCTATCAATAATCACAATGTCAAGTGCAACATCTCCCCTAGCCTTGAGATCCTGAAAGAATGGCTCATCGTTTATCTTCTCGCGGAATACAGAAGTGATGCTATCTAATAAATAAGGCATCAATTTCTCATTCAGGTTCACTATCTTGCATAGACATCTCTCAAATATTGTTGCTGCATTTCTTTTATAATATGAACCAATGCTAAAATATATTTTCCATACTATACAAAGACTGGTTCAGCTTTTGGTTAATTGTATCCAACAGGTCTGGGTTGTGGCCAACGGTTTGTAGCACGTCAGTTATTGGAATACACCAATTTCAGGATGATCTTGTTGCTGATCTTTACTGAAAAACAAGATCTTTACTGAATCAGAAAGCCTTGTTGTAACAGTTCTATCTACATTCTATACAACTTGAGCAGGCGGGGGGAAAATCCCCATTTTCTAATACTTCTTACCCTTTGTCACACTGAACCTTATTTAGTCAAGGCCACTTATTTTCTCATGGCTCTAGAAAGGTATAACTGAACACTTGTTATTCAGGCTACAACCTGCCAGGAATAACCTGTGATCAGTGGTGTCACTAGAATTGACGTCACCTAGTGAGGCAACTCATCATATCATTCCCACTGACCTCCTCCGGTAGCAGACTATACTACAATACTCTGATTAACACATCAGCATCACTAATTAAAAAAACAGTGTGGAAAACAAAAAATGCACTTGTAGCAGACAAAACCATGTGATCCAAAGTGTCATTGTAATAATGATAGTTTTTACTAGAGTGTATGTCGATTATAATTTTTTAAAAAGTAGATTGGTGTAGAATTTGATGACCAACTTGAGAAATAAAGAGGTCAGACACAGAAATTGGGGAAAAATTGGGCTATTTTATTAACCTATTTATTGCCCAACTCAAGCCACAAAGGCGAACCCTGGTGGTGTTTGAAGGCTTACTCAAAGCGGCCAGACAGGGCTTATGGGGACTGGCTGACTAAAGCCCCCCCCCCCCCCAATATGACGAGCACCAGGATGGTTATTATTAGGTTATTGTGTGACCCACCCTCAGAATATTGTGGAATTACTTCTGGTCGCATAAGAGCCAGGTTGAAATTTTTCTCTGCCAAGTTTGATTGGGGGGGGGGTCACTTACCCTACACTGTTTCTGTTACTGGTGGAAATTGATTTGTAGTGGTATCTTTTCATTACTTTGTCCCTGGCATGTGAAAAGTTGAAATTAGATTCTGGAGGCCTCCCCCTTGTGAGTGAAGAGTGGGCTGGGAAAGGTTACCCCCTTGAGGGCAATATTGAAGTAGTTCACTCCTGTAAAGCCCTGTAGTTTGGAAGGAAGAACCCCCAAGATGGCCTTTCTATTAAGAATAGTTTTAGTCCTATAATTTTGATTGTTCTCAGGTTGTGTGCTGGCCCAGGGTGGAGCTAGTCAGTAAAGTGACACCTGTCCCTTGATTATACCCATCAGGTAGATTTACCCCCTCCTTCCCCCCTCCAGGTTGCAAAAGTTATACACACACACACACACACACACAGAGATATCAAATAATGGCCCCTTTTAATTAACTTATTTATTACATCTTCTTGAAAAATGCTCAATCTGGTGAACTCAGTTTGGATTAGCTGAGGCAGGAGGCTTCTGACTAAATCACCGTAACTTTCTTTGGGCGAAGCAAGGAGTGAAACCCATCTTGAAAGGCTCCTCCTAGGTTATCCCCTCCCTAAGTACCATGACATAAGGCTTGTTTATTTGAAAAATTTATATTCCGCCTTTCTCATCTGCAGGGAACTCAGGGTGGAGCACAACATATATATGGCAAACATTCATTGCCGGGACATAAAACCATAAATCTATACAAACATTAAAATGACTTATATCCACTTTAAAATCAGTTGCTTAAAAAACATTTCAGGACACCATATATCGCACTGCCCCAAAGGCTTGGTCCCACAGCCAGGTCTTCACAATCCTCCTGAAAGACAGGAGGGATGGGGCTGATGGAACATTGCCAGGAAGGGAGTTGCAGGTCTAACCCTCAGGCAACCCATAAGGCAATCCTTTTCCCACATGATGTAGGGAGACTTCCTGTCTGTGCATGTCAAGCTCAATAATGTAAACATTTTTAAAAGGGAGGGGAAGAAGATTATCAGAAATCATCTTAGGAGCCTAGGATGCATGACATTCCATTTCTAAAGTGCCAAAAACACGTAGGATGAGATCTGACATGTTGATGTAGAGAAATTGGTGTTCCTCACCATTTTGCATTCACTGCATTTTTCTCTTTAATAGTTATCTTGCTAGCTTTTTAACATAACTCTGGTCTAATGGAGGAAAGCAGAGAGTTGCAAGAGGGGATAGTTGCAAAGTGGTTTATAATTACACTATGATAATGAAGGGAAGCAAAACCTTGCAAGAGGGGATCATGGCAAAGTGGTTTATAATTACACTGGTATAATGATGAGAAGGAAAGCATGAGAAAGATCTATCCTGGCAAAGGGGTTTAAAATTCCCACACTTTCCCCGCAAATTGGATGAGGTCCATAATAAAATAGCGTATTTTAAAATAGTGTATTTTAATATTGAGATAAATGTTTTTAATGTTTATGTATGCATATAATGAATTCTTGTCCCAGCATTGAATGTTTGCTGTATATATGCTGTGCTCCACCCTGAGTCCCCTTCGGAGTGAGAAGGGTGGAATATAAATGTTTTAAATAAATAAATAATAGTAATTTTGGATTTTGATATTGAAGTTTTCCCTGATTTTTTAAAAAAGCAAAATGAAGAGGGCAAAGAAAAGGATTCTCTGTGTGATGATTCAGAACATGGGCAATAATGAAGAAAAATGCAAGAGATAAACACATGTGATGGGAGGACAGAACATGAAACAAAAAAAATCCCTTTGATAAACAGACCCCCCCCCCCACGGTTCTTCTCAAGGTCCATATGATAAGGTCCTGAGTCTCAACACTATAGATTGCATAGTTACACATTTCCTTAAGATAGCAATAGTCTCATTTCTAAAATGTTGACCAGATGATCTATTTTGAAAAGTGAAAGAATTTTTTTGTGGAAATACAAAAAAATATTGGTTAGCTAGATGAATTTGTGTTGTAAACTTTAAGTTTTCAAAACTTCATAGTCCCACTGTTTATTATTGTTGCTATGTCAAAAATGATGGCAGTTAATGTAGCTGTCTTGTAAAAATGGAGTGTGTGGAATCTAACAATATCAACTGTATGCATCTGTCTTGACTTGAATTGAATTGCTTTTCTCTGTGAAGTAAACTTGTATATACTATGCATATTCATCAAATGCTGCAAAAGATCTTGCATATACCAACTATCAAAAGGGAATCTTTTATATAGAGAAAATTAGAGACATATAAATGGTAAATTATTCCATTCATGTATTGTATATGATGGATAGTAAATTTATTCTAAGGTCATATGAGAATAAGAAATTAACAATAGCCAGGAGGTATATAGAAAGAGATAGGGTTTTAAAGATTATATATATATATATATATATATATATATATATATCACCAAATGTTTATATTTAGGGTAATTAAAAGTCAGTCACTTGCATCCAGATATATACATACTTGTCTTTTGTTTTGAACACTTCAACTTATAAAAGCATATAAATCACCCTCTATTTTATACTGAAATATCAGGCTAGCAAAATGAATCACACAGGAATCTTTCATAAGCCTGACAGCATCCAAAGAGATCACCAATTTCTCCCAAATGTAATCTCATCCATCCATAAAAAGCATGTAATGTAATCCCATCCATCCATTCAGTTGAGGAGAATTGACTGGAGCTTTCTTGGGAGAAGTTTGTTACATCCTCTTTTCCTGAAAGCCTAATCAGCAAGAAGGATTATTCCAGGTGGGGTAGCAAGTAGGGAAGTACAAGTAGGACAAGCTATTGTATTTTCCCAGCATTTCCTTGAGTAAAATATTACTGCATTTCAAACTAAGCTTTGTTTATTCATTAGGAAGAATTGCTTAAAACATAATTTTCTAAAAATCAAATGTTTAGTTTCCTTGTTTCCAAAAATAAAAACTAACATAATAATTCAATTTTAAAGTGTTTAAATCTTTTTAAATCCCATAATCTCATGAGAGAATGTATCTCTTATAATATAGGTTGAGTAGCCCTTACTGAAATGCCGAGGACTAGAACTCTTTTGTACTTTGTACTCCTCCCACTCCCATATTTTGGAATACTTGCATATGCATAATGAGATATCTTGGAGATGAAAGCCAAGACAAAACACAAAAATTGTTTCTGTTTCGTATACAATTTATAAACCGAGTGTTGCACCCCAGGCCTGGAGTCACCTATGACCACAGCATGACACAAGAGTCCAGTGTATAAGCAAACAGTTTATTGTAAAACCACATAAATTATATGAAAAAATCAGAAATAAGGAAAGGAGAGGTATAACCCAAAAATAGGTTAGAAATAGATAATAGCCACACAAGATTCCAAATGCCTCATAGAAATCCAAAGGTAACACAGTCCAAGAATAGCCAAAAATCACAAGCACAGAATAAATCCATAAGCAAAAAGTATACTTTAGAAAATTTGAGCAGGAATCATAAAACAAGAATATAGAAAACTTCCAGAAAACTTGAATCCAAAATCAAGATTTGACTTGACACAATGACTAGGAAATTCAGGCCTGACTTACTGCTCTAAAGCCAACACTCCCTGAACTGAATTTGGGTTCACACAGGCTAACTATAAACAGACATGACGTCTTGGCGTCTTCCATGGTCTTCCCCTATCTGTTTCCCATGGAGCCTTGTTGATCTGCAGAGCTGACTATCTGTCCTAGTCTGCAAAAGTACTTCCTTGCTCAGTTCTGTATTACCAGGTGTTGTCTCAGAATTTTCCGCCAATTCATCTTCACTTATCTAGGGATGTTGTTTCTGTCTCCTGTGATGAGCTTTGAAGCTGAGGCATTTGCATTTTCTTAGTCTGTATCATTCCTTTGGCCTGTATCACTTTGAATCCCAGGAAAGCTCACAATCCCTTCTGAGTCTAACTCATCAGTGAGTCCATCAGCCCCTAGCTGTTGTGACTGCTGAAATTGCTGAGCTACAACACAAAGCCTGAAGGCAAGTTTATGCACAATATTTTAATAGTTGTGTGAATGAAACAAAATTTGTGTACATTAAACCATCAAAAAACATAGGTGTCACAATATTTATTATTATTTACAGCTTTTATATTCCGCCCTTCTCACACCGCAGGGGACTCAGGGCGGATTACAGTGTACACATATATGGCAAACATTCAATACCAATTTTTGATATACAAACATATACAGACATACACAGAGGCTATTTAACTTTTTCTGGCCGCCAGGGAGCTGTCGCTTTCATCATCCATCTGCGATGCTGATGAAGCACTTCCGCATTCCCCACATGCTTCCCCACTGGAACGCTTTGCTGGAGTCTTCTTTATGACCTCATAAATCAGTTAATTTAGCCTCCCCACACTTTAAGGTGGTACCTAATTTTCCTACTTGACAGATGCAACTGTCTTTCAGGTTGCAAAGGTCGACAACAGGCTACACACAATTGGTTGGAAACCCACTCCAACCCGGGCTGGCTTCGAACTCATGACCTTTTGGTCAGAGTGATCTTAATGCAGCTGACACTCAGCCAGCTGCGCCACAATCCTGGTGCTTCAAACAATCTCATTCCCATATGGACAATTTTGGATTTTGGAGTATTTTGGATTTTTGAATTACAGATAAAAGATATTCAGACTGTATAATGGGAATTACTCATGAATAAATATGCATAAAATTCTGCCATCAAGTTTGAGTACTTCATCAGCAATTGCACAGGGGTATCCTGAACTGGTGACTGTGAATGTTGATTGTAATCACAAGAAGGCATTGATCCTATGCCTTTTCCGATTATTGATGTTAACTGGAGGAAGGAGCATATGATTTTATTCATACTATAGAATACTGTTTACAACTCATATCCAATGAAGGGAAGAAACAAAAGTTAAGATTCATTCTGTGTGGCAATCAGTGTTTGTTTTACAGACACCTTTGTGGAGCTATTACTTCAGAAACTAAGATGAAAAAACCAATAAATATTAATTTATCATACATTCCAACACTAATTCTTTTAGACCATACCTTTACCAACATCCAAAAATACTCAATTTAAGAACAAAATTAAGAAAACCAATTACAGAAAATGATGTTGTGATTGCTAGGCAACACACTGAAAGGTAGCAAATATGTTTTCCTGGACCGTTTCTTTATGAATAGGCATCATATCTTATGCAAATAATGTCTATTTTGTGTTACAGGAACTTGAAGCATCTGGTTTAAATAATGCAAATGACAGAAGCCAAAAGTTTAGAGAGCTTGATTTATATCCCATACCTTTATCCTTCAATGTCAATATATTCCATTTTTCACTATCTGAGTTAGAATTGACTCTGGAATCTCAGACAGTGTTTGCATTCATCCAATATTTGTCTCATTCCTACTTCTTGCGTTCACTGTTTGCCTAATTCCTTCTTTCCCTCCTCTTTTTATTTGTTATATGCCTTGTCTTTTCCAAAAGTCATGCTGTATTTGGTTCATTCTTTTCCATCTGTAAATGAATGTGTGCTGCATGCATGAGAATAGAGGATGTTACAGAAGTTCATATTTAATGACCTTTGAAAGATTCTGCCAGGGAATCCTGAATGATTACATTGTTGACTTTTCTAGATCTACTCTCTAAGTCATGCTTCTGCTCACATGAAGTTCTGGAAGGCAATTTTCTCATCCTTTAGAGCAAAGACAAATTGTATCTATATTTTCATCTCAGCACTGCAATTATGGCAATTTAATAGATTATGAAGAATACAATGTGCACCACAACTTAGCAAAAGTGTTGTTAATACGGTTTTTTATTCAGCTTGTGAAAACTGATTACAAAACTGATAATTCCATTTTTTTTAATTCCCAGCACTCTACAACAAGTCTTACTTCCATTTTAGAGCTTATTTCAGAATTTTAGTTTAATACAATTTTATATATTTCTCAGTTTGCTTTATATTGTGTCATGTTAGTTTGTATTTCTATCTGAATAATTAGTTTTACAATCGAATCACATCATTTTATATTTCTAGTACTCCTAGAAATAGATCTCTCTTCCTCTTGATGCCTACCTGCTCAACTTCTACATCTGTTCTAAAACTTTGTAGATACTTTGGAGAAAATTCAGAGGGATTATGAAGAGTTGCAGGATGGAGAAAATAAATGGGATCTCTGTCAGGTATTTTCCTCTATCTCAGTAGAGTACTAGAAGTGTCCCTAAGACACGAACCAGCCAGGCCCCCGATTCCCTTGAGCAATGCAGGACCTTCACTTTGCAATAAAGAGTCCACACACAGATGTCCTTTCACTGCAGCGTGCAGGAAGGCTTTTATCTTCAGTTGCTTCAGAAGATATATACAAACCTATATACACAACAATACAATTTTTCTATCTCAGCTGCTTTTTCCATCCACTACAGCTCCAACAGCCTCACTCTGAGCTCAATGGGAGGTACCTATTTTTATGCCCTCTCCCATGAGTTACTAGCTCAGTCACGTGACTCTGGCCCCTTCCACACAGTTGAATAAAATCCCACATTTTATGCTTTGAACTGGAATATATGGTAGTGTGGACTCAGATAACCCAGTTCAAAGCAGATATTGTGGGATTTTCTACCCAGATATTCTGGGATATAAGGCTGTGTGGAAGGGTAATCTGCTAATCTACAGAGTCCCTGAGGTTCAGGACCCTTCCAAGCATCCCTATATACCAGAATATCAGGGTAGAAAATCCCACAATATCTGTTTTGAACTGGTTTATCTGAGTCCACACTCAGAAAATGTGAGATTTTCTGCCTTGATATTCTGGGATATAGGGCTGTGTGGAAGGGCTCTCAGACATGAGTTACTCTGCATTTGGAACATGTGGCCACGTCTAAAGGCCTCAGTACTTTACCATTGTTATCTATACCAGTTATTTTAAAACTCTGACAATCTCCAGCTGCACAAACAGAGGTCCATTTTGCACAATGCTGAATGAAACACTGAGTTTAACACTGAGCACAATGCAAGGTTTATGGCTATAACGTTTCCTCATACCTTGTGAGCTAACCTATACAATTCAAATGTACAGCTCTAATACTGTAAAGCAAAACTGCATTTATTGATCTTCTACTGCTGTGCCTAACTTCTACAGGATCCTGTAAGAAGCATAGTCTGAATTGTTTATTTCTCCCTTTGCCCTCACCTTTAACACAAATTCTTGAATTTTTTACATCTATAAACCAACTGCAATTCTCCTCCTCTCCCCATTTCGTAAGACATTGGAAAGGGAAAACACATAACCTGCTAATTTCCACAAAGCAGGAGAGTGTGCTGCTGCTTGCCAGTGGTAAAAATGGGGGGGGGGGGGGGGTTAGAAAGACCTAAATATGCAGTGCAACACATCATGAATTTGCATGCATAGGCATTCTGAAAATCCTTCTTGGACAAAGATTCTATTTAATTGGCTTTAATAAGACACTCTTCTCCCACACTGTCTTATGCAGAGCCATCTGTGCTGGGAATTAACAATCTGGATATTCAGCAATGGAATGCTTACTAACTCGTTGGTGCTGGACATTATATACCAAAGTTCTAACAATTGCGATAACTATAGTGCCAAGTTCATGGATCTAAGCAAATCAACAAAGATGTAATGGAGGACTCTGTGATGTTTTCAATGCTCAAGCTAGACTAGCCACAAAGCAAAACAAAAGGACCATACGCCCAAATCTACATGCATGTTGCAATCAATTCAGTAAAAAGTGACATGACCCAACAGGCATAAGTTGGGACCTTCTCATAGCCCCTGAAACAGAGTGGAAAAAGTATCTTCTCAGAGGAATGAATATGTTGCCCTTCTGAAGCAATATACAATTGAACAATGACAGAAGGCCAGTATTGTGCAGTTATGGATAGCTTCAGAATGGATGCATTCAACACCTAACATGCTAATCTATTCAAAAGTAGTGTTCCAGGCTCTTCTGTCTAAACAGCTACTTTATCAGGCGCCCCCGGTGGCATAGTGGGTTAAACCCCTGTGTCGGCAGGACTGAAGACCGACAGGTTGCAGGTCCGAATCCGGGGAGAGGCAGATGAGCTCCCTCTATCAGCTCCAGCTCCTCATGCGGGGACATGAGAGAAGCCTCCCACAAGGATGATAAAAAAACATCAAATCATCTGGGCATCCCCTGGGCAACATCCTTGCAGACGGCCAATTCTCTCACGACAGAAGTGACTTGCAGTTTCTCAAGTTGCTCCTGACACGAAATAAAGCTACTTTATCCTATCTCACTTGTCCTAAGAAACCATTGGATGTAGATGTCCTTACCATGCTGCCATTTTTCTCTTCCACTTTCTATTCCCAAAGCTACTTTGGAACCTCTTACTCATATATGCATATTTACTTTCATACATGGCCTCTCTCATTCCTACACAAATATTCTAATGGCCTTATTCTACTAGGTTCACATGCACTCTCTCTAAATCTTAAAGATACAGAAAGGTACACAGTTACAACTGGTCCTAGGTATCTGTTGGGATTTGGTTCCAAAATCCCCCATAGATACCCAAACCCATGCATGCTCAGGTCCCATTAGATTGAATGGCATGATAAAAGGATGGACCTTATATAAAATGGCAAAATTAAGGTTTGCTTTTTGCAATTAAAAATAATATTTTCAGGCTATGGATGGTTGAATCCTTGGATACAGAACCCATGCATACAGAGGGCCAATGTATATACATGCTTCCTGTACAGTCAGACAAACTTGCACAAGCTTGTAAAATTATCACTTGTTATCTATCCTCATATGTGTAGGAACGGAATGGACTGAAAACCACAAAATCTGTCTTTTATGCTTCAATTTTTCCTCAATATATCCCTTTCTATAGATAGTTATAGGGCAGAGGGTGAGTAGCCTGTAAATTTTGACTACAGACTCAAATGTAGATGAGATGTTCCATAAAAACATGTTGCCACCAATCAAGACATTTTCCAAGAAGGCTTGTTGCACTGTTAAATCAGAGTGGGAGCCTATTGCTCCAGATCAATATAATACAACAGTTTGCACATTGTCACAGCGTAGTTGTACTTAATATTATCCCCAGTGTGCCATTTTCTTATCCTTTTGTTGCTTTTCTGCTCTTACTCACAGTAGTGAAATGATCACAGTGATGGTATCCTACTGAATCTCCCCAGAAGACACTAAAAGGATAATAAAAAGATAATTTACTAGCATTCATTCAGATAATCCATCTTGAATAGATTTTGAACTATCTGCATATGCCTAATTAAGATTCACTAGAGCGTCTGTGGTCGATATTACTGTATACTTCAGAGTGGAGTGCAGAAATAGAAAGAAGTGGGAAAGCTCTCTCTCACCCTGCATTCAGTGAATTTCATAAGAAGGATCTCTATAGAAACACAATATTCTTCAAAGGAAATAATTCAACTGTAATTTCAGAATCTTTTTTAAAAAGACAATTATTTTGCATGCTGTACAACACTTATAAAAAGAAGCTACTCCAAAATATGTATCTTTAGGAAAGGCATATTTTCATCAAACTGAGAGCACAATCCTATATCCACCACTTACCTAGGAGTAAGCCTAATTGAGACATATTTTTCAATAGGCACGCATAAGACTGTGCTGAAAGTTTCCCTAAAGGGGAATTACATTACATAATTAAGGCTTTTGGAACAGACCACTGGTTTTCAATATATAAAGCTTTCCAAGACTAAACTTTCCATCACTTCTTCTGTTTCACGCCGTTGAACATGCCAATTTATGTATTATTTTTGGATCAACATATTTTGTGTTCAGAGGGGATGAAGTGTGGGATTGCTTCATCTCATACACAATGACACAGAACACACAACTTAGTTAAAAATTAAAATTTACATAAACATCATTCCATAATGAAATTGGTTGTGATAATTAGAGAAAGACTAAAGCATCATGAAACAGTTGCAGGTTTCATTCTAGGTATAGGCAATTCACAATAACCCAACTATCTTGGGTGGTATTTGCTCAGATCAAAGAAAGACAAAGTATGGCCCTCTGACTGATCCCATGAGAATTTTAATTGACTTACGAAAGTGGTTAATCTCAGAATTATTGGTTATTTCCCACTAGTTGTCAAGAAAGAGAGAAATTGGAAAAGTGTGGCAAAGATTTTGTGCCTTCTCAAGTCCAAATTCAGAACTTTGGAAAATAGCATGTTTGATCTACAGCCCCTATAATTCTCTAATCATGTAACTCAGGGCACATCTACATTGACCCCTTAAGTTGGTTTGGAACCAGCTGTCTAGAATGCGCTATGTATTTTGTAGAGCCGATTTCACCCTGGATCCGAGATAAACAGGGATCAGATGCAGGGATTTATTCTGACAGAACTCAGACTTTCCTGGGATTTTTTTTAAAATGCTGTATCACACTTGGTGTGTGTTGAAGCATGAATTGGGGGCATATGTTTTGTGGATATCCCACTCTCAAGCCAGTTTCAAACTGCATTATACTTTCTGTGTACAATGACAATGATAATTTCAAATACTTGTAATGGTTCAATGTAAGTAAACTTTTTAATGTTCAAAATTATTTAAAATATTGTATAAAATTTATTTAAGGAGGGAATATTTTGAGTTTAGTGATAGGAATTCAAAGATGCTCGCCAAATCAACACAGAAAAAGAAAATGGAAGGAATGATAAATACGATAAAAGATAAAACAGGTAAATTATGTAGAGCTATGAAAGAAAAATTGAAAGTATTTGAAGAATTTTATAAAGAACTATATCAAACCAAAGCAAGCCCCATAGAGGCAATTAGGAAATATGTGGAGGAAAATTGGGAGGGTAAGCTGGAGGAGAAAGATAAAGAGTTACTGGAACAACCTATCAAGAAAAAAGAAATAGAGGAAGTTATTAAGAAATTAAAAGTAGGGAAAGCTCCGGGCTTGGATGGTCTAGGGACAGAATATTATAAAAGCTTTAGAGAAGTTTTAACCCCAAAATTATTAGAATTGTATAATGGAATAATGAAGGGAGATAAAATACCCGAATCATGGAGGAGATCATTAATAATATTAATACCTAAACCTGATAAAGACTTAACAGACCCAGGGTCATATAGGCCCATATCATTAATTAATCAGGATGCAAAGATATTGTCCGCGATAATAGCCAATAGAATGAATAAATGTATGTATAAGTACATAAAAGAAGATCAGTGCGGGTTTATAAAAGGAAAACAAATGTCAAATTTGATAGGGAGAGTATTAAATAAAATTCATTGGGCTAAAGAGGGGAAGGAAAAAGCAGGGATATTATCATTAGATATTTTTAAAGCGTTCGATTGTGTGGAATGGGAGACATTAAGGGAAATATTGAATAAATTTGGAATGGGAAATAGAATAAAAGGAGTACTAAAACAATTTTACTCAAGGAACTCAGCAGTGGTAACTATAAATGACGGAGTGACAAACGAAATAAAAGTGACTAGAGGAACCAGACAAGGGTGCCCTTTGTCTCCGATACTATTTGCTATGGTGATAGAACTGTTTGCTAATAACATAAGGAATGATAAAAATTTAGAAGGGTTAGGAAAAAAGGAGAAACAGAAGGTGAGCTTATTCGCTGACGATACATTGTTATTTATAGAAAATATAGTGGAGAAAATGGATAGAATAAAAGAACATTTGGAGATATTTGGGAAAGCAACAGGTTTACAAGTTAATTGGAACAAGTCAGAAATGATGCTACTTAATTATACAAGAGAAGAAGAAAAAGATTTTATAGAACAGAGCAAAATGGGAATAAGAATTAAGAATAAATTAAAATACTTGGGAGTAATAATAACTAAGGATTTAAAAGAGATAGAGGAAGTAAATGTAGTAACATTAAGGAAAGAAGTCCAGAAAAAGTTAATAGAGTACGAAGGTATACGCTTATCCTGGTTTGGAAGAATAGCATTAGTAAAAATGAAAATACTTCCAAAAATAAATGTTATATTTAGGATGCTACCACTTCAAATTACAGAAGAACTAACTAGATGGCAACAAATGATTAATAAGTACTGTAATGGAAGTAAAAGAAACAGACTAAATAAACAGTTATGGTACAGATCGCAAAAGGAGGGTGGACTAGCGCTACCTAATATAAAAAAATATTATGAAGCAAGTAGATTAAGTTTTGGTTATAGAAGGAATGGTTAAAAAAGAGGGAATAGATTGGCTTAGTAATGATTCAGGAAAAGTGGAAGATGAAACTTGGAATATATTTTTTAAACAGTTTACTAGAAAAGAAATGAGGGAAATTAGAAACCCAGTGCTGAGCAACATACTGAAAGTATGGAATAAATATAAGGGGAGGTTAATAAAGGAGGGATCAATTATAACCCCAATAGTGATGGAAAAGAAGTTCCCAATTTTTTTTTTAAAAGTAATGGATAAAAAGGTAAGGGAAATAAATTTAGATAGGATAGGGGATTGGATGAAGGTGGAAATGAAGAGGGAAATGATGTTGGAAGAGTTTAAAGAAATAAAATTGTCATGGTTTCATTGTATACAATTAGAACAATGGTTAATAAACCGGAAAAAAATAATAGAAGTGGAAGCCAACTCAATCAAGTCGAACAAATAATACAGAAGGGAAGGGCTGTAGAAAAACACGAAAACTTGAGAGGTATAATTAGCAAAATTTATAAGATACTAATTGAAATGAAGGATGAAAAAACAAAAAAGTGTACCCTTAAGGAGATTTGGGAAGAGGATTTAGGGATAAAAATAAGTGAAATAGAGTGGCAACAATTATGGGGACAAAGACATTTAAAAAATTTATCGATACGAGTTAAAGAAAACTATTACAAGTTAATATGGAAGTGGTACTTGACACCGGTAAGAATAGCATATATGAATAAAAATAACTCAATAAATTGTTGGAGAGGGTGTCAAGAACCAGGAACATATATACACATGTGGTGGCAATGTAAATAATTTTTGGGAGAAAGTATTTAGAGAAATAGAAACTATAATGAATATAAAAATAGATAAAAGTCCTAGTATAGCCTTACTATCATTATATAACAATAAGCAATTGAAAAAGGAGGATAAAGAAGCGATAACAAACTTACTAACTATAGCAAGACTGCTTATAGCAAGGAATTGGAAAAAAGAAATGAATATACAAATAGAGGAGTGGTATAAGGAAGCGTGGAAAATAGCAATAAATGATAAATTGACATGTATATTAAAGGTTAAAAAAGGTATATGGAAACAAAGCGATTTTGATGCTGTATGGGGAAGATTTGTGGTAAATGGATTAAAAAATAAGGAAGGAAAATTACCGTCACAAGAAGAAATGAAATTTTGGACAGATGAAATGTAAGAATGGTGGCTTGAGACGGGTGGAGGGGAGCACTGTGGTGAAAAAAGGAAAAAAAGAGAAAAGGGGGGGAAATATCAAAGCAAAACAACTAAACAACATGTTAAAGAGGCTGATGTACAAAATGCAATAGTATGTAATAAATGTGATAAATCAATAAAAAAATTATTTTAAAAAATATTGTATAAAATCACCTTAAACAAATTAGGTTATTTGTCTAAGGTAGTGTTTCTCAACCTGGGGGTCAGGACCCCTGTGGGAGTCAGAGGGGTTTTCAAAGACCATCAGAAAACACAGTATTTTCTGTTGGTCATGTGGATTCTCTGTGGGAAGTTTGGCCCAATTCTATCATTAGTGGGATTCAGAACGCTCTTTGATTGTAGATGAACTATACATCCCAGCAACTACAACTCCCAAATGTCAAGGTCTATTTTCCCAAACCTCCACCAGTGTTCACATTTGGATGTATTGGGTATTTGTGCCAGGTTTGGTCCAGATCCATCATTGTTTGAGTCCACAATGTTCTCTGGATTTAGGTGAACTACAACTCCAAAATTCAAGATCAATGCCCACCAAACCTTTTCAGTGTTTTCTGTTGGTCATGGGAGTTCTGTGTACCAAGTTTGGTTCAATTCCATTGTTGGTGGAGTTCAGAATGCTCTTTGACTGTAGGTGAACTATAAATTCCAGGAACTACAACTCTCAAATGACAAAATCAATCCCCCCACCCCACCAGTATTCAAATTTGGACGTATTAGGTATTTTTGCCAAATTTAGTCCAGTGAATGAAAATGCATCCCTCATATCAGATACTTACATTACCTTTCATAACAGTAGCAAAATTAGAGTTATGAAGTAGCAACAAAAATAATTTTATGGTTGGGGGTCACAACATGAGGAACTGTATTAAGGGGTCACGGCATTAGGAAGGTTGAGAACCACTGGCCTAAGGTGTATATGAAACATTCATGGATTTCCTATTTGGACTTGGTCCCATCTCCAAGACACTTCACTATGTATATATGGAAATACAGATAATCCTAAAACCAAAGAAAAAAACTCACAACATTCAAAACACTTCTTGTCCCAAGCATTTCAAGGAATAGTCTATCTGTACTTTTAATTAGGACTCCCTATTGTACTTACTGACTTACTTAGGTGATCCCTCGTAGCCTGAGGATGATGGTCCTCCAAGTGTAGTGTCTTGGTGGTGGGTTCCTAGGTGGCTTTGGAGCCCTATTCTTGATCAACACGTTATCCCGCAGTCAGGACATCATTTTCCAGGTGGAAGGCGTTCCCAGTTAGGGTTGGCTTGATGTGCCTTCTTCTTGGCACATTTCTCCCTTTCGCCCTCCATTCGTGCCTCTTTGAAATCTGCAGCACTGCTGGTCACTGCCAACCTCCAGTTAGAGTGCTCAATGGACAGGGCTTCCCAGTTCTTGGTGTCTATGCCTCAGTTTTAAGGCCGGCTTTAAGCCCATCCTTAAATCTCTTTTCCTGTCCTGTCCACCAATGTTATGTTTCCTGTTTTTGAGTATAGAAACTGCTTTAGGAGATGGTGATCGGGCATTCGGACAATGTGGCCAGCCCAACAGAGTTGATGGCGTAGGAGCATTGCTTTAATGCTGGTGGTCTTTTTTTCTTCTTCCAGCATGCTGACATTTGTCTGCCTGTCTTCCCAAGAGATTTGCAGGATTTTTTGGAGGCAACCGTGATGGAATTATTCCAGGAGTTGAGTGTGACATCTGTAGACAGTCCACATTTCGCAGGGCTGGGAGGACAATAGCTTTATGAAAAAACATCTTGGTCTCCCTACGGATGTCCTGGTCCTCAAATACTCTCTGCTTCATTTGGAAAAATGCTGCACTCGAAGAGCTCAGGCGGTGTTGTATTTCAATGTCAGTGTTGACTTTTGTGAAGAGATGGCTGCTAAGGTAGCGGAAATGGTCAACATTTTCTAATGTTACATTATTAAGCTATATTTGTGGCATTACAGAGGGATTAGCTGGTGACTGTTGGAAGAGCACTTTCATTTTCTTGATGCTCAATGACAGTCCGAGCATCTCACATGCTTTTGTGAAGGTGCTTAGAGTGGCTTGTAGGTCTTCTGAATGTGCACAGACTATGTTGTCATCAGCATATTGTGGTTCTATAACAGATGTTGTTGTGACCTTGGTTTTGGCTTTCAGTCTGCTGAGGTTAAATAGCTTGCCATCCCAGCCCCCTTGTATATGCCTTTTTAAAAAATGAGAAGTTCTCTCTTGTCAGGAGAGAATGCCTCTTGAACATGGCCTTATAGCTCGAAAAAACCTACAACAACCCTGAGAAATTATTGTCCAGTGCTCTACTGATAAAAAATGATGTCAAAACTAAATGTGCTGTGAGATTATTTTAAGAAATTTCAACTAAATCTTCCAAATTAGATGGAAGGTTGACAGCTCTTTGAGTTGTTCTAATTATATACACGGTAAGGTAAACCATTGAACCATAATAATGCAATGCTTAGTGTTATATCCTCAGGAGAACTTTTAAAATATGCATATAAGTGTTCTTGCAAGGTAATTGAGGCATATTTTGGGGATGGTGGGAGGAATTAAAGGTTAGATTAGAGAGTAACACAAATAATATTTTTCTGTTGATAGTTTTAGTAATAGTGCTCAAATCTCCTCAGGACACTGATTCAGGTACTCACCATGTGCATCCCCTTCCCAAACCCTTACTCACCTTTTCTTCTATAACTTCTAAAAGCAATGCACAATCACCTATAATTTTAGGATTTTTTTGTTTTGTTTTTTAGATTAATGGTTTGGTACATATACTCTTGTGTTTGTGTTGTGAGTGCATGTGTACATAAATCTTGGGAAATCTGTTAGTTTGTATTCTATTGAGGTATTGGGAAGCAAATTTTCATTGTTCAGTTTGCTATCCGAAGCCAAAATATTATCAAGGAATGATGGAAGCAATTAACTGATTTTTCAACATCAGGAGACAACAAAGATGTTTGTTTTATGGCTTTGCACAATACAAGGGCCTTGTCATCTAACAGTGCATAAGAATTGTAATCTTATTTTTAATCCCCCATTAATACAAAACAAAGATTCATGTACACATGCACTCACAACACAAACGCAGAGTATATGTATCAAACCATTAATCTAAAAACCAAAAAGCAAATCCTAGATTTCCAGGAATGTAAATGAATGGTAGACGCAAAAGGCCTGGGTAACTCAATGCAGCTGTACAATTGTGGCTTTCAGGCATTCAGAATGTATGACAAAAACCATTTGAGCACATTTATGAACATCCTGATGGAAGAGATCTAGAGCTATCTAATTTGGCCAAGCGATAAGGAGGAAATTTGGCATGAAATGGCTATAAACCTCACTTTCTAAAAATGTACTTAATAGTCCCTTCTATATATCATTTTAGGGGCAATATTTGCTATATACGAAGGTGAGGGGGAGGTACTAAAAATCTTCTTACGGTGACGGGCCGCACAGCTATAACTGCCACAGTGTGTACAGAGAGATTCAATGTGAAAAGTGGAAGATAATGTGCTCACAGACTAATGGGCACTGAACTAGACACAGGCTCATTTTTCACATCATGTCATCTCTAAGGTTTGAATAAAAAGTAATGGCCAGAATGAGCCGGGATCTATCTCAGACATTATCATCTGCCTCCTCAGTTTTATTTGTGTTGACTTGTACAGTCTAAAAAGATGACAGTCTCCGGGCCTCTGGATCAGTCAGAGTGATAATACACAGCACATTACACTGTTGGTGACAGGTTCTGTTCTCCTGCCTGGCATATGAAAGGAACGCATCTCCTTCCGTCATTTCAAATGCTATAAACTGACAGAATAAAGAATCTTGTGGAGGGGACATCACAAACCCTGTCTGTTATGATTTTATGAGATAAACTGCAGTTTCGAGGGTATCTTGTTCGGGAAATTAGTGTCAGTCAAACTTTAGCGTGTGGACAAAGGTGGGTGGGGTAGCGGTCTAAAAAAGATAAATAGCAGGGCCATGAAATGCAGCTTTTGCCTGTTTATAGCTGCCACAATGCCGGGGCTGTATTTTAAGTTGCAAACAGTTGGTTAAGAGCAATTATAATGTCTACTATATAATTTATGCATGGAAACTTGTTTGTTTTCATTCTAGAAAGGCAAAATAGAAAGGCTGAGACAAAAGGGACAGGAAGGAAGGGGAAGTTGACTTTTATCAGCATTTTTGATGGTGACAAAATTTCATTAATTTGGAAGGTTGTATATTAATAGGAAAGTGAAAGCTTTTCCCATTCAAAATAAAGGCCATTGTAGAATATTGAGTCAAAAAACATTACTCAGCCACTGCATCTGTCCTTCATTGTTGACTTTACATGGCCAGATCCGATTGGCCCAGAAAGAGATGTAATTCAAATGTATGATGTGATTCCTAATTGGCTATGGTCATTTTAGGGGAAAATGATCAAGAAGCAGAAAGCATGGCGATTGCTAAGTTGCTAGTATTAGTAGTAATAGTAATAATAATAACAATAATATAAGAAAACGAAAATTGGTGGGATCACATGCCTGAAAAAGTTACACAAAATGAACACATCAAACTACTCTGGGACTTCTGAATTCAGACTGACAGAGTTTTGGAGCACAATACTCCTGAACTCACAATCTTGGGGGGGGGGGGGGGGGACCAAGTATGAATTGTCGATGTTGCAATCCCAGGTATTGGGATGAGAAGCAACTGGAAAAGCTTACATGATATGAGCATTTAAAGAAAGAACTGCAAAGTCTCTGGCACAAGCCAGTAAAGGTGGTCCCAGTGGTGATCAGTACACTGGGTGCAGTGCCTAAAGACCTTGTCCTACATTTAAAAACAATTGGCGCTGACAAAATTACCATCTGTCATCTGCAAAAGGCCACCCTACTTGGATCTGCACACATTATTCACTGATACATCACGCTTGGGATGTGTCTGATGTGTAAGCAAAATACAAAACCCAGCATAGTGATCTTGTTTGCTGTGTAATAATCTTGTTGTGTATCAAATAATAATAATAGAAGAAGTTTGCAAAAAGAAAACATTTGAGTTTTGATGAAAACAGTATGGACAGTACAAATCCCCAAGGTTTAATTTTGGAGCAGAAATCAAAATGAGACAAACAAAATAGTGACTCAATTTAGAAATATTTTTTGAAATTGCTCAGTAAAAATGTATTGTACACATTTCTCCCTTTCGCCCTCTTCAAAATCCATAGCACTGTTGGTAACAGCTAACCTCCAATTAGAACGCTTGAGTGTCGGGTCTTCCCAGTTCTTGGTGTTCATTCCACAATTTTTTAAAGTTAGCTTTAAGCCCATCCTTAAATCTCTTTTCCTGTCCACTGACATTCCATTTTCCATTGTTGAGCTGAGAGTAAAGTAACAACTTTGGGAGACCGTGATCGGGCATTCAGACAATGTGGCCAATCCAGTGAAGTTGATGATGAGGGAATTGCTGCAATGCTGGTGGTCTGTCCTTCTTCTAGAATACTGATGTTTGTCTGCCTGACTATCCAAGAGATTTGTAGGATTTTTCAAAGGCAACACTGCTGGAATTGTTCCAGAAGTCAAGAGTGACGCTTGTTTGTAGGTGGTCCATGTTTCACAGGCATACAATAGAGTTGGAAGGACAATAGCTTTACAAACAAATATCTTGGTATTTCTATGAATGTTTTGATCCTCGAAAACTTTTTGTTTTATTTGAAAAAATGCTGCACTCACAGAGTCCAGACGATATCAATGTCAACTTTTATGGAGAGAATGAGATACCTCAATTATTTCCACAGTCTGTTCTTTCTGTTCTTTCTCCCTTTTGGAAAAAGATGATGATAATGGCATCCTTGAAGTCTGCTGGGATCTTCTTGGTCACCCTCACTTTTTCAATAAGCTTCTGGAGTTGTTGTGTCAGCTCAGGCCCATCCTCTATAAAGATTTCAGCAGAGATCCTATAGAGTCCATTGGCTTTGTTATTTTTTAATTGGTTGATGGCTTTACTGACTTTCTTCAAGGTAGGCACTAGGCAGTGCTGCCAGCTCATCCCTGGTTTGTTATTGCAGGACTATATAATTATACTTGCCAGATGATATACTTCTCATAAAAGCCAATGGAAAGTGCTGATAGCCATCAGGGTATAGAGGGGGGAAAAACATATAAATAATACATTATTAATTATTTTTGTCCGCCTCCCCTCCTGAAAATCAACTATTCTATAATTTTAATCAATGAGTCAATAATAATGCTTTTAAAGGATTCAGTCCAAGATAAACCGTTTAGCCAAATATATGAAGTAAAGAGGAGTTTAGCTAACTTTAAATGGCTGCTTCCAGAAATTTGACATATTCTTGAGACTATAGTTTAGTTGTCAGATTATATAGCTCCCAGGGAACTTCGCCTTCAATTATATCTGTAGAACTTATCTCTTTAAGTCATTGTCAGCTTTCACAATGTATGCAATAAAAATAAAAATGAAGTAAATTCTGCATTTCCTATCTATGAGGAATTAGTTCCCAGACCCACGTGGATACCCAAAATCCATGGATGTTCAAGTTCCATTATATACAATAGCATTGTAAAAATGACTTTTTTTTAATGTGAAAGAGAGATATTTAGTTTTATTATTTGTCAGTTTCCCATTTCCCAATATTATGTTTATTTCACCCCATTCATATCCAGGTTTCATTTAAAAAAACACCTGCATTTTCATACAATGTTTTTTATTGTTCTTAAGTCTCTGGTCCCCCCCCCCCCCCCCATTTTTTTAAACAAATACTGCTTAGCCTACATAAGATACAGTAATGAGCCCTATGTAATATCTACTGAAATCTGGTGTTCATTCACTACATATAAGTCATTCATGTACCTTAATAGGAAGCAGATCTACCAAAAGTAAACTACCTCAACAAAACAAAACAAATAAAACTTACATTTCTTAAGTGGGGGACACTTTCACATTGCAAAAAAAGGGGATCTCAAAAAGTTCATATTAACCTAGGTTAAGATCCTATAATATGTAAGATAGAACCTTCTCATTTACATTTTGAGGTTCTGCTCAGATATTCATTTCATGGGCATATAACACTGGGTGAAACAGAAGTATATGCTTCTTCAGCCGTGCTTGTTTCAGCTACAACCTGATGTTGCCAGGGACCTTGCACTCTCCTTTGTCCATTAAATGGCTAAGGATTATGACTGCTCTTTATATAGTCTTGTAAGGATAACTCCCTGCAAAATTATTATGAATGGATACACTATGATCCCCTTATCTATGGGTTCAATATCCACGATTTCACTTCACCATGATCAAAAAAAAATTCTCTCTTGGAAGTGATTGTGGTATTATGGTATACTTCCAGTACAACTACAGTCAAAATTTAGAGCTTGCTATTACGTTCTGTTTCACATATTCATGGGGGTCCTGGAATGCTGATACAGGGATCATACTATATTTTATTGCATTAAATGAATGCAGTTCTCAATTAGAATATTTGTGTGCACTAATTTATAGGAAAATGCTATCACATCAATGGAAATGTAGGTAATTTTTATATTTTCAATAGGAGTTATTTCAGTGTAGTAGGAAAGACTGATCAAGTGACCTAAGTGCCTTTCCACTATTTGCTTGTTGTTTACTGGTAGCAATGTGAGATGTATAAGTAATGTAAGAACTTGGATTTAATTTGGTGATATTTCTCCATTCCTGCTACTTGCCAGTGAATGTCATCATGCAGTTTAATGGATGAACCACCCAGGGTGTCTGTTAAAAGCTACAAATCCTGCAATGGCATCCACCATGTGAACTTTGAGTTGTTTACTGTATGCTGAGACAATGGAGCCCATTAAGTTCTGAAATTCAAAATAAAATCATCCTTACTTATTCTACTTGCCTTACAGGTGGTACAAAAAGAACAAAAACAAAAAATGAAAATGCCACAATGACTTCTAAACTTTTATCATGAAAAAGTTCTGTTCTTCATATATTATAATCCTTGGTACTGTAGAGATTCTAGGTTTATTTCTACAGCCACCAAATATCCTTCAAACTTTTCTTCTGCCCATGCTGATTTACTCAGCTAACTGACATCGTAAAAAGCAAAATGTTAATTGTTTCCTTCAGCAGAAGCAGCAAGACAAATAAAAACCATCCTCCCAGACATGCTAGAAATGTTCCTCTCCCCTCCTTCCTACTCCAAGTTGTAAAGCATGATTCTCTTAGGCAGTCCCTCCCTCTTGCCTCCCAGCTGCACAGGGCCTAATGAACATCATGTCTATCCAAGCAGCTGCTGTATCTTGGATGCTCAAGCTGCTGGGTAGGTGGAGTGGGGAAAAGAAAAATTTTTCAAGAGGAAGATGCAAGTATTGTGAGGATAAAAGAAAAGTATTTACTGTTGCATCTTTTCATAACCTTCATTTTCTCCAAAGGGGATTTATGTTAGAGCCAAACATGCATACACCCCCACCTCACCCACCCCAAAATGTTGACTTTTGGGCAAAGCTTTACATTGTTTGCAGCAGAGGAAGATCTATTGTCAAGCTGGTAATGCAAATCACACAGAAACAAATGTATTCGCTCTTTCATCGAGAGCTGTGAAAGTGACTATGGGAAAGTATATAATGATCAAAACCAGAAATGTAAAATATGCAGAACAAGCAATAATTACAGATGAGAGAATGTGTTCTTCTAAGTGTGGCTAAAGTAGAATGGAAAACTGTTTAATATTTTTACACTTCTGCCCTCATTCTAACCAACGAACCTGAGACAGGCAAAGTCAGACATTAAAAAAACCCCAATCATATAAACCCATACCTATAAAGATTTGTTTGAGTTCTGCACAAAAGCATGTACTGCTAAGCAAGGCTATTGTGGATCCAGAACTCAAATGACTGAAGCACTGGATATTTTTTATTAGCAGGAATTAATTATATTGCCACCTTTAATTTCCATGTTTCCTCTGAGCTTAGTCCTCCATAACTAATTTGTCAATACGTTGTAATATCCTTGGCAGTGTGTCTATGGGCACTATTATGATAAGTGCCTACACTTCAAAATTTGTCAGACTTTTAGTTATAACTGATATTTCCAAATTTTACAAATGCAAACTGGGACATGTTTGTTCTGACAGTTCTAATTCAAAGCAGAGATCATTGCTAGCACCAAGCTACATAGTCCTGACAACGCTGTTTCCTACTTGATTTTTTTTATTTATATCGAATCTTTTCCTCACAAATCTGTCTCCAGGTAAGCTTCCACTGATTTTCCACTGAGTTAAAAGTCAAGAGGAGAATGGTTCTTTTGGTAAATATATGCCATAAACAAATTAAAGGCCATTTGATCTTACAAAGACTTTCAGGAAGTATGAAATAGAAGTTCTTCCCACTTATCAGCCAATCTAACTTCTGTCCATAGTACAATCAACTCATTCCAGAATCTTAGGCATCCGGTTTGTGATGGTGGTTAGAACCAGATAGGTAGAGTTAACATCTACACTGCACTTATGACCTCATCACAAGGGCAGGATTTCAGCAGCATATGGTAGCTCTGCCCATCACCCACAGAGTCTGCTGGCTCCCATCAAATGATGCCAGCAAGGATTTGTGGGTGAAGTAGGGTGGAGTTGATGCATGCTGCCATGGCAGCAACATGGGAAGCTTCCCATGTTGTTATAGGAAGCCATGGGAGAAGCCGCGTGATCAACGCTTGCCTCCATGGGATCATCCTCAACTTCAGCTGGGTGATGTGCGCCTGGGGTGCGAGGCTCCCCACACCCCTCAATAACAAATACAAGGGATTCTAGGTCACTAAACACCCGTAAGGATTAGAATCTCAAAATGTTTATACAGGATAACAAACAGGCTCTGGTAATTATGTTATTTATAATACGCATTTATATACAAACATATTTCCATTGGGAGAAACATATACATGTCAGTATCTGGCACATGATTTCATTACATTTTAATCAGAGAATATACAGTATAATGTACTGAAGGTATAACGTTACTTTGCCATAAAGAACTACCTCTCCTTATCTCTTTAGCAGGTTTTTCTGTGCTGATCTCATAGGAAAACGCTACTATCTTAAACTATATAACCTATCCATTTATCCATTAAGAATACCATATATTCTACTGAGGAACTATACATCTCTAAACAGGCATTTGTCAATACACAAACATCTAAAGGCAAATATTCTTGAGCATTGTTAAAACTAACGGTATCTGCTACATCCATAACTATTTTAATGAGCATTCCCTACAACCATAATGGTATATATATATATATATATATATACATTTTAATACAGCCTAAATGTTTCATTCTTGTACTGTCTCTCAGCATTTTTTTCAGCATGTCTGAACAGTTTATCAGTCATTAGAAGCAGTGCACCTATTATCAAAGACTGGTTGAAGACTGTAGCAATCTAATGCTAGTTCTCTCTTGGATGTTTATCTTTCCTTGACCTCATCAGAATATCAGATGACCAATCAGATTACGGTATACTCTGTACTTCTTAGGTATATTCCTAAGCCTTAACATTGGCAGCCAAATCAACATGGCTTGTAACAAACATATGACTTGGAGTGGGGACCAATTTTCCCACCAGTAAAGAATTATTGTTAATATTTTATCTTATTCACTGTGACCTAGACCACCGGCATTCTAGTCATCATGCAGCCTAAAACAATGCCACATTTTTCATAACAGCCTGAAATTCTATTGTATCCACCCCTAAGACTGTGAACCCATCCAGACAAGTCCAAAAACAAGGAACTATCTCGCTTTTTACTGGAGGTGTCCAAACTATGCCTCCAATAAAAATGAATTAATTTGGAACAAACCAAAGTTCCCCTGGTTTCTTCAAAATTAATTTTATACCCCATTAGATTCAGGCCTTCCTAAAAGCCCCAGTTCTAGTGGGATATTGGGCCTATAGACTGGAGACTCATTTTAGGGGAGTCTTCAGTGTGGATTTTACTCCTGTTTGGAAGTGCCCTACCTTAGCCAGGTCATGAAAGTTATGCAACTGCAGTACCTACTGTAGCATAGTTGTTTTGTCTCTTTGGCCTAACACAAAGTACAAATTATTCAACCAACTCTTTGGGCAGATAGATTTCCTTGTGGAGGAGATCGAATACTTACAGATGGCATTGCACTTGATTGGACATGGCTGGAACAGGTTCAATCCACCAAACCCAGCCACACAGTTTTCTGCTGACTGGGCCCTTCATTCGCTGTCAGGTCTTGGATGGTATTCCATAAGAGCAATGCAAAAATACAGCATCCGTCTCCTTCCTTTACTTGGAATGTTTTATACTGAGATTGTACTAATACAGCACCCTATTCCTCCCACATCTTGGGATTTGCCACAGCATGTGTACTAACATTACAATATATACAACACATATCAAGGTGTCAACGAAGCAGGCCAATAAATAAATCATATAAAAATATCTACCTGAAAATAAACACAAAAAATTACAAGATATCTAACTTAAGCAAACATTGGGGAAAGGAAGGTCAGATGCTGTTTTATCAAAGAAAAGGAATTGTCACTGCACTATAGACATAACCTAGACATAACCAAATTCAATTTCTCATTCAGAAAGACCTCCATAATTTGCCCGCCATTTTTGAGCAGGAGCCTCTGTTTGTTTGTTGTCTTTTCTTCTCCCCACAGTTACACTTTCCATCTTCAGTTCCAGCTCTTCACATTATGTTTGCTTAACATTTATGGAAAATAGTTCGTGAACTTGGAAGAGCAAAATATACTCCCTCCATCCCTTGCAGAAACTTTGGTGGCTGTTGTCTTGGACTAGGATCGCTCCTTTTGGGCCAGTTAATTAGAAACACAGAGGACTCGGGAAAACACAACAGCTTTAGCTCCCAGTCTGTACCCTCTGTGACAAATACAGAGCAGCTGCAGGGCAATTATGCCAATGGTAACATGGCTCCCAGAGGAATGTCCCTGGAAAGAGGCAGCAAAGAAGGAGCAGTCACTCAACCCAACAACAAGAATGCTTTGCCTCTTGAACACTTTTTAATTTTTATTTTCTGATGAAATTATGGGTCCTACCAGCAAGATTATTCCAACAGATATTCTTTATTTTTTATTGTTCTTGAATATCATAGTCTAGGGCCCAACACAGTAACAGAATCGCATATATCCCTAACTTTAATATTTATGCCTAGTCACATAGAAAAATTGCTAGACTGCCTTAATCAAGAATTAGGTTATACAACAATTTTCCACCACTCCAAAACCTTCAAATATTTATTTACAGAATTTAATATTAATAGTATTTACACCCTGCTTTCATGTGTTTAAAATGTAAAAAGAAGAAATTTCATAGTTCTTAATTAAAAAAAACTTTAAAAAACATCTCTGTAATGTTTTTTTTTTTTCGGACATGATTTTTGCCATATGAATAGAAATAGTTTATGTTATAATATTGTTCTATGTGTGTTCCAAAAGGAGTATCTTCTTTCTAAGAAGAATGGAGTAAATAATGTTTATTCTTTTCCCCTCCAGCAGCTTTTTCCTCAACGTACTCCAGACTACATGGGAATCTTCAGAACAATGTGGAAAGCAGTGAAGGTACAGATGGAAGGAGATCTACAGAAATGGCTTCGTTCCCATTCTGCTAGCAGAACTGCACTGTTTCATCAAAGGATGTTCCATCAGCAGAAGGAAACCATAGTTTAAATCCCAAAACCATTGCCTCTGAAGAAAAGTCACAAGGTTTTAACAATACATCAGGCCCAAAGAAAGTCCTTCTGTACATGGTCTTTATCCCACAACTAGGTGCTTTTATGGAAGGTCAATTCAGTTGTTGCTCTGCCCACCACAGAAACAATAGACTTCAAAGCAGCCACTGCTGAATACTTAGATGTTTACTTACATTATCTCTTTCTGAAATTGTAAGAGCACTGTAGCCAAGCTTCAGCCCCCCACCCCCCGAAATTCTCATGGTGGTCCGCGAGAAGGCCTTACTGGTACATTATTTAAACTGTTATGCTTATTAATATCAGGATCTGATCACCATTCTCAATATATCCCATATATATGGGGATATTAGGGTAATGATACAAAAGGTTTGCTAGGGTAGACCCTCTTTCACCCAGACTCACCCCCCCCCCATCAAACTCAGCCCCCCCCCCCCCCCCGGAATCAAAATCCTGGCTACAGGCCTGGCTAGAGCAATAGTGCAAAATAAGACCAATTTTTTTTTAGTCCAGCATTCTGCTTCTGAAGCCCATTATACACTGCCATATAAAATCCAGATTATCTGCTTTCAACTAGATTATGTGGCAGTGTAGATTCATATAATCAAGTTCAAAACAGATAATGTGGATAATCTACTTCAATAATCTGAATTATTTGGCAGTGTAGAAGGGGCCTGAGAGGAGTCAAGAGATGCCTTAGGGCAGTGTTTCTCAACCTTCCTAATGTCGTGACCCCTTGATACAGTTCCTCATGTTGTGGTGACCCCCTACTATAACTTTATTTTCGTTGTGACTTCATAACTGTAATTTTGCTCCTGTTATGAATCATAATGTAAATGTCTTATATGCAGGATGTATTTTCATTCACTGGGCCAAATTTGGCACAAGTGTCCAATATGCCCAAATTTAATACTGGTGGGGTTGGGAGAGGGGTGACTGATTGTCATTTGAGAGTTGTAGTTGCTGGAATTTATAGTTCACCTACAATGAAAGAGCATTCTGAACTCCACCAACGACGGAATTGAACCAAACTTGGCACACAGAACTCCCATGACCAACAGAAAATGCTGGAAGGGTTTGGTGAGCATTGACCTTGAGTTACAGAGTTGTAGTTCACCTACATACACAGAGCACTGTGGACTCAAACAATGATTGATCTGGACCAAACTTGGCATGAATACTCAATATGGCCACATGTGAACACTGGTGGGCTTTGGGGAAAATAGACCTTGACATTTGGAAGTTGTAGTTGCTGGGATGTATAGTTCACCTATAATCAAAGATCATTCTGAACTCCATCAATGATAGAATTGGGCCACACTTTCCACACAGAATCACCATGACTAACAGAAAATACTGTGTTTTCTGATGGTCATTGGTGACCCCTCTGATACCCCCTCACGACCCCTCCAGGGGTCCCGACCCCCAGGTTGAGAAACACTGCCTTAGGGAATTCCGTACGTGAAGATGAAGAAAATTTATGTAATCTACATGTCCTTGACAGTTGCTGGATCATGCTCATGGTAAACACAGTACAGTTGAATCTCCATGTCCATGTTTCTTTTTAATGTCCTCAAAAAATAAAATCCAAAAAGGAAACCATAATTTTGCCATTTTATATAAGGTTTGCTATTTTAATATGCCATTGTGTATAATAGGAATTGAGTACCCACAGGTTTTGGTATCCACAATAGGGTATGGAACCAAACACAAGTGAATATCAAGGGACTACTGTAATCACCATCTGAAGTTATAGAACCCCCGGTGGCACAGTGGGTTAAACCCCTGTGCCGGCAGGACTGAAAACTGACAGGTCGCAGGTTCAAATCCGGGGAGAGGCGGGTGAGCTCCCTCTATCAGCTCCAGCTCCTCATGCGGTGACATGAGAGAAGCCTCCCACAAGGATGATAAAACATCAAATCATCCGGGTGTCTCCTTGCAGACAGTCAATTCTCTCACACCAGAAGTGACTTGCAGTTTCTCAGGTCGCTCCTGACACGACAAAAAAAAATCCCATCTGAAGTTAAATTAATTGCTGCAAATTTATAGCTGATAGCATTTTCCTCAATGTGAGAGGTGTAAACAATATAAGTCATGGGCCTCTTTAGTTCCTATTTGGAATGTAACAATAAGAAATATTGTATAACATGGTAAAGTGTTAGGGATCTTGGAAGAATAAAAGGACCTGCTCAGATTGCCACAAAGCTCTGAAATTCAGCCCCTAATACATTTAATAAAAATCAAGAATTTCAGTTTGATCACTATTTTTAAAAATGATAAATAAATCATAATAACATTGCAGAAAAGGTTACTATAGATGCTGCACATACAAGACACAGTTTATTCCTTCTCCACAATGACAAAGCTGTCAACAGCCTGCTATGAATAATATTCAGGTTAAATGAAACCAGTCCCCAATGGAGTGTACTATTATCTGTTTCATCTCCTTATCAGCTTGGCATGTACAGTTCCAAGGTAAACATGAAACTGAACAGTTGGTAAATTTGGATTCTGAATCCTGACAGCATCATTTCCAGAGGTATAACATCTTAATCAAATTTTAAAATAAAATATCCCAGCCCTGAGCTCCGGCGTGAACCCAAAAATTATATAACGCACATGTTTTTATGCTTTGTCAATTACATTTGAAATAGGGACTGTTTGTTTCAGCCCTTCTAAAAATGAGACTAGGATGAGAAAACAACCTATTTCCTTATTAGGTTCAGGAGTCAAAGGACTCAGCCAGGGAGCCGCAGGCTTCAAGAGCATAGAAGATTAAGACATATATTGGATTCATGATGGAGGGCACAAAGTTCATTTTCAAAATAAAACAGAATTTTATTCATATTCCTTTTAAAATTCAGATTGCCATTTGCCAGCTGACCTGTGACATGGCAGCAGTGTATTACATTTTCAATGAGCAGTCTATCTGGAGCTGGAAAGAGAGGGGAGTCTTTCCTGTCCTCCCCACTCTCCCTTCCTATAGTAAGATATTGTTCTCAGAATTTTAGATGGAGCAAACAGGGCTTGGGCAACGTATTTATTTTTAATAAGGGGAGATGTAGAATAGTATAGTCAATGGTATTAGGTAGGCGCAGAAGCTTTTCTCCTTTCCCCATCTTCTTTCTCTCTCGCTCCTTCTGGCTTGTTTAAAGAACAACTTGCATATGAAATACATTGGGGACAAAAATATATTGAGTTGGACAATAAAAACAAATTACCCCCCCCCCCCCAACGGCAAAGAAAAGAAAGAAAGCAAAAAGAAGGTAAAAGCTCTTTTAAAACAAGTTTGGGTAGAATGAGAGCCAAGCCAAGATTTTATATAGTGACGAGCTAGATTTATCCAGCTTGCCATCTGTCAAAATTATATTACAAAAGGCACATATGCAGAGATACAAGACTACTGATTTTCATATATATTAAAATCGGCAACTACTGCAGGATATGAAAGCTGGCAAACTGTTAAGCCAAAAGGCTTACATTTCAAACTTTTGGGAGTATTGCTCTAATTCAGCTCTGTCTCTGACACAGAAGCACCCACACAAAATTGCAGGTATTTTGTGAGCACATATACATGCTCGTATGTAAACACCTCATTTTAAAATGCTGCCAAAATAACATATTAATGCCAGGGAAAACACGAAGAAAGAAAGAAACCCCACATGTTTTGCATTGGAAATAAGGCTGGCTACATTAAATGCATTAATATTCAATGCACACAAAGGGCTTTGCCTGCTTCCATACACAGTGATGTGCATCAGTGAAGTGGTAACATTGCAACGCACAAATGGGTGCGTTGAACATACGGCAGAGGTGGGTCAACAAGGAAGTTGGAAAGACAGAATACATGGCTAGGACATCACTGACAGCAACATCTAGCTGTGTCCCTGAGAATTACCCAGTCAAGTTGTGGGCAGAAATACTCAATACCATACTGTGCAGAAAATACAGGCACACACCATTGTTGAGAGTGAGACAGAGAAAGAGAAATGATTTATTTATTTATTTATTTACTTACTTATTAAAAAAATTATTCCGCCCTTCTCACCCCGCAGGAGACTCAGGGCAGAGCACAACATATATACGGCAAACATTCAATGCCGGGACATAAAACCATAAATATATACAAACATTAAAATCACATTAAAAGTTGTTTAAAAACCATCTCAGGACATCATTTTACCTCATTGCACTGCCCCAAAGGCTTGGTCCCTCAGCCAGATCTTCACCATCCTTCTGAAGGACAGGAGGGAGGGGGCTGATCTAATTTTGCCAGGAAGGGAGTTCCATAACAAGGGGGGGGCAATCACTGAGAAGGCCCTGCCAAACGTGTCTGTGATGGTGGCAGGACCGAGAGTAGGGCCCCCCCAGAAGATCTTAGTTTCCTCAGTAGTTTGTAAAGGGAGATGCGTTCAGACAAATAAACTGGGCTGGGGCAGTTTAGGGCTTTATAGGCCAAAGCCAGCACTTTGAATTATGCCCGGTAGCAAACAGGCAGCCAGTGGAGCTGCCGTAACATGAGAGTGGTGTGCTCCCTGTATGCCACCCCAGTTATTAACCTGGCTGCCTCTAGTTGGCCTATTTGAAACTTCCAAACCGTCTTCAAAGGTAACCCCACATAGAGCACATTGCAGTAGTCTATCCTGGATGTAACGAGAGCGTGGACCACTGTGGCCAAGTCTGACTTCCCAAGGAACGGGCGCAGCTGGCACGCAAGTTTTAATAGTGCAAAAGCCTCTCTGGCCACCGCTGCAACCTGAGGATCCAGGCTCAGTGATGAGTCCAAGAGGACTCCCAAGCTGCAAACATTCCCATCATCTATCTTGGTGTGATGGGTCCCTGCTGCTTTTGTGCCATAATGCTGGCAGTAAAGTGGCCTCGGGGAATGGGAGCTCCCTTCACTCCCCCTTCTACCATGATACAGTATGCCCAAGCTGTCTGATTTCCTTTTATTTTACATACACACATGTGTGTGTGTGATAGCAAGCTCGAGCCTTTGTGGAAACTATATTGTCTGGCTTTACTCAGGGGCTATTTGTCACCTTCTATTGAGATTAAGACCCTTAGCAGACAGAAAAACTTTGAGGCGAGATGAAAAGATAACCAAAATAAATTTAATGAAACAAGGGGAATGAAGGGTTAATTCCACCCGGGACTATCCTGAGATAACTTAAAACAATACATTACAAAGGGAGCACTTGCTGGGTGAAGACATCTCTCTGGGGTGGTTGAAAGTCTCTTTGCCTCTAGTGGCAAGCGATGGCTAAAGACTGCCTTAATCTTCTCTCCTGATGAAGCTTGGGCTGGCCAAAAACTTCAGTGGTGGTAAATGAGCAGTAGCTGTAGTGCTAAGAAATGCCTGTTTTAATGCCCAGGCCTAAGATATCCAGACAATGCCCAGGCCTATTATAGAAAGAAGGAGGAGGAGTCCAGCCAAGAGCTCTGGGGAAAAGGAATAAACCAACTGAGGCAGGCCTCTGAGGGGTCTTTTAAGATCCACCCACAAACTAATACAAAGCAAGGGAACGACACTATTGGGAAACAGAGAAGGCAGAGCCATGACTTCACAGTGTGTGTTTCACCAAATGCAAAAAAATAAATAAAAATAAGTTATCTGTGGCAGCACACTGTTGGCTAGGGGCAGTATATTATGTACAGATCAAAACTATCAACATGTATCAAATCATTTCGATACAGGGCTTGGGATATTGTATTTTGTAGCAAAAGAATGTTTGTCCTCTGCATTCTTTTGAATCCTCTAAAAATTATTCAGATAGATTTAGTACCTTTCTGAAACAAACTCCGCCTTTATTGTTTTTAAATATGGACAACTACACCAGAATAACAACGACAACATGCCGGTATGTGAAATTATAGCTGCATGGCCATGGATTGGTGAATCAACACAATTGCACAAACAGAGAAAAATGAGATCATTAGGGAGCTCATTCTGGTATGTATCAGCTGTCACTGGAGGCCCCAGTGGCGCAATGGGTTAAACCCTTGTGCCGGCAGGACTGCTGACCTGAAGGGTGGGTTACTGACCTGAAGATTCGAATCTGGGGAGAGTATGGATGAGCTCCCACTGTCAGCTCCAGCTTCCCATGCGGGAACATGAGAGAAGCTTCCGACAAGGATGGTAAAACATCAAAACATCTGGACTTTCCTTGGGCAACATCCTTGCAGACCGACAATTCTCTCACACCAGACATGACTTGCAGTTTCTCAAGTTACTGCTGACACCAAAAAAAATTGCACACAATTATTTAAAATACCATCTAAAATTATATTCAGTTTATATGTATAAGGTGTATATGAAACATAAATTAATTTCATATTTAGATTTGGGTGTCATATCCAATATATCTCATGATATGAAAAAAAAAAGCTGTCACTGTTCACATAACTGCCTATCGACCTCTTCACACTGGCTGCTTAAATCACCATGCATCGTGGCAAATCCAGCGACCACTGTCGGGGGACATGGGGAACCCGTTGCCCCATGCCCCATGCCCTGCATTGCCCGACTTACTGGCCAGGTGATCCCACAGGGGGAAATGTCAACCAGCTGGTTTCCTCCATCAATCCACAGTAGCACGGGAAGACTTTTGTATTGCCACTGCGGTGACATGCTCCTCTTCCTCGCCACTTTAAACATGGAGCCCTGCCGGAAGTAGTAGAGTGTCGTGCAACGGGAGCCAGCATACTCCATGCTTAACAAGGCAGTGAATTGGAGCACGCTGCGAATTGGAGCACGGTGATTCCTTGTTGTCTGAGTATGATGGCCTTCCAAGTGTAGTGGATATATAAGTGACTGTAGGTGACTGTAGAGCCCTATTCTTGATCTGTATGTTCTTCTACAGTGAGGACATTGGTTTCCAGGTGGAAGGTGGTTCCAGTCAGGTTAGCTTGATGTGCCTTTCTCTTGGCACATTTCTCCCTTTCACCCTCCATTTGTGCTCTTCAAATTCCACAGCACTGCTGGTCATAGCTGACCTCTAGCTAGAGAGCACAAGGGCCAGGGCTCTCCAGGTCTCAGTGTCTATGCCACAGTTTTTAAGGTTAGCTTTAAGCTCATCTTTAAATCTCTTTTCCTATCCACCAACATTCTATTTTCCATTCTTGAGGTGGGAGTATAGTAACTGCTTTGGGAGATGGTGATCAGGCATTCGGACAACATGGGCAGTCCAGCAGAATTGATGAGTAGGAGCATCGCTTCAATGCTGGTGGTCTTGGCTTCTTTCAGCATGCTGACATTTGTCCACCTGTCTTCCCAAGAGATTTGCAGGATCTTTCGAAGGTGATGGTGATGGAATTGTTCCACGAGTTGAGTGTGACATCGGTAGACAGTCCATATTTCACAGGCATATAAAAGGGTTGGGAGGACAATAGCTTTATAAATAAGCACCTTGGTATCTGAATGTCCTGATCTTCAAACACTCTCTGCTTCATTCTGAAAAAGTTTACACTCGCAGAGCATAGGTGGTATTGTATTTCAGTGTCAATGCTGATTTTTGTGGAGAGGTGGCTGCCAAGGGAGCGGAAATGGTCAACATTTTCTAATGTTACACCATTAAGCTGTATTTCTGGCATTGCATAGCAGTGCCAAAGGGCAGCTGACAAAGTCTGCTGCCTCTGTGCAGGCTATTTTTCCTGTACTTCACCTTCTTTGTCCCTTTCATTGCTTTCCTTTCTATCACCACTAACTACAGTGCCAATAGGATACCAGCCAAAATCTTGTAATGTTCAAATACAATTAATTAAATTACAGCATTCAAAGACAATTGGATTAAAAACAATGTAAAAACCAATGGATTATTAAAAAAAAGGTATGGGACCCACCTTTTCTGCAGCCAGTTAACTGCCAAAAGCCAGCCTGGACAAAAAGATTTTAGCTTGCTGTTCTTTAATGCTTTTGCAATGAAAAAGACCAGAAAATAAGGCTTTGAAAGGAATAACCATTTTCATAAAATGTTTACTGCTGTTTGGACGTATTAGTATTGTAACAATCAAAACATGGTCAGGATAATCGATTTATTAATTCCAGCCAAAAGGTTACAAGATAAGCTTTGTTCAGCTTGGCTTCAGGTGAGGTTCTATGCTACAAATGAATTTTAAAAAATGAAAGAAATGACATGCTGAGGAGATAGAAAGCTCCCATTTTGGGCTTTCGAATAATTTCAGAGAGCCCAATTCTACAGAAAATGTAGAATTGCATAGAAACTTTAATTTCATGACACATGAAATTAAAGTTTCTAATATTATGAGACTGCATTACAAGATAGGATCTTAGTATGTATTTGGAAGAAGTCCCATTTCATAAGACTATATCAAGCCGCCCTCAAATTATGCTTAGATTTTCCTGAGAAATCAAGGTGCATGGGTCACAAAGAACACAGAATCTACTTCTTGCCTTTCCTTTTAAAAATATTTAAACCCTTCATTAAAATGTATGTCATGCAGATTTTTGAAAATTGTGGAACTTGACATTTTCGCTGAATATTTATTTCATCTCTACAGTTGACCCTCTTGATTTAGCCCTCACTGATGTGGTAGTTAAACCATTATTCCTAGAATAGTTAGCTAACAAGGTAACTGTTTGCATTTTGGTTTTGTTAATAGTATTCCTGGTTCCTGGTTATGTCTCTGTCTGTTTGTGCATTGGTTGAGCTCCAAGAGCACACATGACAAGAAGATCCCAAACAAAATAGAAATTTCATTTCTTTGATCAGCTATCAACACATAACAGCAAATAGTATCCACTGGATATAATGGAATTTACTACTGAACAAATGTCTATCAGACTGCATTGGGGCAGGGACATGTTAACATTGCAGTTGATTTCTTTTTTATTTCAAAGTAAACTATGAACTGTTTTACTTTTTCTAAGAAAATGTTAATTGCAATGTTCAGAAACATAGGTTATTGCAAAAAGCTTTTTGAAGGTGTGTAATTCTCTTGCCCCATTAGCAAATGATGACTGAACAAACTTTATTAAAATGGGTTTAATTATATTTAGATGAATATGAAGCATGGAAACCAGTTAGATCGCCTAACATGTAACAGTGTAATGCCAGAAGTCATTTCCAATTTGAAAATCAAAGACACATATAAAGGAAATGCTTCCATTATTTCCTGTCACACCCAAACTACAAACCCATAAGAGCTTCAAGATCTACAGGAGGGGGACCTCCATCTCTTTTTCCCTCACCTTCTCAGGCTTGTTTGGTGGGAACAAGAAAGAAGCCTTTTTGATAGCTGCTCCCAGATTTTGGAACTCCCTCCAAAGAAAGGCCCAGATAGATCCCTCTTTGCTCTCTTTCTGCTGCCAAATAAAAACATGTTTATCTCATCAGGCATTTAGATACTGATTGACATGGACTTTCAACTGTGTGGTGGGATTTATTGTGGTTTGTATATAGTCTTTTAATGAATCTTAATGATTTCAACTTTATAAGTTGTTTAATTGTTTTAAAGTAATTTTTATATTTATAGTTTTAAATCATGTTTTGTAGAGTTTTTATTTTAGTAAGTTATAAGGAGAAATGAAAGGATATAGATATACATAGATAAATATAAGAATTCTCAAATTGAATGCACAGAGGGGAGATTCTCCATAGTGAGTAATAATAGGGTTGACTAACTCGTATTGGAGACCATCTACCTGCCCCTCTCAAGGACATTCTGAAAGGATAACAACTCACTAAGTGACCTCTCTTTAGTTCTTGTACATGGAATTTTTTAGGTAGTGCTTCTTTAAGAGTCAAGCCAACTCCACTTCCCCACACTAGCAATCCTTATGGCTAAACTGAAAACTACTACTTCTTCTCCTCTTCCTTCTCTTTCCCCTCCTCCTCCAGAAAATCCCCAGTAAAATCTCCTCAGTGGACAGAATAATCCTGAGCCTAGAAGATATCAATAACCTAAAATATTTGTCAGCTCAAGTGAACTTCCCCATTCCTTCCCCTGCCCTGGACTTCCCCAGTGAGTCATAAAAGTAGATAGCATATATATGGAAGAATCTATCTTAACTGCTACGGTTTCACCACATAGATTATGGGATCTGTACATTTGAAAATTCTCAGCTAGAAAGCCCCTATCAAGCTTCCCAAAACAATAAAAAAGCAGTGTTACAATAGGGACCCTGTACCTGTGGAACCCAAATCTATGGTTTCACATACCAACAGCCAAGTGAAAAAATACATCTCTGAATATTTTCTAGGTATTTTCTAGATCCTTGAAGTGATTCTATGGTCAGCTTTTCCTGGAGTTGTGTTAGAGGACCTTGCAAATCCCTAGAAAGGATTCCTCTGCCGCAGTGTTTCTCAAACGCTTATCCTCCGGGTATTTTGGACTTCAGCTCTCACAATTCCGAACAGCTGGTAAGATGACTGGGATTTCTGGGAGCTGAAGTTCAAAACACCTGGAGGAGCAGAGTTTGAGAAACACTGCTCTGTAGGAATCCCTAAGCCCTCCAAGACAATTCTATGATGGGGCTGAAAATTGGTTAATTAAATGGGGCTCAGTCATATCCACAGTTTCAGGTAACTGCAGACTGGGAATATATCTCCCATAGATTTGGAAATCTTGCTGTCCTTACATGTGTGTTTTTTAAAGCCCTTATTTAAATAGAGACAAGAAAATTCAACTTTCTTGTAAAGAATTTTGTTAATCACATAGGAGAGAGATGTCTAATCCAAGTTCCAGAATTTAGAGCACAATTCTCATGAAGGGCTGCTCACCTCTTTAAAAAAAACAACAGTCGTGTTTGGGAGTCCTTTCTCTTTGCTACATGAATCCTCCCACAATCCAGTGCTCACTTCATCACTCCATATAAAATACAGAATCCTTAATTGGTCTGTGCTTCTCCAACATGTTTTTAATGAAAACGCAGCACATAACTCTTAGTTTGTTGGCTGGCGGAGCCCAATTTACAAAAGTGGGAGTGCAAGATAAGAAAAGAGTACATCTGCAAAGCAGGCTGTGCAATGAATCACACAGTGCCAAGGTTGAGCAGAATATAATTGAGTCCAACATCTCTGAGCACTTTCACCATAATTAATGATAATCTGTAACAGAGGAATCTGAGATTCCAGTTCAGAGAACTGTTTAATTAGGCCAAGTAATGAAAGCAGAAGCAGTACAAGAATATGGCCTGTCTCATGATTAATGATTCATGCTACTGAACACAAAAGTGCCGCACTGTTACCTCTAACGGATGCTGCATCTCTCTGGCATTTACAAAATAGTGAAATGCATGCATTTTTGTATTGAAAAGATGTAACTGGCAGTATCCTTTTCTGAACTATTTACATGATAAATATGGTTCCAGAGGTACCTGTCTTCTTCCCAGTTTCTTTTGCTCTGGGGTAATTGAAGATAAATATGGTACCTGCCTAAACAGCAACATTAAAATATTGTCACTGAATAATTAACACCTTTACTTTTAAAGTTGGTCAAACAGGACTTCCTTCTTTCCTTAGTGGCATGATGTGGCTCATATGTTTAAGCTGTCTGAAGAGTATATAACTGCCAAAGAAGAATGAAAATTGGGTGAGTAACACAACAAAAGCAAGATGGGACAGTGTGGAGGGCAGCCACATTGGGAGGCTAAAATATCAATCATTTTGATGTTGAAATTGCCTTGGAAGCATTAAAACGTACGACACAAGTAAGAAGATGGCCATGGGCATTTAGTTACAAGCCACCATGTTATATGAGTTTTATGTGACTAATTATTGTGCCAGTCAACAAAACAGGGAGCTCTACTTATCATAGGTATTGCAGAGGCCTATAGTACATATGCAAGGTCTGAGATAAGAGCACCTTTATAAAGTAACATGTTCTCTAATGTCTCTGTAAACCACCAAATTAGGTCTCCCTGAGTGCCTGCCTCAGAAGCTTCCATGGTTCAGCACCCACTCAAAGTAATAAAGATCCAGGAAACATTATCTGCTTTATGGGATAATGACCATATTTCTAAACCTCCACTTTACTCCCAGACTCAATTCCAGCATTTAATCTCTCTTTCTTTCTATCGCTCTGTTTCTCACTCTCATACACAAACATATTGGTGGATAGCCTTCGTTTTGTTTACATCATCAATGATCCTCAAATAACAGCCCTTGAATTCATTTTAAGTTCTGATTTTTCACACCTCCTTAAGGAAATCAATCATAGTTGCCAAGATCAGGAGTTCTTCATTCACCTCCTTTTCAGTCAAGGATTCTTTAAAGCAACACTTAATCAACGACTGTAGCAACTATCTTACTGTATATTTGCTAGACCTGTAGATTCAATGAAAAAAATGTTTCAATACTCATTACTAAATTAGGGAGGGGGCAGAAAATCATTTCTAAAGTATTTCTAAAATATTGTTAGGGGTCCATATTGCAACTATAATAATAAAACAAAATTTTCATTACTTTTTCATTAAATAATTGTGCTTCTGGGACTCATTTCTCCCTCATTTTTAGAGCTATCAGGATGAAACTTGCTACAATGGAAGAACATACTAACTCCCCCCCCCCCCCAAGTTTCAGAACGATTCATTCTGAAACAATATTTAAAAAATGCTACAGGAGCAATCTTCTTGAACTTCTGTTTTCCATAATGCAACATAACCAGGGGATCATTTCTCCCCAAGGTTCAGAAAGATTTGCAGAAGAAGAGGAGGAGGAGGAGGAGGAGATGTACTAGGTAAAATTTGGAATTGCTGCTTCTCAACTTTGCCTAACTCACAGGGTTGATTCAGCTCCCAACAATCCCCATTTATCTCAAAATCTCTTTAGAGAATGATCATGGCTTTTCCCCCATCAAAACTTTCAGGGAAGAGGAGGAGGGGGCACAAGGCAGTAAGCAGAATTCTGGAAAATGTAGTTTGGGAAGGCAAGACCCCTGTGACAGAGAATTCAAAAGGCCCTGCCCTAAACTACATTTTCCAGAATTCTGCTCACTTTAGAATACTGGGGCTGCTCTTGTTAAAGCTTCAATGTGATGGTCTCTGCCTGTCTCTCTTTGGCACGGCCATGTGCCAGAGGGGTTTCTTCCTTGTCCGGCCAGGGATCCCTCCCTCTCATCAGCCCATTCTGGGACACCCCATGCCACCCCCTTTGGGAAAAGAATGGGGCTTCTCCCTCGACTCTTGACCTTGCCATCCTCTTCGGAGACCTTTGGGGGAGTTCAACCCAGCCCCTTTGGGGTGAGAAGCAGCACCCACAATGGAGATCTGAAGTCACTTATGAGACTTACATAGCTCATCCAAAAATCATAGGTCAGTGTTTTGAATCTTAAGGTTTTTTGCGTGGGCACCCCTTGTATTTCTAAATATTGCTTTGTTGATCTTATGAAATAGATACAACAAACAAGTTACAAAGGAAGTTTTGCATAGTCCTAACATTTGCAACATTTCTGTACATTTTCAAACCTAGCTGTTGCTCTGGCTATTGTTTTACCTCAGTATATTTTCCTTTCCTCTTTTCTTCCATTATTCTTGCCATCCTTTGCTATGATGTCATATAACAACACTGGATGTCAAAGTGGAGATCTTTGGAATGGAATTCTGTATGCACTACTTAGTTAAATGACTACATTAGTTGTGTAGCTAAATACAGTTTCTCATCTTGACCTTCCCTACTTTATGGGCATCATCAACATAGAAAGAAAGGTCTCTGCTGGTCTCAGAACACGGGCAAGTGATATTTCCACACCCGTCCAACCAACCAGTGAGACAGCAAAGTAAAAACACTTTTACTCAAAGAGCATGTGCCTAACATTCTTTCAGTATGCCTTCAGTATGCTAACTGAAAGCCAATGCATTGAGCAAGAAAAGGTAAAGTCTCTAAATTTGTATAGTGCAAAGGAAATGGGAACATGTGTAATGAGGAAAAAAAGATTCTGGTGAAATTTTCTATTATTATTATTATTATTATTATTATTATTCCCTGATATTTCTCTCCAGAAAGGAGACTCAAAGCAGCATATAATAAAAATATTTCAATGCAAATTAAAATAGAATTAAGCTTCAATTGAATTAATTTACAAATAGAATTTAAACTACTCGGGGATCTTACATGCTTGTAGTTATGCTTTTTGAGAAGTCAAACACAACCCCATTTGATATTAAGTACCAGGTAAGATTTCTAGTATCAATGAGCTTAATAATGTCTACAAAAAGGTTGGGGGGGGGGGTTGTTGTGTCAGGAGCGACTTGAAAAACTGCAAGTCGCTTTTGGTGTGAGAGAATTGGCTGTCTACAAGAACATTACCCAGGGGACACCCAGAGGTTTTGATGTTTTATCATCCTTGTGGGAGGCTTCTCCCTGCCGGCACAGGTGTTTAACCCACTGCACCACCGGGGGCTTCAAAAAGGTAAATGTTTAAAAAGACACTGAAATCAAAATGTAAAAAAATAATAATTAAAAGCAATATGGAGCCAAATACATAGTCATGGAAACAGTTCACTGTCCTCTTCTAAAGTCATTTTGTTTTGTCAGGATTTTTTTTTTTTGTCACAACTCACTTTAAATGTACACCAGATGGGTTTTTTGTTTGTTTGTTTTTACAAAAGAGCCATCATTGAGTCCAATGGGTTTTATGTCATTATCACAAGATCATTCACATATGCTCTGTTTATACTATTCTTGCGCCCCCCCCCCCCCCCATACACACACACATATCACCATAGATTTTGTCATCTTGTCTGATATCTCACAGTAGGGTCTCCTCCAACACTAAAATAAATTATAAAAGGAATAGAAGACAACCCTTTGAACTGAGTAGATTGTCTTTATTGCTCAAATCCATTCTGTTCAACACTTGAAATAATTCCAATAAATATCAAATGCTTTCTCTTTTTGTCATTATTATGTTCTGAAAATGCAATAATATTTCTCAGAGGCTTTTATTATTTTCAAATTATTGATTAAAAACTGAGGGCAATGTGATGTTTGGCAGAATGAGAAGTTACAACATGGGTCCTGCTCTTGATTATTACACTGCAGCTTGGTGGCAGGATGGAGCTGGAAATGTCATTATGTTGCACCCTGATTGCTAGCAAAACTAATATTTGTGGCTCCCTGTGTCTGCTGGATGTCAAGGTAGGTTGGGAGGGTGGCATTTATGATAATAAGGCTTCAATCACAAGTATGCTCATTGGAATGCCAGTCATAGGCTTTAAAATAGCACTTTTATATTTTGGGCAACTGGTTAAGAAGACCTGGCCACATTCCTGTGTAGTGATTTTTTTCCTATTCAAATTTGAGCAGATATTTCAAATGTTTCACACAGTATCATACCCAAAACTGTACCCCCTGTTTTGCTGATGATGCATTTCCTCCTTTTTCTTTTGCCAATGCAGAAGTAGTCATTGTAGTCCCGGATGAGCTGTGAGCCCCTGTGTGCTACCTTGAAGTAGCTGCACTGTGACATGCACATGGTCTTTGAGATAGCGCTCATTCTCACTCTAAAAAAAGGATATGCTGTGCATAGCTATGACTCTAATCTGTGTGGAACCAATTAAAGAAGAGTCAGGCATTCTTAGATAATCTTAAGCTTTTGGGTATAAGTTTGGTCATCCAGCAACCCATTTCTGGAAAATTTCTAAAAATGATATGACATTATTTCCTCTGTGCCCAGATGCCTTAAAGGAAGTGTGCATATTTGTACAGCTGAGTGGATAATTCTTTCAATGAATTTAGCTTTTCCTTATGCTTGTTGTGTAACCACAAGCAGATTTTAATCTCTTTACATTTATTCACTATTGAAATCTTTTGGATGAACACCCTTTTTGTTTATTGAAAAAAATATTTTACTCTAAGGAATAATCACATATCATTTGAACCAGAGATACATTGCATTGCTGCTAGCTGTCTGTACTGAGGGACATAGACTAGGTTAAGATTTTCTCTTTTATTAAACCAACTTGGATTTCATTAAAATATACATTGAAGTATTTTATTTTATTTATTTATTTACAGTATTTATATACTGCTTTTCTCACCCCTAGGGGGACTCAAAAGGCCCTGCCCTAAACTACATTTTCCAGAATTCTGCTGAAAAAGTACAGCATGGCCTTCACCAAGTAAGGTTTGCAGGGTAGAATAACACTTTGTCTGTATGAACATAGAAAGTTATCCCACATTCAGAGTAAGCAAAGTACATCCTTGTAGTTGCTTGTGACTTTCAGCCTCTGTTGAGTATACAGGATGAAATGTTTTGTACCAAAAAACACACGAGACACCAGTGTTGTGGGATAACAAAGACCAGATGTTTTTATTGGTTACAGCTGATTTTAAAAGGTTGGCAACTTCGCATGGGTCCTGGATCCCCATATCGGCCAGCCCACCTGCTGACCAATGAACCCAATACTCCGATCAGAACCATGTAAAGGCAATTGAGTCCTGTTGCTTTTGCCACCAATGGGGAGTGTGGAGTGCTCCAGAGGCATCAACAGCTACTCTGGACCACCCTAAGTACCCCCATGTTGCCATGATGCTGGGAGGCTATATGAAGTGATACAGGATCCAGGGCTCATGCCAACCACTCCCAAGTTGTAACAACAGGGTGCAGTAGTCAAGACGTAAATTGAAGTTGCAGTTTAACAAGCCTTAGCTCATCCCATGCCCAATAGTATTTAGATAGCATGTTTCATCATTGTGGACGTATAGATTTTCATAGCATCTGAGCGTTGGCATCAAATGCTTAATTCATCCTTACTCGTGAGTACTTGGAAATCTCTTCTCCTGCTCTCCTTCCTGCTGAACTGGAGGAGGACTCAGCTGCTGAAAGATTTCTTTTTCTTCTAAGGAAAACACACTCTTGGGGAGGGTGGCATTACAGAACCATGAGAGGATAAAAGATGCCATCAGGGCCAGGTAGGAGGGCAAGCTAGGATAGAGTTCCTTCTTCCACTATTCCATTGTCTCTTTGGAAGCAAGAAAGGAGCGATTCCCCCACTGTGCACCAGAGACATTCTGCCCCCTATGAGACCTCTCTGAAAACTGCATAGTTTCCAAAGATATCAGGCATCAGAGAGAAAATAGGTTAAATTATTTAGGGATTTTTGTTGGAATGAATAATATAACACAATACATCCCAAATACATATAAAGAAAATATTAAATATATTCCTATAAAAATTCCCACAATAATAAATAATGAAATATGGTGAGCTTGTTACATGAGATTTTGTCTTACTGACTAATATTTCTATGATTTCATATAAAATAAGAATATAGTCTCTTATTGTAATAAGAAAGCTGCAGCCAAAAGAGCTTATTCCTTTCAACTGCTCAGATACTGACTAAAAAGATACAAAATTCAACAAGAACTGAGAACTGCTTTGGATGTTACAGTAAAGTGAGGAAAGTGGAGAAGGTATATTTGGATATCTACTGCTTTGGAATGATGGGCTTAGAGATATGTTGACATTTAGGGAAAAGATTGTATGAATGGTGATATAATCAGGTCCTGAAGTTGCTGAAGGAAGAAATTGTAAGTGTAAAGAATGAAAAAAGACAGTCTTGGAAATTAAAGGAGCATTTTGAATGGCCATGGGTTAAGTGGCTCAGCTATGTGTACTCATGAGTGGTTATATTCAGTATCACATCCTTCTGAATATCATGCAGAAAATGATTCTTCTGAATTTGAAAAAGATGACAAATGCAGGATGATGGAAATAATTGCGGTGGAGTCAATTATGAAATGTAATAAACTAAAATGGTGTTAGGTAGAATAGTACCACTGGGGAGACAAACAATTAAATACATAGAATCATAGAGTTATAAGAGACCACAAGGGTCATCCAGTCCAACCCTCATTTGTACGCGCATGCACGCACACTACACAAACACACACACACACACAATGAGATATATTGGAGATGATACCCAAATCTAAATATAAGATTAGTTTATGTTTCATATATGCCTTATATATATAGACTGAATATAATTTTAGATGATATTTTAAATAATTATGTGCAAATTTTTGTGTCAGGAACAGCTTGAGAAACTGCAAGTTGCTTCTGGAGTGAGAGAATTGGTCATCTGCAAAGATGTTAGCCAGAGGACACCCGGCTGTTTGATGTTTTACCATCCTTGTGGGAAGCTTCACTCATGTCCCTGCATGTGGAGCTCGAGCTGACAGAGGAAGCTTAACCCACTTTCCCTGGATTCGAACCACTGATCTGACAATCAGCAATCCTACCGGCACAAGGGTTTAACCCATTATGCCACTGGGGTGTGCATGAAACAAAGTTAATTTACATTGAACCATCCTGCCGGCACAGGGTTAAACCCCTGTGCCGGCAGGACTGAAGACTGACAGGTCGCAGGTTCGAATCAGGGTACAGGCGGATGGGCTCCCTCTATCAGCTTCAGCTCCTCATATGGAGACATAAGAGAAGCCTCCCACAAGGATGATAAAAACATCAAATCATCCAGCCGTCCCCTGGGCAACATCCTTGCAGACAGCCAATTTTCTCACACCAGAAGTGACTTGCAGTTTCTCAAGTCGCTCCTGACACTAAAAAAAAATTGAACCATCAGCAAACAAATATATCACTACCTCCGCCACCAGTGTAGACTATTTTGGATTTCAAAGTACTTTGGGTTTCAGGTATCCAGATAAGGGATACTCAACCTACATCCATTACCATGGGAAGTATGTACAAAAAGGATTTGATAGCCTGCTAAGAAGCTGGATAAGGTGCTTCTTAAACTCTTATGGTCTTCTAGCAAGTAGCTGCAGAACCTAAAACAAATTGCACTTAGTTCACTGAAAAACTATAACATCTGTGACATATGGTACTTCTCCAACCAAATCAGTGATATCCTTTATGATGTTTCCTAATCTAAATCCAAAAGGGGAATTGTGATACAGCCAGGAGGGTATGGTAGACTATGTAATGGCCATGAAATCTTTTTTTTTCTTAATATCCAAAGGTAGTATTTTACACCAGGACCAGTCTCTGCAGAACATCATTACCTATTCAGAACCAAAAGCTAGCACAGGAGCATGCAATGAAAAAGAGCTCCAACAATGTAATATTACAGATTATGCATTCAAGATAAAGGAAGTGACAGTAAGAATGGGAAAGTGATGGAGAGAGATGGGATGACAGAATATCACCAGGGGTGGGGTGGTTAATAATATCAGCCTTCTTTGAATTACTTAATTCCCTTAACACTACAAATCCCCTTCCTTGTCCAACCCCTTTCTAACCCATGTGTGCATTGTCTCGGAGAAATCTCTTTTAGATGTGTTCATTCATTCCTTGTATGTATAGCCTGAGGCCTTACAGACACATTCATGAAATTGCAATGGAACATTATCCCTGTTCTTGCATTAACATGATCATGCCACAAGAGACATTCTATATTCTGAGCCTCAGGGTCAGACATTCCCCTGACGCAAGTGAATTTTTAAAAAGATCAGAACATGGGGAAAGCATATGTTTTGAGAATATCCCTTTCAATTCCCAAACCACAGCTATAAGGAAACCCTGATTATTTTGATTTTGTGTGTGGGTGCATATGTACGTTTGTACACATCAAGAAATTATTACTACATTTATTTAAAATGGGGAGCCAGCAGCATTCTTTTCTTCTCACTCTCTCAGTTCTGACAGTTTGGGACAGGGTTACTTTCTAAAAATGCAGTCTAATCACATTTGTTGGTCTACATATTACAAAATCTCAACTTTGTGTGCAAAGCTCTATCATATATGCATGTGCACATAAAAGAAGCAAAGGAGCTCCCGGTGGTGCAAAGGGTTAAACCCTTGTGTCAGCAGGACTGAAGACTGACAGGTCGGAGGTTCAAATCAAGGGAGAGCTGGATGAGCTCCCTTTGTCAGCCCCAGCTCCCCCTGTGGGGACATGAGAGAAGTCTCCCACAAGGATGGTAAGAAATTAAAAAACATCCGGGTGTCCCCAGTATTAAAAAAACTCTAAAATTACAACAGCAAAACAACAGAGAGGAAACAACCAGGCACAGATTAACACCTCCCAGCAAGAGATTTTCCCAGGCTCAGGCAGGCCTTCAAATGCTAATGAAGGCAATCAGCTGAAACATTCACACCTAACTGCAGCAGGGAAGAGCTCCTTGCCCCACCCCAGCCATTACACAGATATATAAACCCATTGTCCTAATTCCAACAGACCTCACTACCTCTGAGGATGCTTGCCATAGATGCAGGCGAAACGTCAGGAGAAATGCCTCTAGAACATGGCTCTATAGCCCGAAAAAACCCACAAGAACCTAAGAATAATACTTTTAAGATTTGATTTCAAAAACTCTGCATATAATGATGACAATTTCATTGAAGCATTATTATTATTATATTTATTTATATTTTACCTTCCTCTCAAAATTGTGACTGAAAGAAATTTCCAATTTTGAAAGACATTATGGACAAAACATACAAAATTAACATTAAAATGGGATTAAACTAATCACAACATTGAAAGTTTTTTAAATTAAACTTCAAAAGCTATCATTCCATTGGGTTGCTGTAAGTTTTTCGAGCTGTATGGCCATGTTCCAGAAGTATTCTCTCCTGACTGAAACATTCACTCAACCTCCAACAGACAAGAGTCCTTTCTCCCATCCTGGACATTCCAGACATATATAAACCTCATTTGTCCAGTTTCCAACAGACCTCACAACCTCTGAGGATACCTGCCATAGATGCAGGTGAAATGACAGGAGAGAATGCTTCTGGAGCATGGCCATACAGCCCAAAAAACTTACAGCAAACTTACAGTTTCTGGCCATGAAAGCCTTCAACAACACATGTCATGTCATTAAAAGATACACGGCAACCAAAGCAGTTCAATCTATAACATGCACACCTTCAGCTCATTCTTTTAAAACCTTCCATTTTAAAAGTATGTTGGAAAAAAACGGTATTTGCCTGATGATGGAAGAACAATAGGAGGCTACCTGTGTAATTTATCTGGGAGTTTCAGAGTCTAGGGGCAGCCACTGAGAAGGTCCTTTCTAATAGCCCCATAAAGACCCTGGGTGACCTTAAATTACATGAAACAAAAATTAAAACATTGTAAACATAGAATGTTTTAAAATTCATGATGATGATGATGATGATGATGATGATGATGATGATAACTTTATTTTTATACCCTACCTCCATCTCCCTGAAGGGACTCAAGGCGACTTACAAAGGGACATGCCCAACAAAACAGGTTAAAATAAGCATTGAAAAACAAGCAATATCAAACATCAATAAACATAAAATCAGACAACTAGGCATGGTTAGGTACTGTCAGAATCTTTGTAATTAGGAATAAAGTCAGAAAAATTACCTTTTTGAAGTGATTTTGATTTTTTTAAAGAAAACCAGAAGTCCCTTTGTCCTTCCAAAGCTTTTTCTGCTATTTTTGTTACATGAAGTGAGTCGAAAATTATTCAGCTTTTCCCCATTTCTGGTCCCTGGCCTTGGGTGAAGCCAGAGAAGCCAGTATTAAAGCCAGAGAAGCCAGTTTTAAACCAGAGAAGGAAGGAATTTCCTCTGTTTGCTTTTCCCCGCTTCTGGTCCCTGGCCTTGGCTCAAACCAGATAAGCCAGTTTTAAACCAGAGAAGGAAGGAATTTCCTGGCCTTGGCTTAAGCCAGAGAAGCCAGTTTTAAAGCCAGAGAAGCCATTTTTAAACCAGAGAAGGAAGGAATTTCCTCTGCTTGCTTTTCCCCGCTTCTGGAGTAAATCAACTACTTTCAAAGTAAAGATCACCCAATGAAACAGGAAATAACACTTTCAAACCATTAATGAATGGATTCGGAAGTCTCACAAGTTTCTAAAAGTTTTGAACATTTTTTTCTGTGAAAATCGGAATTGACTTTAGAATTGAACCACCAGCACCCCCTACATCCGAAACGAGTTTTGAACCAATTTTTTTGCATCAACCAAGCCTACAGACAACATTATAAAAACAATTAAATTCATAGTTAAAGCTGACTGGGTATTATAAATTAAGTTAGTGTGCTCATAGGTTCATAATATCAATGTGCCTATATGTGGATTGAAGTCAACACAATGTCTACAAAAATATCAAAACATTGTTTGGATATTTATTATTTGTGATATTTTTATTACTGCCTTTCTTGCTTCTGTTTCATGCTTAGCTTTTTAGCTTAAGTGAAAGTGGTTTGAAATCCCAAATAAAACTATGATAACTGTGAAACAATTTTCCCATAAATATTAATATATACAAAGATCTACATTTAAAAATACTTTGGAAAGACCACAGCATTACATCTCATGAAGAATTCAGTCCCATAAAACATAAGAAGCAATGGTTCATTGAAGGAAAACTAAGTAGAAACAGGGTGCTGTGAAAGTCATTCAGGCTGGGAACCAATGAACAGCGATCCCTGTTTCCTGAAATCCGAACAGCAAAACACATTTTTAGAATACAAAATGAAGCAAGAGTGTCCCTCTGAGAAATAATATAATCAGCTGGATTTATTGTCTTTGCAAAATCAATAGCTATTTTTATTAATCATCTTTAGATATCATGATGCTCCAACTATATCTCTTTCAATGACTAATACAATAAATTTCCCCTTTTGATGTGTCTTGACATTTCAGCAAATTAAATGGAGCATTAAGTAGGATCCTCTTTGGGGAAAAAAAGTAAAGGGATGATTTTTGACTACTTTATTAACTTCTTTGGCAATACCAGAAGCACCTTCAAAATATTGCTCAGGAGGCACTCTTTATTATTCTTCACATTTTCCAGGGCACTACTATATTCCGTTGGATAAGATGGCTTTAGTTTTGAAAATATGTAAATAGATCTAGACTTATTTTCTCACCACAGTCAATACCTAGTAGAACAAGCTACGGCTGTCTGAATATTTCTCTTCGTAAGGAAAAGGGTACTAAGTTATACAATATGATAATTATTCTTTAAACACCTATTTGTGACACATAAACACACATGGATATTATCTCATTCTCCCAGAACAGTTTCTTTCCTTGAAAAGTAAAGTATGTTTATTTTTGATTAAACAGCTTGTCAGATTGATTAATGATGATAATGGAAAAGTAGCGTCATGGTTGAAAGTTACTTTACTAGGAATCCTTTTGCATCTGGGTGGAGGTGGAAAGAATGTAGTTCCTAGAAATATGGATCTGCTATATAAAGCTTGCTATTACTGTAAAATTTAAGTCTTAAAATCATCCCTGAGTTTTTAAACAAGTGTGCATATTTAGTGAATAAAGTAACAAAATCGCATTTTTATGCATTCATAAACATTCATAACCCTCTGGTTGTGCAGTGGGTTAAATCGTTGAGCTGCTGGTTTGAATCTGGGGAGAAAGGTGAGCTCCCGCTGTTAGCCCCAGCTTCTGCCAACCTAGCCGTTCGAAAACATGCAAATGTGAGTAGCTCAATAGGTACCATTTTGGTGGGAAGGTAATGGCGCTCCATGCAGTCATGCCAGCTACATGACCTTGAGGACATTTAAACAGAAAATGCTTGCTCTTTGGCTTAGAAATAGAGATGAGCACCACCACCCATAGTTGGACACAACTAGACTGAATGTCAAGGGAAACCTTTACCTTTGCCCTTACTAAACAAACTAGATCAATGAAAATGTAAGAAATCCTGTTGGATCAGACTGGATCTATAGTCTAGATTAGAAATTGAACCATCGTTTACTTTCATTCTTTCTTGCATTTTAGGCTTTTTGCAAAAAAAATCATTTGTAAATGAAAGTATTTTGCAGAAAACAATTTATTTTTGCACGAACATTCCTTTTTATGTAAATGATTCCCTCATCACTAAAATCTGACAATAGCAAAAAGACTACTTTGACATTTATCATTGATGAGGTATTTCAATGTGAAAGGAAGGAATGGGGGACAGATAATGTTGCTCTGGTCCCTCTCAATTTTGACTCCAGATACAATTGCCATTGGCCTGCATTAGCCATGAAATTTCATAGGATTTCCCACCTCTTGTTTGCACTTACCACATTAGCCATTTTATTGCCTAATCATCTTGTTGCTTCGAAATGGCTTTGAAGAATTTTTGTATTTATTAATTGCTCAGAGCCAATGAAAGCTTTCCTCCTGAGACAAATAGAAAGGGTGCTTAGACACTAGATTGCTGACAAAACCCTAGATTGCTGATAAAAGGTTAAATCCATTTTTCTTACCATGGTCTCCAATCATCTAAACTTGAAGAGCTCCTTAAAAAGGGGAGGGGGGGAGGACAGACATCCAGAAAATTTCAAATTTTGTGAATGTCCTGTCTAATTTAAATTCCTTTTCTCTTAGAGGGTCAAAAAGATCATTTGTGTACAGTGTAGCAAATATGTTCCTATAGTACTTTCTTCAGAGAAAAAAATAATGGGGATCTCTATGTCTTAACTCAAGCAAGACTTTATGTCTAGCCCCAATTCTGCACAATCACATCTAAAACTTAAAGTACTGTTCCATTATCCAGGCAGAATCCACAATGGGGCACTTAACAGAGAAGGGTAGTCCATTTTAAGTGGGGGGAAGGAGGTTTGAAGGAGTTAAACCATTTCCCCCTCTTTTCCTGTTATTCCACCCACCCACGTTGTCATAGTAGAAACAACCATAGTTTATAATTCGGGAAAGGAGAAGGGGATAACTAACGAAAATGGGTAAAATTGTTTTCCTCCATCAACCCTCTCCCCCTCCCCCTCCCCCCCAATAAAAGGGACTATCCTTCTCTGTCTAGGGCCCATTTTGGAGTTGGCCAGAATAACAGAACAGTACCATACTTAAAATATCATCTCACTTCAGTGCAACAATGGAACAGCATATAAAAAATAAATATATGCCTTGTGCAGCACCACACCCACACACAACAACATTTTCTCTTGCAGTTTATTGGTTTGTATTTTGATAATCTGCAACATTTTTCTTTGTTCATTTTTCTATTTCTAACACCAACTACTGGAGCATATTCAAGTCAAGTAATGTACTACCTACACAACATTCAAGGCAATTCAATGAATACCAGAGAAGGAACACAGTTTTGTTGACCAAGACAATGAATGCGATTATCATGAGTTTGCAGGCTTTTGGATCAAACACAACCAATCAACACTGGGCATTTGGGCAAAAGAAGATACTCTGATGATGGTTGCAATTTCTTCTTCCTCATGCCCACCTCACTCTGCCATTGGAGTCAATGCTCATGCCAATGCCTGAAATCAGTAGGCTGGGAGTTGATCTATCAGTAGGCTGGGAGTTGATCTGTGTTTTCACACTAGAGCTGAAACAGTATGGCATCTCCTGTGGCTGCCTCTTGCAGAATTCTGGGGTTTGTAATTTAGTGAGACCCAGAAGCTCTCTGGCTGAGCATTTTAAAGGCCCCTCCACTGGTTTTATTGTTGGCGTTTAAAATAAATATTTAAGGTAAATATTAAATAACTCTTGGTTGAAGTATATTCACTCATCCATTCTCTATCTCCTTCTTTCTCTTGTAAAAGCCACTATATGAACATTCTACTTTACTCTTTTCCCAGTGTTTCCAGTAACTACTATGAGTAGGCAGGAAAATAAATAAGCAAATACTCATAGTATTTGCTTACTTATTTTCAAGGAAGCATTGAACATATTCAGTGGAGAGCTAACGTTTTCAAGAATGACTGTTGTCTACTTTCCCTGAAATGGGAAGGATAATGCTCTTGTCAGCCAATTCATTTTGTAAGCTGGCAGAGAGGAAAGCATGCTGAAGAAAGAAAGGGAAAGGAGGCATGTATGCATGCATATCTGTGCAGTAGGCCTGGGTAACAACGGAAAAATTTGTTTCTAAAATCGATTCGTTTTTTGGGGGGGTTTGCGTTTTGTTATTTAAAATAATTCCAAAATTTTCCTTTTAAAAAGTTCGATACTTACGAAATTTCGTAAATGTGAAAAAAATTACAAAACATTAACGAATCGATTTCCGAAACAATAACGAATCGATTCGTTAATGGCGGACACGACCGCGAAATACGCTAAAAAAACCTCCAAAAACTTCTGAAGCTTCCCTCTCCCTCTGTTGTTGACTGTTGGTGTGATATTATAATTTTTTTTCACTAATTAAACAAAAAACAACCATAAAAACTTGCCCCAGATATGCGGAAATAATAACGAAATGACCTCAAAACAATAACGAAACGAATACAATAACGAAATACGAAGCATTTACAAAACTATTTAAAAATTCGGTTTTTTAAAAAAAATTGCTCCAGAATGGTTCGTTATCGTTTTGTAATTAAAAAAATTAATGAATTATTAACGAATTACGAATTAACGAAACGAAACCGCCCAGCCCTACTGTGCAGACATGTTCACACAGTAAAGTGTTGTAAATGTAACTTAGAAAGATGACGTTAAAATCTTATACACGTTCATACTTAGAATCAGGCTGCATTTTATTCAGTAACACTATCTTGAACATGCCTGTCCGGCAAAATAATGAACACTTTTCAGAAATATGAGGAATTTGTTTAGTTCATTTCTAAGTTAAAAGAAAATCAGCTGGCATCTATATTACACTTACATATTCATAACCTGGGAGCCCCCAGTGGCGCAGTGGGTTAAAGCACTGAGCTGCTGAGCTTGTTGATCGAAAGGTCACAGGTTCGATTCCGGGGAGCGGTGTGAGCTTCTGCTGTCAGCCCTAGCTTCTGCCAACCTAGCAGTTCAAAAACATGCAAATGTGAGTAGATCAATAGGTACCGCTCCGGCGGGAAGGTAACGGCTCTCCATGCAGTCATGCCGGCCACATGACCTTGGAGATGTCTACGGATAACGCTGGCTCTTTGGCTTAGAAATGGAGATGAGCACCACACCCCAGAGTCAGACATGACTGGACTTAATGTCAGGGGACTACCTTTACCTTTACCTTTATTCATAACCTAGAGTTACAGCTCTATAACTGTTCTTGTATGCAGTACACTAGATATTCATGTTTCTGGCACTGTTTCCATAGTCATAAATCCTCCCTCAAACCCACCTTAACAGCCAGCAGTTGTTCCAAGAAGTGGAAGTTTATGGATGATGTTTCCAAGTTCATCCTGTCAGTGAGCCCTGACGGGACAATAAGAAGCAGGATCCCTGTTACAATTCCTTTTGCCACCACAGATCACTCATAAGATGGGGCTGGAAATATTTTCCTGTTGTTCTCCAATCATCAGCAAAACAGACTGCAGTCAACGGGTTCAGCTTGTTTAGGTTTCTGGGGAGGGGCAGGAGGTGGTCCAGAATATATTATTTAGTTACACATTAGTAACTAAGTTGTAGATGCCATAGGATCTTGGAGATCACCTGCCTCTTTCATGTCGGCCTCATCAGACAGGCTACTTGGCCAGTCCTATGCCACTTTTTCTCCCCTTTCAGGATGTAGCCCATTACATGACACACATGTTCTCCATCCCAAAAAGAGAAAATAAATGGCATATGCCATTGCAGCAGAAACATGGGGAGCCTTCCTGTGTTGCCTTACCAGCAATGGGGGTAAGCCGGTTGATTAAGTTTTCCCCCCATGGGATGGGGGGAAAGGCAAGTTGTGCATCACAGGTCATGGAGCAATGGCTTCTCCCCACACCTCGCTGGGAGCCCATCGATTCAACATGATGTGTGGCAAATCCATGGGCCTTTGTGAAGAGGTTCTAGCTAAACAAATTGGGAAGAACAAAGCAAAAACCTAAAGTCATAGCTATCTAAAGCTATAGGGTTTTGAATGGTTATAGGGCAACCCCATTTATTATACTATATTTGCGACACTGAATTAAGGTTGCCACTGCTAGTTCATTTTCTTTACAGGTTGTTCATATTTAAAAGCTGAATTGTAGGCAAGTTCACTGTCATTCTCTCTCTACTGGAGATAACTGCCCCTATTGAAAAAAAACTCATGTCGGTTGGAGAGATCTTCATTTGATTTCTCTTTTATAGATTCTTACAAAATCACAAAATTGCAGAAGTTCCTTCATAATTGAGACAGATATCAATAATTTTTTGATTTTTTTTTAAAAAAAGAATATTGGTGAAAGGAGTAATGAGGAGATTAATCTTTCCTTAATTGGACATAAAAACTAAATTCGGATTACTGGTTCATTTCCATAAAAACCTTCTCAAATATTTCAGTCTAACCATTGGGTGGATTCTAATAGTGGAGAGTACATTCTTTCCTTTTTGGATAATAGATGTGTATATCATTATTTCTGTGGATTGTCTTATATCTATTGGGATGTGCAGAAAATTCCATTATCCAATTGCATAAACCAGGAACAGGGAATGAGAAAAGAATAAGGAGAAGGTATCTCCAAAAAAAAATTGGACTAAAGCTTGTAAGGAATTCCTTACTTCATTGACATGGAAACCATGAACAGCCATGTCTACATTCTACATGGGGGCCCGGGATAGATATTTAATTAGGGACTACATAATTCAGTTTTATTAAGCAGTGCTTAAATTCTTCTCAGTGTGTGGGATATCTCATTTAAATGTATATTTTGACAGTTGGTATTTATTCTGATGGAAGTAATTTCTAATTGTAGGGATAGTAAGGATGCCAAGTGATACATGTTCATATAATTTGTATCAATATGAGTAACTAGGATTGTTGTCCATAAGACCTTTCTGTTTCCAAATCGCCTGCTGTTCCAGCCATAGAAGTGTCACACTCAGAGGTGGCAAATGGACAGTCTCAACAGATAAGCTGAATTCTTATCAGTTCCTACAGCTATAAAGACGTCTTAGAGCCAGCATAAATCATGTCTTTCCAATTTGCTTTTATGAATGGAGTTCCACTAGGGATGAGAGATCAAAAAAGGTCCCAGGAGGCAAAGGGGACTCTTAAAACTGATCAAAGGACATATTTAGTAGATGCAATGGGTTAAGAAACCTCTATGTAGTGAAAGGAGGCTTGGCAAAAGGTAGAAAGCTTTGTTTTCCCACAGCCCAACACTTTTTGAATCCATCAAGTACTGTGTTTTCCTTGAAGAAGCTACAATAGCTTATACAAATATGTACTGTATAATGTATACATAATGAATTTTAAAAGATGACAAACTTTATGAATCCAACAGCTGCTGAATTCAGAAAAAAAAATCCCAAACCAATGCACTGTTTACGGAAAGATCAACAGTCTTTCCGAGAAGTTCTAAAGGATTTACGCCAACATTGGGAACTGAGCTTCCCTGCCCTGCTCAAGTGCTTGATAACTGGCACCCAGCGGGAGCGTCACATGAAGAACGCTGGAAAATCAATACCACTATTTCATCTAAGCTGTTTCTTTACCAATCCCTGTATAAATAAAAGGGATAATCATCTTAGGCCCCAGCCTTGCTTAACTTTGCCTCCGTAGGTAGCTCTTTCTGAAGACTAGAACAGGATGGCCAGAATCCCCTCTCTCCTCTCTCCATGAGCAACTGGAACACCACTGATAGAATGTTTTTCTCTTGGTCTATTATTCTCCCCCCTCCATCTGCCCCCAACCTTGATGTATTATTTACTGATAAGAAAAAAAAAGTGGCATTCTTAAGGTTCTGTTGCTTGACATCTTTTTTCTCTTTTCATATAGAGTAAAGCAGTTGACATTGCAATTAAAATTTTAAAGAAAAAATAACAATGTATATACATTTGTAAAAAAAAAAACTATCATTCCTAAGCTTCCATTGTTGCAAGTTCTCTGAACAGGGCAGCAGTGTAAGAAAGTCAGTAAATCATTATCTTACATTGTGTTCGGAAACTAAAAGAAGGATCAAAACCTACTGCGGTAGACCACAAATTTGGTTCAACAATATACATTTCTCTTTGTATCCCTGAAAAGGATGTAGAGAATATATTAGAGAATACAGTATTTCTTTGAGAGAGGCAGTCTACAGTAGTTCTTTGCCCAAAGGCGGTCATGGGTTCAGTCATGGGTATCTTGATAGGACTTTCCAGGCAAGAAAAGACTCCCATTTGAAACCTGAATAACTGCTTGTCATCGCTGTAGACCAGGGGTCCTCAAACTAAGGCCCGGGGCCGGATAAGGCCCTCCAGGGTCATTTACCCGGCCCTTGCTCAGGGTCAACCTAAGTCTGAAACGACTTGAAAGCACACAACAACAACAACAACAATCCTATCCTATCAGCCAAAAATAGGCCCACACTTCCCATTGAAATACTAATATGTTTATATTTGTTAAAATTGTTCTTCGTTTTAATTATTGTATTGTTTTTAAGTGGGTTTTTTTTACAGTACAAATAAGATATGTGCAGCATGCATAGGAATTCATTCATGTTTTTTTCAAATTATAATCCGTCCCTCCAACAGTTTGAGGTATTGTGATCTGGCCCGCTGTTTAAAAAGTTTGAAGACAATGTAGACATTGCTGTAGACAATGCAATGCCAAGGAAATCAATGTTTAAAGTTAACATAAGATGGGTTCCATATTCTCCCACATGAAATCTGGGACTTGTGTGGTTATTCAAGCAACACCACAGTGTGCCAAGATAAAAGAGGTTACTAATTGAGGGGGGGACCTAGTAAAGACTGCAGCAATTTGCTTTTACCTGGCCCTACTGGGAAGGGCAAAAATATGCCCTTCATTGTGTTCATTTTCCCCTTCATTCTGTTTATTGAGTGAAAACTACCTGAGCACTTTCAATTTAGGCCCCTTCTACACTGCCATATAAAATCCAGATTATCTGCTTCGAACTGGATTATATGGAAGTGTAGACTCATATAATCCAGTTCAAAGCAGATCATGTGGACTACCTGCTTTGATTATCTGGATTATATGGCAGTTTAGAAGGGCCCAAAGTTTATAGCAATTGGAATATGTCAAGGATAAAGACGAAAAATGAGAGGAGAGAAAAATTGGGACATTTTAAAAGCAACGGAAAGGTATGATGACACGAGATTGATACTGCCTGCCAAATTGAGACAGCTGGTGGTATGTACAAACATTTCTCCTAATATATCTAAAACATAATATAGTCTCTGGATTACCAAACCAGGCACGGCTTCATTTTATTCCAGTATTCTCCCCTTGTTTTCTTCTTGGACTAATTGTGTTTGTATCTACATGTACTAAGGAATGTAGAGAGATTGAATTCATCTTCTGCAGAGGCATAAACAATAACTGCTTTGTTTGGTCATGTCAGGAGCAACTTGAGAAACTGCAAGTCACTTTTGGTGTGAGAGAATTAGCGTTCTGCAAGGACGTTGCCCAGGGGACACCCAGATGATTTGATGTTTTTATCAATCTTGTGGGAGGCTTCTCTCATGTCCCTGCTTGGGGAGCTGGAGCTGACAGAGGGAGCTCATCCGCCTCTCCCCGGATTCAAACCTGCAACCTGTCAGTCTTCAGTCCCACAGGGGTTTAACCCACTGAGCCACCGGGGGCTCCACCAATAACTGCTGATATGTGACTAAAGCTCAATTAAACCAATGCATTCTTGAAAATAAGTCCAACTGAACTTGTGAGGTCTTCCTCCCAAGTAAATGGACCCAGGATGAGAACGAAACCGTCATGTCAACAGGATGCAAGGGAAAGTAAAACAGAATATGAACCAAACAAAACAAACAAAATCACAGTCTAAGACACAAGTGAGAGGAAATGGCTTTAGCTTGGTTTGTATGGCCAAGTGGCATCATGTCCATAAAAGTACCTGATTATTATTTTCAAGTGGGAGAATGTTCTGTGGCCCCTAAAGCCGATGTTTAAAAGTGGCAGCTTCCATGAAGCCCTTCGAATAAATCTTCTTTTTTTCCCTCCTTTCTTTTCTGACCTGAGACTGGCTGCCAGTGCACATGAAAGAAATTACAATCGCTTCTCAGTCACTGCTGCTCTGGCTCCTTGTGCACTACAGCATTTGTCATTGCCAAAACAGCAGACTTTAATTAAGTGTTGTGAGCAGCCTAGTGAGAAACACACTTTAAATTAAACCTCTGTACATGCAGCTATTGGTTCTTTACCTCCTGAACAATCAGCAGGGTGTTTGGCATAAATTCTGTCTCTCTAGGTAAAGGCAGCCCAGTGCACCTCTAGCAATTCATAAATGATCCAGCTTTGCTGGAACCATATCTTATTAAAAGTGCATTTAATTATTTCTTCATTTGAAACACCAGTAGATGGAGGGAATAATTAATGTGCTCACCACTAAACATTTTATTTACACTTGATGTATTAATGACATTATCAGGAAGATGCATCACCATATCAAGTGTGTACACACATGAGGGGTGTGATGTACATTTGAAAGAATCCCAAAGGCTCATTTGGACAGATTTGAGAAATGGGAATCAGTGTGTCTCCCAATTTTTTCCCCCAAAGCCTCCATGAATGCCAAGGTGAGAAAAGGGATGAAGGAAGGAGTTATGTGGGTGACAGCTTCATCTTCTCAGCACAGTGAATTATTTTGTGAGGATTCTGGACTTACAATACACTGCCTGAGCAATATGGTCATCATATATCACAGGACTGTTCCAATGTTAAGTTTTCTTTCATAATTGCAGTGTATTTGTATAGTATTTTTATTTACACCTTGCCATTTCCCCACAGCTGTAATACAAGGCAGCTTTGACAATAATAGAAATCCAAGTCAAACATATTTCTCAACCTTGATTCCCTGTCAGGGGAATCTGTATTTCTCTCATTGTTGTTGGGCTGCAACTTTTCTTTTTCCCTGCATGTTGGCCAAGGAAAAGGTCGGGTGGCAATTGCAGCCCAATGTATTGAAAGGCATAATGATGTCGTTTCAGGCAGCAGCAAATGGAGCCCCTGAAATCATTTTCATTATCTTCCCACAGATTGTGATGGCTGAAATAAACCCATTCAGTTTGTGGAATCTGGGGAAGTGTGGACTTACCATTTGATTTTTTGATTCAGTGTGTCTATTCTACCAGAGGCCAGCAGTTGTCCATAATGCTCAAAGTATGGCTATGAGCAATCCAGAGAGTCTGGAATACTCTCTGTATTAAATATGACATAAATTTTCGTTTCAAAAAGTAATATAGTGTACCTATAATGTTGCCATTTTGGATTGTTTTCTTTTATTTGTTTGTTTTGTTTGTTTTGGTGAGTGTTGGAAGACTTTGAGACCAGGGAATAACCTACTGTAGCTAGCTTGGGGTGTTTGCAAATGGTTGGCATATTTACAGTCAGTTTGGGTGTTTTGGTCCAGTTTTGAGGTGAAACAAACCCCTTCAAAATCAGTACTGTTATTTTTTAAAGAATAGTCTGGTGGTGGTCTGGTGGGTTTCTGGGCTTACCAGAAGACCTCTGGGATCCTCCAGGCCACATGTTGCACACAGATCACCCCCAGTACAAAGGGACCCATTGATGGGCGCCAGGTGGTCCTGGATCTGGGTGCCCCAATAAGGTACTTATGTCCTGATCCTTTAAAAAGAGTGTATGCATTAGCTTTCCTTAGATACTCTAACACAGTTGTTTCAACCTGTGGGTCCCCAGGTGTTTTGGCCTACAACTCTCAGAGATCCCAGCCAGTTTACCATTCTGGAGTTGAAGGCCAAAACATCTGAGAACCCACAGGTTGAGAACCACTGCTGTGACAGATGCATAAATCTAAAAAGGTTAGAAATCATTCTCCCAAATGCTGGAGCAGCTACAATCTGTGTCTCTGAGCAGGAAGGAGAATAAACATCCAAGAAACATTGTACTGTAGTCCTGAAACCCACATATTTAAACTGTCAGCAACTTTCAGCAGCAGTCATCGCTTACATCTTCGTCACCAGGCAAAAGACCATTCTCCTTAAATACTATATCACTGCTTATTGTAAATTGTTGGTTCCCATACTGGAATGATGTTTGCTTGTGTTGGATTTTTAGCTGCTGGTAACGGCTACATTTAATAGGTATTGATTTTATGTAATAGTTTTCTTTTGCATTGTGGTTTATTTTTAGAAACATGTCTTTTTGTGAATTGTCAATCTACACTGAGTATCATTTAAAGTAGAAATAATGTCTATACTTTAAAACGACCCAACAAAATAAATAATAATTACATATGGAAATGAATGCACCTATTGAGTGCTTGGAATGAACAGTACAAAGAGGCAATTTGATTTGTTTTCATCTGTAAAGCTTCAGCTGTTGAGCCACACAGAATGCTTTTGCAAACGGAGACTGTGAATGATGATGAGGTTGTTTTCATATGCACTCTCTTTCAAAAAATATCTTTCTTCTGCTCCTCCAACAAGGAGCACAACTGCCACACAGCGCTTGCTAGAGTCAGTAGTATTTTGCCTACATAAAGAAGTCAAACAGATGTGCTGATCAGTTCTATATCTAATGGGATTACTGTAGAAACAAATTGGTTTTTCAGAGTGGAAGCTGTACCTACACAAGACATGAATTAGAGAAATTACCAAGATGGTGAAACAGCCTGATCGGATTTGAAGTCAACGGGATCCTTTCTATTTGTATTCATGGGATGTGGGAAATAATTCCAGCTGTTAATTTGGAGGGATTATCAACATCACTCTCCTCATTATCCTCATCCTTATCACCACCAGGGTTTGCCTACAACTGACATCTTTCTCAGTGCTAGGCAAGTGAGGTTTTTATGTTTCTTTGTTCAAAGAGCTTTTCTATCCAACATTACAGTTTAATGAAATTCTGTTAGTGCCTTATCGATCCTATATATATGTGTGTGCATAAGCATCTGTTTTTGTGTACATATAGGGACTCTATAGCTACCTAAAATTGTGTGTGGCTGGTAGGTTCCATGTCAGAAGAATAATGAAACCACACCATGTTTTGACTTACTTTGAGCTTTGCGTGGTTTTGAAACCCCCACAAATAGATTTAAAATCTAAGATAGCTTCTTAAAATTTGAAACTATAATTTAGATTTGCCTCCCTGCTTAACATGGAAGTCATCACTGGATATGGGGAAAGGATGTCAATCGGCCTGATTCTGGATGGCATTATCTCAGGGACATATACAAAGATAAGCCACACTTGCAGAGTCTAAAAGTCAACTTTGACAATGGATGTATTCTGCTGATCAGGGTAGAAGTAGAATTATGCCATCAGTATGTTTATACATGGTTTGCCTTTGCAAGCTGTACATTTTCCCGTATGGTTGTGCATTGTTTACAATTTAGTTGTGCATCCTATATGATGCATCATGTATTGCACTTTGTGCTATGGCACACAGTCATTGACATATGTTGAACAATGTTCTGCATGGGAATTGTGTAGAGTTGCTGTGATGTATGTCCACATACATTATGGTAACAGATGTAAGATCGAGGCTTTTGTGTTTTAAAAAACAGAGCACTGAACAAGAAACACACTGTAGACATTGAAGCAAAATTGAGAATGTATGACCCCCTAGTTATGGTTGGATTGCAACTCCCCTGACTCTGAACAATTAGCTATGTTGGATAGTGCTGATAAGAAATGGAGTCTAGCAACATCTGGTGAATCACATAATTTCCACCCCTGTACTAAATGTCAACTATATCTAAAGACAACAAAGGGCCAAATCCAGTGTTAGTTCTCCCTATAGTAACTCCATTGACATAAATGGAATTTTGAACTAGCAAGTCCCATTCATTGCAGTGGTTCTACTGATGCTGGGAAATGGCCTGTGCCCTCTGTGCAGGTGTGAGAGATTAATGTCCTCATAGCAGTGAAAATATGTCCAAGGTCCCCTTCAAATCTTGAAATATTGATCAAACAACACTGAAGTCTTGCCTAGTGGACTATAAAATCTATGTCCAGTCAAAAGGATATTGTCAGGGCTTGTGGTGAGGATGAAGACGAAGGACTGTTTCACCCAGAATCTGAGTCAGGGGCATGCAGTAGTCTGAGCAGCCTGAGACTAAGGAATCTACCCCTGCAAAGAAGGACCAAGAGCCTCAGGGAAGTAGGGACACAGAGTTGGGGCAAGGTCGGGAGCTCCAGGAAGCAGAACAGGAGTTCAGAATTCTATCTAGGCTGCAAGTAAGAACGGATGCTATCCAACTGAGGAGATCTAATAGACTGGCTCAGAGGAGGGCCAAGTGGCATAAATAGCTAGAGCTGGTAGTTCTTCCCCAGTTCCACAAGGTGTCTTTCCAGGGATGAATCAAAATCTCCCTTGCACCTCTATTTGCTTAGACTCAGAGCCTCTCAAGAGCAGACTCTGGATCCAACCATGTGACCTTTCAGACACCCTGTCACTAAAAGTTCAACCCTGTTCTGCAGTACTCCTGAACCATTCCATTCTTTTCCGAATTAAAGCCTTCAAAGTGTGAGTCCTGCTAGCTCCAATGCCTCATTTTTCCAATGTTCGTTAACAGCTAGAAATATGAATTAAAAAGACCTCCACTTTCATTAGCTGAACGCAAAGCTAAGCCTGGCATTACAGATGCAATTGGCAGCTTAAATTCAAGTAGACACCTCTTCCCACAGCATACATACACTTTAGGGATCTATTAGTGATTGTGATATGACAATATTAAAACTGCAGTCTAAAAATTAATGAATAAAAGCTACTCATTAGAGACAGAGAATCATTTAAATGAGTTATATATTCCCTTAAGCCGATTTCTAGGTTACTATATGAAGGAGTGGGAGTCATTGCATCTGAGTTTTATCCATAACTTAACTCCCTGGTACTGCTTGATTCTGGACCTAATGCCCAAAAGGGAAACTTTGGGATCTCCACTTTTATATCAGAAAATTGCTAGCAGTATTTCAAATAGTTCTCTTCCATTTTCTTCTTCAAAAACTTCTTCAGAAACTTCTTCTGAAATCAGTTTTCCTGATTCCAGCTTCCACACACCCCTCTAAGGATACTTCTGCTTTATATTCCTTTAAAAAATGTTGAGGAGTTATGGCAGGCTCTCACCCCATCCATTTTTTTTTCTTCTGTGAAGGTGGCTAAGCTACTATAGCCTAAGTGACTGACATATTTTGAAGTGTTTACCATAGTATCTCAATCATGAGATGCTATGGTAAACAGCATATCAATCATTATGGTTGCCATACAGATACATACACATATGTATATACAGTATGTGTCTAACATACAGTCAAACAATTTTTGCCATCAGAAAATTATTGCTAATGACTTTTTTTTATTTGTGTCCTTACGTTGGAAACATTAGAAAACAAGCTTATGCCATCTTCTACATGATATCCCCCCAGATATTTAAAGATGGCTATCATAACCTAATCTTCTCTTCACTGAGCTAAGCATATCTAACACACCCACTGAATTCAATTCTAAGTCAATCATATTTATTTAGTAGGTCTATTCTAGTTGAGGAGCCCTCGGTGGCGCAGTGGGTTTAAGTGCTGAGCTGCTGAGCTTGTTGGCCGAAAGGTCGCAGGTTCAATTCCGGGGAGCAGCATGAGCTTCCGCTGTCAGCCCCAGCTTCTGCCAAATTAGCAGTTCAAAAACATGCAAATGTGAGTAGATCAATAGGTACCGCTCTGGTGGGAAGGTAACAGCACTCCATGCAGTCATGCCGGCCCTATGACCTTGGAGGTGTCTATAGACAATGCCAGCTCTTCAGCTTGGAAATGGAGATGAGCCCCACAACCCAGAGTCAGACATGACTGGAATTAATGTCAGGGGACAACCTTTACCTTTTTTATTCTAGTTGAGACAACGAATGGGTTTCCTTGTCTCAAATAGAATAGTCCTTCCGAGTTAAGGTGTGCTCACAAAAGCACACATATGCATGGACAGATATATACGTTCACACATGCACATTTACACATGAAAGAGTGGTTTCTGAACTGGATCCAAAGTTTACAGTTTCACTCATTGCAGTTCCGCTCTGGACATATTCCCATTGGCAGAAGCAGGAAACAGGGAGTTTGCCAATTCGCCCCTTCTCCTGTATTTGCAAGGAAAGAGGGTAATTGACCAAGCCCATCTCCTTACTTTCTGGCCTTGGGATCTCTGTGTTTTGAATGGAAGGAGGCCTTTAATTCACACAATCCAAGGTTTAGCTTGACAGCATAGCACTAGCTGTATCTTTATTTATTTATTTATTTATTTATTTATTTATTCATTCATTCATTCATTTATTTATTCCTATGTTTTTATTGTGGTATCTTTGGGCAACATAACATTGAAATAATTTAAATCATAAACAAGAATTTATACCTTGCATATTTAAACCATAAATGATTTAAACAAAATTAGAAACAAAACAGTGGAAACAACTTTACAAGCTACCACCATTTAAAGCCATGTTCATTTTGAAATTAAATCAGTCCCAGAAGACTTTAATAAAGAGGTCTGTTTTGGATTGGTGCCAGAAGAAAGCCAGCATTGGTACTAGTGGGAGGGCAATCCTGCTGAAAAGGACCTCTCCTGTATTCTCCCACTTCATATTGCTCCTCCTGGTGGGACACAGAGGAAGCCACCTCCTGCAGTTTTAGTGTAGGTAAATATTGGTATATATTGAGAGAGGCACTCTTCTAAGTATTGAGGGCCAAGCTTTTTAAGGCTTTAAATTGCTACCATTGGGCTGGGTGAATCTGAATCATCTCAGGGGGCCTATGCTAGGGGTTGTTAGGACAGCAGCAATGTACTAGAGCAGGGGTGCCAAACACATTTTCACTGAGGGCAACATCAGCCTTGTGGTTGCATTTAAGGGGATGGCTATAATTGTAAGACTGTATAAATGTAACTATGTTACTCTGACATTGAAACCTCACAGGCAACATAAAATGATGGGAGGAGGCACATTTGGCCCCTGGGTCTTGCATTTGATATATGTGTATAAGAGGAAAGACTCACTGCTGTGCCAACTGCCCTTTGCCCTGCTGATCTAGCTGGTGACTGTAAGTGAACCAAAGGATACTGTCTTGAAGGAATGGTAAGCTTTTGTAGATGGAATGAAAAAGGATCCGCCTTGTTCTTTGGCTTAAAGAGCAAATTGTTTTATAACTTAAAACTATTATATGTATTGTGAGAATAGCTAACTATCTGTTTCCATGTCTACATAGGGGGGGGGGGGAGAGACCCCATACTTACTTCAAATCCAGTACTAGAAGTTTCCATGATGCGCTAGAACCTCTGATTTGCTCTGCACTAAGCAAAATCAAGGAAAACTCCAGTTTGCAGGAATCCATTTCGACAGCTGAATCCGGTCTGTTTCGGTGCGATCGATCTTTCACATGTACATCACCACCACTACCTTTTCTCTGGGTTGTCCCCCTCTTGCTGCTGCTTCTTATTATTAGTCACAGAGCTCCATGCTCAACAAGCCGTTGCAAGAAGGAGAGGGTAAATCTCTCCACCCTGCCCCCCCCCCCCCCCCCGCTTTTGACTGCACAGGCATGCTGTTATGATCTCAGCAGATGTGACAAGGAATAGCCTGACAGTCACAGAGCTCCATGGACAGAGAAAGTGGCAGTACCAAATTTGGATGATGGTAAGATGGCCCAACAGCACTGAAGAGGTCTTGGCCCTTCTGGACCATCTGGACACCAACCCTGTCATTCTGAGGTCAGCCTGGAGCATATTGCTCAGGGCTGGCTGTGGATCAAGTGGCCAGTGTAGATGTGTCCTACATTGATAATATTAGTATCTACAAAATCTGTTTCTCATGTGATTTAACTTTCTAGCTCTTATGACCTCCTTGAATAAGTGGGATGCATGGTGTTGTTCATTCAAAGGTGACAGCTCTGTTAATTACAGCTTCCCAAATGCAATCCACATTGCCACTCTGATTAGTCTGATCTGATGCCATCCCATGAAATGAGATATGCCATTGGCACTTAAGAAGTCACAAGCGCTTATCCCTTTTAGGACTCTTAGGTGCAAACACTGCAAACAAAACTTGACATGTGGTCTTAAGTTTGCTGTGAGAGGAGAAGACAAGGCCACCCTGATCAGCAGAGACGCTGGTCAATGCTTTTTGTCACAGCTGACAAAACTGTCAATGTAATCTGCCAAGGACTTCTTCTTCCCCAGCCCACTTCAAGCTATGCATTGAGCCTGACAGCAATTCAGCCTTCAGTCAATTCAGGGTTAAATTTTTTAAAAACCCACTGCCGTTTACCATGAACCTTAAACAAACTTGCAGCAGCATTTTTCTTTGAGTCGACTGACATTTTTCTTTATGTTTCATCAGTCGTATCGGAGTGATCAGACAGCCACTACACGTGGTACACCCACCAGGATTATTATCTAGACCAAAGGCCCAAAGCTCATTGTAGCAGGCATGTAATTCTTTACAATGTATGCCACGTTAACTGTGTTGGGTTATCTATTCAACAGCTGACTGAGCTGGGCTCTCAGGCTCTACTCAACAACCATGTAAGAAGCGATGACAATTGTACTACTTCATAACAGCTGCATGGAACTCTGACATACACTTCACAGCAACCAGTCATCTATATAAACCAATTTCAAGAGCAAAATTGCATGGTGCCTCCACTCTGTTATAAACACAATGATACCCACTCAAAGCTGATAAATGTACTGTATTCCTCTAGAGCTTTAAAGACCACATTCCTTGCATCGGGGTATTCTTCCTGGCAAATTAGGCCTCTTTTTGTGCTAGTCCATAATTTGGTTTCACAGTCTCTCAGACTTTGTAAAAAATAAAATTAAAAGAACACATGCAAGCCCCAGATATTAATATTCCATTGAATTATACTAAAAGGGTCTTATTATCTTCACTTTCTCTCCTCTTAAAAAGCCATTTGAAGAATCTGATGAACTCAAATAAAAAAGGAAGGTATTAACTGTAGTAAGTAATTATTGTCTTAAACACTAACTCCCTAGCAATTTTCAAATTAGTGACAGTATCATTTCATAGGATTACATGCAATATAATCCTTGCATGGGATAAAACATTTCAACAAACAGAAAGCTCTTGGAAAAAAGAAGTCAGCGTTAGAAGCACCGTGGAGAGGGGAATATATTAAAGATTAATCAAAACAAATTAAAAACATTTTGCCAGATCTGAACTTGTTTAGTTTATGATATAGCACTTTGACATCTCATCTAGTTTATGATGTCTTGAAGATTTTACTAGTACACTCCATCACAGCAATGCAAATTACACCAATACACAAATCATAGTAAAATTTATGAGATTTGGATTTTGCAAATATTGTCAGTTTTCCATCAGAAATTCCCATTGAGATGGTAAACACTATTTCTCTGTTATATGCAATGAGATAGTCTCATGTGGTGTAGGTCTTATGCACTGTGTACATAATATATACAGTAATGTCAAATATGGGAGAATTGAGGAAATCACCTTTCTTCCATTAACCCTATAAATCCCTGAGAAGAAAAAGAAGTGAAAATAACATTTGTCATATGGAAGGTAGGAACTCACATCTCTGTGCCTTGCTTTTCCCTCTTTTGATAGACTTGTTTGAGACAAATGAAGTTCCTTTTCCTTTTAATAGTTAACATTTTCTAGCAAGGCGTATATAAGCTGTGGGTGCACTATTACAAAGATAATACTTTCAATCACAAAGAGGGGGGTAATAGCAACATGTGCTTTTGTTCCTACGATTGCTTTGCAAGGGAAGTAAACATTTATAATGATATAAAGGCAAACTCTCACTGTAAAAGAGACCAAAATGTCACAGAAGGAATGTACAAGATAAAGGGTGACTTCCCTGGACTTTGCACTGGTGAATGTATTCCTGGCTTCAGTTTTGACCCTTAAGCCTATTGGATGGATCTGGTTGAAGACCCTAGATAGCTCCTTTAACACTTGCCAGTACTAACCAGTGGGTAGGAGTTTTATAGGGAAGGAAAAATAATAAAAGCAACATATAATAACAAGAAACTTGAGATTATCAGATCAACATATTACCAATGAAAAAAATTATAGAAAAGTAGGTCTAAAATTTGCAATCCTTGATTGAGGTGTGTCTGCTAGGGATGTGCAAAATTATCATTACTCTTTGTAAATTGTATCAAATTCATTAAATTCATGCATATTGATTTATATTAGAAACCTTCAGGGAAGGGGATGGGATTTTAGAATCAAAACACTCACCAATCATTTTAGTTAAGATTCCATAACATTTGTATGCCTCCCAAAGTCAGTTTAGTTTTCAGTATAAGCATTAAGCCAACTTTGGTAAAGCCAAGAGGACATTGCCTGTTTTTCAGACCAAGGCTCCTTTTTTTTCCCACCGGTCACCATAAGGAAGGTCAGTTCGGGGTGGGACTAGCAGAGTAGTGTGGGAGACTGAGCACAGCATTCTGGGAAATGTAGTTTGGGAAGGTGAGGCTCCCTGTGGCAGAGAATGCAAAAGGCCCTGCCCTAAACTACATTTCACAGAATGCAGTGCTCACCATCAGAAAGCTCCAATGGGAGCTGCAGCAGCCAGCTGTTTAGAGTGAGCAAAATTACTGAATCTGCAAAGAGGACTAAAGTAAGTAATAGTATAAATCTGTGCTAAATTGAAATTATATGTTTAATTTTGTGTCATACAGACATAATGTTAGACATTCAAGGGGATTACTGTTGTGGTTTTTTTGGAGGATAAATGTTTTTTCCTAAATTTTTAAAAATCTCCCAAAATACATAGATGCGTGATACTTTCTGAAACTTCTGGGGATTGATGCCCTGGTTATCTTGTGCATTGTATATAAAATTCAAGTAGATAGCTCTTGTAGTTTATTATTATTATATGTAGATAGATAGATAGATAGATAGTTTGGACAAAATTCAAAAATGTCCCCAAAATTGGTTGATGGGTGTAACATTCTGATATCTGGTGTGCTAACGGTGGAAAATGTGTAATATAATTATAGCAAGTTTCATCATATCAGTTCTAAAAATGAGGGAGAAATGAGCCTCTGAAGTCTCCCCACTTACTCAATTACTTAACAAAAAATGAAATTTCATTACTTTCATTATAATAACAAAAAAAATATCCCTACTTTAGAAACACTTTAGAAACAAAATCCCAGTGTTCCACAGTTTTGGAATGACTTTTGAAACATTTTTATATTGATTGCACATGCCTAGTTTGTGCTACTACTGCTTTTGATGGGGGGGGGGGGTTAAAGGAGAGAAGAATCTAGAGTCTTCAGAAGGTTTGCAGCAGTATTACATAGTGTTTTTCAATAGTGAAAAGGACAAAAGGAAAAGTGTAGGCCTGAGATCAGAATTTACTTCAGTCAGAAGATGTTGATGCAATCTCATTTTACTCTAATTTAACCTTTTCTTCTTAATTTATATCTGTTCAGCTTGCCAGCCTGTGGCTGCCAACTAAATCATCTGAAATCATCTGTCTTGTGTTGAAAGGATTCAAGTTTGGGCTGAGGATAGTGGGCATTTTTTCATGTTCTTCTCCATAAGTATCATCACTAATTAAAGTCTTCTTAAAGATCTACACAGCCATAGCCTAGACAGGTGTTTTCGGGGAAAGGCGGGGGAGAAGAAATTCAGTTATTCAGTATTTTAAAAAAAATTTCCATCAGAAGTTTACAACCAAATTATGTTCTTTTGCTAAACGTTTCTGCAGTAAGCAATCTTACTCAGACTTATCCAAACCTATTCACAGGGTCCGATATTGTATTTTTCCTGGGTAACACCTGCATCTGCCACTAACGGAAAGCCTCAGCTTTCTACAGAACAATGAATTTGCCGTATTTAACCTACATGTCTCCCTTTAACTTTTAGTTTTATTTGTGAATGGACATGCTTCTTATGATGCAAGAAGAAAAGGATAAGTAAATGGATAAAACATCTGTATTAAATAATTAAATTGTCCTCTGGGCACATTTTAAATTTGACTATAAAGATATGATTAATAGGTTATCTAATGTATTAACGAGGGCTTTAGCAAATGCAGCACAATATTACAAGTCATTTCTGTTTTAAATAGAGCTTTGCGCAAACAGGTCGCCAGAGTTACAAATTGTGGCCAACAAGGCCATCAAAGCTTTGGGAGATTGCTGCTTTCCAGCCAGTAGGCTTTTTTTATTCATTGTAAACTTGAATGCTCCCATCAGGCTCCCAATTAATAATGACCATAAAAATAATATAGGGGGAAATTCAGAAAACAATGACCAATGTCGGCGAGAAATTGAAATAGCTCCATGAGCAGGTCGCAATGCTTCTGACATAAAGGTGACATTTGGAACAGAAAGTCCCTGGGCTTTGATGGTTATTTCAAAACTAATTTCCTTTACTCTTTCAGAGGAAAGATTGCTAGTGAAAAGTGCTCTATTTCAGAATAAGTGAATAGATGGACTTCAAAGAATAGAAGATATGGATCAACTCATCATGAAGAAATAAGAGCTAACCAATTAAATCAATTAAATTATTGAATTAATGCTGAACATTTTTGAACAACTTTATGCAAGTTATTTTAACTGAATTGATTTGGTACTTGGAATTTCAGCACTAACTTAATTCCAGAATGAAGTTATTAATTAAGTCATTTATTAATTCAGCAAGGCCATGCTGGTGGTCAGCATGGCATTCAGATAGTCCTCCTTTATCCCACACCAGACACCAGATAGGTGCTTTTTTCTCTGTCCCAAGAAACTGAAATGTAAAGCTTCTTAGTTTGGACATTTCACTGGAATCTACAATGAAATCAATAAACTACACAAAGGGTAGTGCTAAGGAACTGGTATTATAAGTGAGGGGGAAAGTAAAAGAAAGTGAAGGGGATATGCTGAAGTAGTTGAGAAATTGATTTTTCAAAAATTCATGCAACTGTTTTCTTCCCTCTAAAACTCAAACTAAGTGGAGACAAAATCACGGGTGATGTATTTTCAACTTAATTCAGGTAAGGCTAAAATTTCAATAGTAATTTAACACGAGAATGCATCTACAGTGTTGAATTGATGCAATTGGTCTCACTTTAACTGCAATGCTCAATGCTTTGGGATCTTGGGGTGTGTAGATTGGTGAGGCACTAGCACTCTCTGGCAAAGAAGGTTAAAGACCTAGTAAAACTGCAACTTCCATGATTCCATAGCATTGAGCAATGGCAGTTAAGGTGGCATCAAACTGCATTAGTTCTACACTGTGGATGCACCCATAAACGAAATAGTTATGTTTTCCCCATTCTAATTCAAGTGTAATTGAATTATAGTTTTTAAATTGTTAGTAGCTACTTTTACTAATTTTTCTATCTCTGCAATCAAGTCCATATTAATCAAGAGATGTGTGAATGAGTTTATACCCATTTAAACAAGAAGAGGTGAAACCGTGAAAAATCACTTTTCTGGCATCCACTACAGAGCAACTTAATTCACTTGAATTAATTGACTGTTCAACTCATTCAGATAATTAGAAATTTAGGAAAAAAAATGGTTGGATGGCTTGCAAAATATGTAAAGTACAATCCTAGACAAGCTACTCAGGAGCAGGCCCGTAGCCAGGATTTCGTTTCGGGGGGGGGGGGGGGGGGGGGCTGAATTTTTTTTCAGGGGGGGTTTCGGGGGGGCTGATTTTCAGGGGGGGCAGAGTCTGAGTGAAAGAGGGTCTAGCCTAGCAAACCTTTTGTATCATTACCCCAATACCCCCATGCATATGGGATATATTGAGTATGGTGATCAGATCATGATATGAATAAACATAACAGTTTAAATAATGCACCATTAAGGCCTTTTCGCGAACCACCATGAAAATTTCGGGGGGGGGGGGGCTGAAGCCCCCCGAGCCCCCCCCCCCCCCCCCCCCCGGCTACATGCCTGCTCAGGAGTAAATCCAATTACGTTCAGTAGATCATACTTCCATGTTGAAGCCAGGCAATGCAATTCTGGCAGTAGAATTTGACCCATTCTTTTCAACCAACGAAAAAGTCTCTCCTCTGCTGGCTGATCTGAGGGATCTGATGACAAATCAATCTGCCATCAGAATTACTCTATTGGGTAGGATCAGCTGGCAGAAGAGTTTAAAAAGCCAGAGAAGGGATGAGGTGAGGGAGAAACCAGGTTCTGCCAATCCAAACTTTCAACTTAGGGATACAGTCATAATGCTGGCACAAATTTAGGCCAGAGCATGGACAAACCTAAATTACTTCAGGCAGTGTGAGCTCCACAGTGCTAGTTCAGATGTCTCTTGTCCTGTTAGCATTATGCCACAAATTTCTAGGTGAAGAAACACAAATTGAATCTAAATCCAGATAAAGCAGAGGAGCTTGGTGTTAACGGTCCCGACTTAGTGTTGGAGGTGTGTCAGTCAGTTCTGGATGGGGTTACACTTTGCCTGAAAAGACGTGCCAGTTGTTATCAGGTGTCTCAGGAGAAGGGGGAGGTGTCCAAGAGAGCATGTGGCAACTCCCAGCAGTCCATTGTGGTTGTGAGCTGGAGGATCATGTGCAACTATCGAGCTTCAGGATTGGTCAAGAAGTCCACCAAGGGTCATGAGATTTAAATAGCCAGCTTGCTGGGAGGCAGCAGCCAGTCCAAGGGGAAGACTGTGTTCACAGTTTGGGAGAGCTCCTGGATCCATCCCTTCAAAATGTCAGCTCAGTTAGATGTCAGGAGTGCTTTACTACCAGCTTCGACTGATATGTCAGGTGGACCCCTTTCTAGAATCAGAAGACTTAAAGAGGGCACTACACGTGCTGTGGATTTTACTATATCTTGTTGAAGGCTTTCATGGCCTGAATCACTGGGTTGTCGGTTTTTCAGGTTGTATGGCCATGTTCTAGAAGCATTCCCTCCTGACGTTTCGCCTGCATCTGTGGCAAGCATCCTCAGAGGTTGAGGTTTTACTATATCTATTTGAATGGTTTTATGTTTGAACTGTGTTTTGACCATGCTGTGCCCCACCTCAAGCTATGTAGTAAATTGAAATATAGCATCATCATCATCATCATCAATATCAATTAAATCAGGTGAGATTTACTCCCTCCCCGTCCTCTCCAAGCTGAAGTACTTAGTGGAGCATATGGTCAAATTTTTATCTCTGGTCTTTTAAATGAATACAGTTTTAATTTCATAAATTGTTAGAAAGATTGCATTTTCAAATAAAGTGTATATATTTTAATTGAAGTTTGCATAAATGTTTTAATTTATATTTTTATTTGTATTTATTTATTTATTTATTTCTATCTCACTTTTCTCCTGAATTGGGACTCAAAGCGGTGAACAATGTGTACACAAAAACATTACATACCATAAAAATAAACATAATCATCAATCCACGACATATTTAATGAAGATTTTTGTAGGTCACCTTGAGTTCTATTATTGGGAAAAGGTAGGAAATTGATGGATGGATAAATAGAGATGAGGAGAAGAAGGAGCATAGAGAGAAAAAGGAGTAACAAGACTTGGATAACAAGCATTTTCACCTCTAATCCAGTCAGCCCTGCCCCCTAAGTTAATGGTAATCATGAGTCTCAGGGACTGTTTTGCAGCGAGTTTCCAGGAGAAACAATAAATGGGTACAAATATGATATCAGTCCCTTGTATGTGGGGTGCTGGTTCTCCACATCAGATAGTCAACGAAGCACTATCCTAAGTGATTTTTTTTCACCATTTGAAGCTTAATCATCTGTAGTCAGGAAAAAAAAAAACTATACACTCACAACCTTTGAAGATGCCTGCCGTAGATGCAGATGAAACATCAGAAGAGAATGCTTCCAGAACATGGTCACACAACCCGAAACACCCACACCAACACAACTATACACTTTGTTCAACTGATAATAGAATGTAGGACAGACCTATTAATGGATTACATACGCATCTTTGTTTTTCCACAAGTATAACTATTTTGAAAACAATAGTATGTTCAAGCCACATACAGGAGGAAGTATGAAATATTAGAACATGCCCAAGTATGAAAAAGATACAGAGTACTGATGCAACAGTCAACCAAATCACTGAATACATCTTAATATTTGTTACATTTGTTTCTGATCTTGTCAAGCATTTTAAACGTATAGGGTTTTTTGGCTTTATTTGAATCAGTCAGCTAGTCTTGAGAACTTGAAGAACTTTTCTCTTTTTTTCTCCAGCAAGCATGTTTGGCAGGCATGGTCTTTTTTCCCAAGATCACCCAGCTTTAATTTTAAATTTCAAAAGCCTTGCATTTAATCCCTTGAGCTGGCCCGCTACCTTCCACCATCTGTTCACTGGTTTTGTTATACCAGTGTGCACCTGCAGGGTTTTGCAACATTTCAAGCTGACTGTGGACAAAAAATTCAAAATAATTATAATTTTCATAAATGAAAGACTTCTATTCAGACATCACAAACTGGTCCAATGTGTTTGATTTATATTTTTAAAAATGTCTAGATGGGAACAGTCTAGTTTTCACTACATATTCTGTACTTTTGTTCTAAAGGGAATCATCATATTGCCGCACAGACAATGAATAAATTGGAAATTGGTGCTGAGACTGTAGCATTCAGATGAACATAGCCAAGTTACTCTGATTGCATCTTTCTCCATGAAGGTAGCATTTAAATCTGAACTGGTCCAGGGAGTTCATCAGCTATTCAGATGTGTAGACAGATATACATATACACACTCATTGACCCATATAGTCAATGGCATAAACTAGTTCAGTGCTGTTTTCAGCAAAACTTTATTCTTTTTTTATTCAGTTTCCACCTAACAAAACTAGCTACCATGGTCAAGCTATGGTTTTCAACCAAGAGACAACAGAACATCACCTGTGAAATACTTCAAGCAAAGAAATATGAAGATTTTGAACTGATAGAGAAGAAAACTGTCATATGAAAATGAAAAATTGAAGAAGGGAGGGAGAAAGATGATAAAAAGAAGAAGAACAAAAAGAAGGGAAAGACCTCAAGAAGATACCCAGAAGTCAAGAATCTTCAATTCAATATCTAATTTTCACAGCTATTGTACTTATTTATTTATCTATCTATTTCTACATTCTTTTTTTCTTTTTTTCCTTTCCCTTGTCTTCTTCTCCCTTTTCCTTTTTTCTTTTTTCCCCTCTGTCTCTCTTTGTCTCCATTTCTATTTTTTCTTTTTTTTCTTTTTCTTTTTAGTTTTAATTATAAATTTCAATTGGAATAATAAATTACAGTAAGATTAGAAATTTGAGGAGTGGTGGGAAATGTCATGAGTGGGCACAATCCCTATTGTGAATTCACACCTCATAGTTACACTCCTGTGGATACAACATAATGCACAATTTAATCTGTTCATTGATAACAGGACTGCTATAACTCCAGGAGTTGTAACAAGGATTATGACTTTAATCAACATTATGTGCTGTTCTAGCATGACAGAAAGCAAAGGGAAAGATACAAAATATTTCACACTTAAGAGTGTCTGACTACATAGTCCCCTTCTACACTGCCATATAATCCAGATCATCAAAGCAGATAATCCTCATTAACTCCTTTGAACTGGATTGTCTGAGTCTACACTTCCATATAATCCAGTTCAAAGCAGATATGTTTCCAACCCCATTCACTTAGCTAATCTCTAAAATGCTACAATATCACATTTCCAAATTAATCTGTTTTATTCAAGAAATATATAAAGAGAAACTTGGAGAAAAAGTGAGTGCACATATGATTCAGGTCCATGCCACGAGCAGATCGTAAAGAGACAGCTTATACATGGATCCCTAAACCATAGCTGGCAAGTGAAGGTTAGAAAGTGGCACAGGTTGTTAGTTAAATCACAAGTTGTATACAAGGTTTCTTGGCACAGCATTGTCTGCTTACCCAAGTGCACTGGGCTGCAATGAAGCATACAAGAAACAGACTCTTCCTATACACTCTCTCCATGCACATACAGTATGCAATATATTTGCTGGAATTCTGCTTGGTGCAATCGGCATTCAGTGCAGAATGGCTGAGCATAGACACAGGTAATTAGCATTCAAAAGGCTTCTACATGCTTACAGTTCATTACATAACAGGGTTTTATCTTTTCATAAGGAATGAATGATTTTTACTAGGGCTCCAGCCTAAGCAATGTTTTGTCCACTCACAGGTTAGACTGAAATAATAAAGTACCAGATACCCATTGACTTAAACAGGAAACTATTGAGGATGGATTGCAATTTACCATTCATGAATTGCTCTGTGCAGAATGTTTTAGAAATGTATTGTTGAAGGCTTTCATGGCTGGAATCACTAGGTTGTTGTAGGTTTTACGGGAAGTATGACCATGTTCTAGAAGCATTTTCTCCTGATGTTTCACCTGCATCTGTGGAGGCATCCCCAGAGGTTGTGAGGTCTGTATTAGAAAATACAATCCTCATCAAGGAAAGTCTAGGACATTTTGCTCTCTGGGATAAAGTTTCAAAGGACTCCCTACTCCCCTATATGTCAAGGACAGGTTTGGGGACCAACATTTTGGATTTTGGTACGATCTTTGGATAATCTGAGGGTCATCCCACTGAGAAGGGAAAGCACCAATGTGGCTGCAGGGGAACAGCCACCCCAACCACAATTTCCCTGCCCAATTACTCAAAAATGGCAGAAGTGGTAGCCCAGCAGAGAGAGTAGAGGGGGTTGGTGCTTCTTTTAGGTTCTCCTGGGACAGGCTAAGTTCTTGCCTTTTGCCACTCTACGCAAGGAAAGGGGTGTTCCCCTTTTTCATAAGGTATAATAAGCGATAAGTTAACCCAGGTATTGGGGATTGATTTTTATTAGAGCATCTTAAACCTGTTAATTTATTTTGACATACGAGGCAGAACGTTGCACAAGCACCCCAGCAGTACAATAAGTACAATAAGTGAAATTAACTATTTGCGATACTTCAATTAGACCCCGGATCTAATGGTAAGGGTAGCTTCTTCCTACTGCCTAATGTAAGGACTGGCCATCTCAGGAGTCTGGAGTATCAGGATGTCAGGGCAATATTAGAGGAGAAGCAGTTTTAGAATGACATGACTTCCATATAAACATGATTGTAGATTTGCAGTTTATGTTGAGCTATAAAAGATGGTGAATTTGAACTCTTTAATAATCTCTAGGTTTAGCACAGTGATTTATAGACTTTTGTCTTGCATTTTCAGCCCTTGAATCAGCCCAAGTGGTGCAGAGTCTGGAATTTAGAAGTAACTCGTTTTGTCTAATATATTCCTTTATCCAACAATGAAGTTGTTGGATAAAGGACTATATCCAACAACTTACAATTAAGTTATATCACATAATTATAATTAAATTGCATCACACAATTATAATTAAGTTGCATTACACAGTAGCTCCTTTGTAGCACACATGTCACTTTTTAGGTACTTTATAGTCATAAGCATGTCACCTCATCCAATGATGGGAAAGGAGTATGACATGGTTCAAGTGCTTGAATGATCATATTGTGGCTTCAGTTGCTCGCTCATGCTTTGTTGGGTGTTTGAGGTGTTGTTGAAGTGGACAAAAGGATGTTGTACTTGAAACTCTAAGCTATTGGTTTGTGGTATTTATGATATTTTTGAAAATAAACTTAAAGAAATCATTTATTTACTTTTAAGAAACACAAACACAAAGCGTTGCAATAGTTACTCATTATAGTATACAATTATAATAATTATAAAATCTTGTTATAACAGTAAATGACTACTGTAACTATTACTTTTAAGGTAACAGTTCAAGGTAAGTTGAGAAAGTGGAGCTTCTTTTATATACATTCACATTTTTACAGCCATTTTAACCAGATCCCAGTAAGGGTGCATTTACATGGGCAATATACTCTGAAGCAGAAGATAAACTGCTCCATGATATCTACTAGTTGTGCAGGGCCATTTTGCCACCAACTCAGGGCAAGGCTGCTTAAGACATAAGGAAAAGTTGGGGGATGCTTCAGTGCTACTCTGAAATTCTGGTGGAGCCCTGCACTTTGGGGTGCTGTGAACAGCTAGGCCAGTTCTGATTTGGAATCTGCCCTGCCGTTCACATGGGCCAGTCCTGATTTCCTGGTGCTTCAAGGCCTTGGGAAAATGGGATGACACTTAACTGCTTCATTACTGTAGCGATGGCCATGGAGCACCAAAGAACAAAAAATAGAACAGTTAAGTACCATTCAATTTCCCCTACACCTTGGGGCATGTGAAAAACAAGAAAAAATAGGGTGCAATCCCCTTCCCCTCTCCAAGTTACACTGGCATCTTTCCTGATATTGGCATCAGCACTGAGTGGCAGGCAGAAAATTCTTTGGAGCTCTGGCCAGCCACCACTATGGTGACCAAAAGAGCCCCTCTCCAAGTCATGTGGGCACTCTTGATAACACTGACAAAGGTCTGGAACAATGACAAGGGTTTATATGGAGCTCCATGGCCATCGCTACAGTGAACAAAAAATGACATAGCTGTGCCTCAGAGCATAGGGAAAGCAGGATGGCAGCACCATTTCCAAATCAGAACTGGCCCATCTGCTCACACCACCATGGAGGGTGGAGCTTCAGAGAAGTTCTGGAATAACCTCATTTTTTTCCTAATATTGGCAAAGGCACCAAGCGACCGCCATGGAGCTCTTTGGAGCTCCATGGCCACCATTACAGCAAACAAAAAAAATTGCATAGGTAGGGTGGCCATCCAGTCAGGACAAATTGGGTTCCACCTTGCTGGATGGTCTGAACTCCATCCTGCCATAGCAGTGGAATAGGGGCAGGCAGTGTAGCTACCCCCAGGGCCTATTCAGAGTACTGCTACACCAGGCTAGCCCCCGCCCCAAAAATGGCCCATGTAGATGTGCCTTTCATTAATGTATAAAAATAACAAATTAATCTGTGTTGTGCTTCAGCTTATCTTCTTCAAGGCAATAATTTTCAGTAAACCCCTTCCTTTCGGCCCTAACAGGAATATATTTATATATGTATTAAATTGACAGAAACATATGTGTGTGAAACACAGATGTCTCCACTAGTTACCTGGTCCCAGGTCCCACTGTGGCCAGATTGTTGAGTTGTTGTTTGAACTTTTATAAATGTTACTTTATTTATAAATAAAAACATGCAATTTGCGGTAAGTGCTGGCAATGTAATACATACTCCTCATATCACAGATTGTGTGGATGACACAAGGAACCAGTTTAAAAAGATTTTTTTCCCCTCTCAAGTAATTGGCATCGTTTTTGTGATCACACAAAATTAAAGTGCTAAGATGTCATCTCACACGCTCCTTATGCAATTAATTAAAATAAATAGTTATCCATTTCTCTCAGTTAAATACTTTTGGCATATCTCATTGTTAAAAATGGTTTCCATCTAAATCACTGCCCCTTTTGTCCCTTCCCCAGTGAATTTGAAAATTCCAAAGATACAAATAATCAAGACTTACAGCTGGCATTGGAAATGAAACTATTAGTTATCGTCCCCAGAAGACACTTGTTACATGGATGATACACGATGGATAAATGTGAAAGTGCTTCACAATTCTGTTCAGGCGCTTCCTAGTAAAATTCTACTTCTTTGCATTTATTTTGTATTTATTGTAGCCTGACAAGGGTACCCTTCCATTTAAGGATTGCTCACTCAGCAATTTATTTTGCTAAAAAGTATAAGGGGATATGTGTGTGGGAGAGAACTGCTTGGGGCAGTGGGAAGGTTGAATGAATTCAAAAAGAAAAAAAATCTTTGTTAAAAAAAAGCCCTTACGCTTCGGGATGTTATAATACCACTAAAACCTGCAGTATTTAATTTATCAAATCTTCTGATAGTGAATGAACAAAGGTAAAAATAACAGGCTAGTTATAAACTAGTACTATGATGATGACATTGTGAATTATTTAAAAAGGGCATATTCAATGTGAACCATAGAGCCATCAATCATAATAGACATTGATGAGAAAAAGAGGTTTCAGTCACTTCCTATCTGCCACGAGAACAATTCTATCTCACAGGTAGCTGTGAAGTGCCGGGTGACCCCTGTGTCACTTGCATTGTTGCTCTACCCTTTGAACGGAGAGAGTAGATTCTCTCAATATTAGAATCGAATGAGTAAATAAATTCTCAGTTCACTGCCACACTCCTTCAGAGTGCACACTTCAATTTGTCTAACAATAGAGAGGACAGAAAAGCAGAAATCTCTTAAAGCAGGGATGAATTTTTTATGGAATGTTCAAATCCCGCTGCAAAGAATAGGGTTTTAAATGGTAGCAACACTTCTTTTAGCAAAAGTCCCCAGAGGCAAAATCTTTGGAAATGTTTTGTGCTCAATGCACAGGCCTCTCCAGATACTTCCTTCCCCAGGAAAGAATCCGCTCTTCTTTTTACAAAACAAACAAACCAATCCTTCCCATTGTATGCATCGATCTTTGGGGACAGAAAATTAGAGTGCTTATTTTAAAATAGTAATAATAAAAAGGGGAAGAAGAAGAAGAAGAAATGGGGTGGGGGAGAGAGACAAGCTGAAAGTAGCTTACATGGGCAAAACCTGTTTCTATAACAGAAACCTTCTAGACCATTTTTGCTCTAAAATGAAAGCTGGCATTGGTAGCAAAAAGATAGTTGCTGGAGGTGGGGGGGGTGTGGATAAAGTACTGCCAATCTTTAATAAAGTTGGAATTAACTAAATGATACAAAATACATTATTATTATTTATAGTACTACTTATATCTTTTATATGTTGCTCATTTTGCAATAATTTTAAATATCATTTTCCTTTGCTCAAAACACTAGAGAATTGGGAAGTCTATCTGAAAAATAAGCTTCGACATGTATGCAGGAGGTTCCTAGTTCAGTCCTAGGTAATGTGCTAAAAGCTCTCATTTAGAAGGTTTGATAATAAATATCAGGCCAGAAGGAGGAATAGAAAATGTAACAGGAAGGAAGAATGGAATTATATATGATATCTCTCACTCAAGGAACGGTAAGTCATTAAATTGGGAAGGGTGGGAAGAGGGTAGAATATAAACCAATACAAATATTGTATAGATGTTTGGGAGTATTGTATTGCATATTAATGCATATATACATGTTTACAGATTTATTTCACTATTTTTTTGAATATGCAAATTGAAAATATATATAAAATAATTTAGAAGTTGGGTTATTGTGAGTTTTCTGGGCTGTATGGCCATGTTTCAGAAGCATTCTCTCCTGATGTTGCAGTGGGGCCAGCTAATCAACTCCCAACAAAGGATTCCCCCAGGCAAGAAGCAGCCAAGCCTTGAAGCTGCAAGTCTATTCAATGCTTATTAAGGTGGCCAATTTCAACATTCACACTTGCCTCAAGCAGACAAGAGTTCTTTCTCCCACCCTGGACTATCCACAGATATATAAACCCCATTTTCCTAGTTTACAACAGATCTCACAACCTCTGAGGTTGCCTGAGAAATGTCAGGACCGAATGCTTCTGGAACATGGCCATACAGCCTGGAAAGCTCACAACAACCCAGTGATTCCAGCCATGAAAGGCTTCGACAATACATTAATTTAAAAGGTTTGATAAAGAACATTTTCTGCATTTTGACAGTGTTTCTTTCTGCTATGCCAGCTATAGTGACCCATCATCCAGAAAGGGGGCAGGGTGAATCAGTTTCTAGGGTAGCTGCCTGATGCGCAGAGCTGATTCAGGTTAATGCCAGCCTTGAACTGCATTTTCAAAAGTTGCAAGTAGCTCTAAATTCTACACAAGAATCCGGAGCAAACTGCAACTTTTGATCTGTGTAAGCAGTTGAGCTGCTTTCAAGATGGAACAATAAACAATTGTTTAGACATCCATCCTACATTCCCCAGGCTCGAGTGGCCTGGGGACATGGGATGGCACTCACCATGCTCATCCTGTTCTTGTAATTGTGGTGGCCAATAGGCATTCTGCTGATCATCACCACCTGGAGTGACATCACCTGGAGTTACATCAGCCAGACCACCAAAATCAACAGAGAAGGGGATGGGGAAGGAGGGGACAATTCCTCATTCCCCCCCCCCCCATCTCCCCGATTGCTCTGTTTCCTAATTGATATCAATTTTGGTGATGAGTAATAGCTACCAGCTATGTCATACCCACTGGCTGCTGCAACAACAAGAACAGGGGACTCTCTCCCACCTTCCCAACAGCCAGGGGAGTAGCAGTCAAAACCATCCCAGGGTGGATGCGGGTGACACTCAAGATAGGATAAAATGCCCATGTAGAATTGTCCAGAAAGTGTGGTATTAGTATTCCAATGGATAAAAGCCAGTGTGCATCCACATGCTAGAATTAAAGCAGTTTTAGCGCTACTTTAACTGCCATGGCTCAAGGCTATAGAACATCGAGAGTTGTAGTTTTACAAGGTCTTTAGTCTTTTCTGCCAGAGTGCTGGTGCCTCATCAATCTTTAACCCCCAGGATTCCATAGCATTGAGCCATGGCAGCTAAAGGGGTGTCAAATCACATTAATTAATTAATGTAGGTGCATCCTAATTCTTTAATGTAGATGCATCCTAATTCTTTAATGTAGATGCATCCTACATCTACACCCAATAGCCCTCGGTGGCACCATGGGTTAAAGTGCTGAGCAGCTGAGTTGCAGGTTCGAATCTGGGGAGCAGCATGAGCTTCCACTGTCAGCCCCAGCTTTTGCCAACCTAGCAGTTCAAAAACATGCAAATGTGAGTAGATCAATAGTGGGAAGGTGGGAAGGTAACAATGCTCCATGCAGTCATGACCTTGGAGGTGTCTATGGACAATGCCGGCTCTTCAGCTTAGAAATGGAGATGAGCACCACACCCCAGAGTCGGGAATGACTGGACTTAATGTCAGGGCAAAACCTTTACCTTTACCTACCTAGATGCATCCTCACTCACAATGAGACATTCACCTTCAGATGAGCATCTTTATCCAATCAAAATATGAAAACTGAAAGAAGTTTTTTTTTTTGCTTAACAACTCCCAGAATTCTTCTAGGAAGCACAGCTAGTATGATGACTTATGGTGCCATTTTACAGTACAGAATTATAGTGCCATCATTTCTCTTTAACAATGATGGTCCCATCCTGTGGAATTATGGATGTTGGCATCTGGTGAAGTTTCAGACCAGGCTTATCCAACTTGCAGCCCTCGGGTCACATGTGACACAGAATGCCTACAAGTGTGGCCCACTGAACATTTTTTAAACTCAATTGTGTGGTCCTTGAGCACAAACTTTGTAGATGACAATAGAATGGAACAAAATAAACATTATATGTTACATCTACAAATATCAAAGTATTATCTGTAATGCACACTAATTACAAACAGTTCAGCCAGAAGACCTGCTCAGCAATTTTAAAAGACCCTCCAAATGGCGTGGAACATAAGCAGAATAATTATGTAGTGTAAATGGTCCTAACATGTTTACAGTTCAAAAATGTAACTATATTTTTTCTTTACAAAATTAGGCATATATTAAATATGGGAACACAATGCTATATTGATCACTGACAGGAAGATGAACTGGCTGTCCTGCACTAACTCAGCTTGGTGTAATTTTCATGTCCAGCCTGGAGCCTGTACTACAGAGAGAATCAGTATTCATCGTTCTTCCTTTTTTTCCTTAAACGAACCACCCACTCAGATTTACACCTTGGAAACCTCTATGTCACCTGATACAGCCCCCAGGAGGGAGGGAAACCTCACCGCCACTTAATTGTTAATAACAGGTAAATCAAAGGTAAAAGGGAAACTAATTAATTTCCCCCACTCAGTTTTATTTTACTGTTAGTGTTTTGAGGAAATATAACAAAAACCCCATTAGTGTTAAGGCAGGACCATGAAACAACATAATATAATGCAAGAAAGACATTTAGTAGTGTAGAGGAATGTTAAATTACTAATTAACTCCAAGTTACTGTATAAGAAAGCCTAGTAATTTACAGGATTATTGCAACGTGAAACATAGATTGCCACAAGGGTCAGCGAGGGAGCATTTTCTTCCACTCGCCTTTTTCTTCTTCTTCCGCCAGAGCACTGGTTATGGTAAAAATTCTTTGCACATTAAAATGGACTGTCCTTACCCACTGTTCATTGCCGCTAATTAGCTGCGGTTGAGGTTTTTCTAGCAGTTTTTTCCTTCTGTATTAAACTGCCAAAGACTACCAACTGCTCAAGACTCTCCCTGTACAAAGTCTCCAGCTGTCCACCCCGCACCACGACGGTGTGCCACTCAAATGGCTGCCTGCCAAAGCAAGCACCTGTGCAAAGGAATGACTAATAAAATTATTGGTCCCCTGTGTTTTGCCGTTCATCAAAAACTAGGCTGTCAAAGGACTGCTGCCTACCAGGGTTCATCATAATGGTTCGTTACTCCAATCCTTTTATAGCAAACATACATATTCCAAAATCTAGAAAACTAGGTAGATTGTGTATATACAGGTATAAAGGTGGATGGGAGTCTGAAATACACTCTTTCTTTTTCTTTTCTCTCTCTCTCTTCTCTCTCTCTCTTTCTATCTCTCTATATAAATCAAAACCCAAGCATTTCTAAATCTGTTTAAACATTTATTTAACCAAGAAAGCAAGGAGAGACGTCTTTTAGTTTTACCTAAATATATAAGAAGAATGCCATAACTTTGATTAATAATTGATTAAATAAACCATCCACACATCAAAGACAGGAAGGAGAGCTGCTTTACAGAAGAGACAGACTATCAAATACCACTTTGTTGTCTTAAATGGAGCTCAGATCTGTGGTGCTCCATAGCGCTCAGCACATGAAAGTTGGAAGTTATAAGTAAAAGGGACTTTTTAAAAAAGGAAAAGAAATTAGCCTTCTTCTCTTCCCCCTCCCCCCCCCCTCTCCCTCTGTCTTTAATTAAACAAACACGGGAAGGATTAAAAATGGTGAAATATTTGAAATCATCTTACAACCTTCCCATTTCACTCGCTTTATGACTAATTTATGTTTAACCTTCTTGAGAATTTACGATTGGAATACATTTTTGCTCTAAAATTCAAAGCCATGACCAGTGGCATCCAAAGAGCTCAGAGAGTTTTACAGTCTTTTTAAATCTGAAAGGGGCAACTTCAGCACAAGTTAAATGCAATAAAACTGGGTAATCGACATTAAGAACTATTTCTACATTATTTATTCTTTTGCCTTATTTATTTATATTCTTTTTTTCACCTGAGAACTGGGACTCAAGACACTTTACAAAATTATTACTAAGTAAAAGTATGCAAAAGGCTTATTGAATTAAAATGTTAATTAAACTATCTGTAAAATTAAATCATATTCAGTAAGAAGATGTGTGTGTATGTGTGTGTGATTTCAAATCACGTGCCAACTTGAGGCCTCGTGAGTTTCATAGGGCCTTCTTAGGCAAGGTGGTTTTTCCAGTTCCTTGCTCTGAAATAAAGCATTTAGTATTCAGTGGTGATTTTCCACCCAAGTATTAACCAGAGCTGACCTTACTTAGCTTTCAAAATCAGGTAGGATCTAGTGCAGTGGTTCTCAACCTGTGGGTCCCCAGATATTTTGGCCTTCAACTCCCAGAAATCCTAGCAGCTGGTAAACTGGCTGGGATTTCTGGGAGTTGTAGGCCAAAACACCTGGAGACCCACAGGTTGAGAACCACTGCTCTAGTGATTTGAGGGCTTAGGCCTTTTAAAAATGCATCACACATCAGGGATAGAACTAGGACACATTTTTTTTAAAAAAATAACTTCCATAAGCCAGCAGTAGTAACTATACTAATTGTGGAGTTATTGTAGGTTACTGGTTATACAGTGTTTCAAGAATAACAATAAAGGCAGCAACTTTAACTGGCAGAATAATGGCAGACCAACCCCTCTGCTCCCTAAGTTAACCTGGTTATCTCAAGAGTAGTGGAAATACTTCTCAGTTGCATTGTTGATGTAAGACTCAACCGCTAGATCGGTTATCTTCTGTATTTTGAACACAAAGAGTCATACTATACTATGTTACATCAGTAAAGTTTCTTCAATTAGTCATTCAATTAGTCTTCTTGTTTCTCCAACCAGACATAGAACTGCCTGAATGAAAAGAGACATTTAGCTGTATTACATGTATTATCCCCCCACCAAACAACACAAAATAGAAAGGCAACCACAATTGTTGCCAGCCACCTCACAATCACAACCATCTGGCACATGCATTTCCAAATATGTATTTTCTGCCTTATTGCTTGGCATGAATGGGCAAACACAAACAACATTTCAAGTTTCCATCTGAAAAATTAAAGGGTTAGCCATCTCCAGAATCATAGAAGTGTCATCATGCCCATCTAGTGCTTTCTGGTGTAAAAAATAAAAAAAAAATAAAAAAAATAAGAAACCAAAACCACACAATGATGATAGGACAATCGTTGGAGGGGGCTGGGTATGTAACTACAAAGACCTTTGGAAATAATCTCTGGAACTGGGAACAGCCTATTTCTGGAATAGTGGTTCTAGCTAAGTGGAAGGACTTCTTCCTTGTTCTCAGTCATGTTGATCATTTCAATGAATTAGTTGTTTAATTACAAGTCAACACTTATGTGCGCATTGCAGTGTTCATTGGTAGTATATGTTTTGTGGCCACCACAGCCTTGAGTTGGCTTTGGACTGCATTATACTGTCAGTGTAGAAGGGCCCCTAGTCTGGAGACTACTCAAATCCCATTTTAGTTGGTGAAATTAAATCTGGTTATGCTATCTATGCTATGTAGAAATGTATTTTTGCAATGCTGTTGCAGAAAAGAATCAGCCTCCTGTTTTGTACAGGTGAAAGATTGTCACACAGCTGAAGATTACTTTGACCAGTATTACCTGCTAGGAGTCTCAGATCTGCTACCCAATAACATGAATTCATTTGTATTTCAATTGTACATGAAAAATGCAAGAGGAAATGTAAACTTTGCCTGTGACATGAGTATAAAATTCATTGTGCTGACAGGGATAAATCCACTCAGTCTGTGATCAAAACTGTAGCCCAAGGGTAACATGGAATAAGTGTCAACTACAGTTTGCTCTGGAGTTCCACACACATAGCTAGTAATTCCATTCATGAAATCTGTATCTATAACTGAGATACAAAAAGCAATTTGAAGAGCAAGCTTGGGAGAAACTTTACTTTCCAGATTGCAATTAGTTTTTTGTCTAAAATAAACCACCTGATCTCAAATTGGATTTAATTTGTTTTCTCCAAAAGGAGATATCTGTAGTAATAAGGTGCATTATTCAAGTCTTCTGGGAATCTTATCACCTTGGCACGAAAGAGTCTGTTTCTGGTTTCTAGTTGTGTAACTAATGTTGAACCTAGAAATATTTATGCTTTTGGATCTGGGTTATTTTGGGCTTCCAACTCCAATGCCAGATTGATAACAGGAGTTGTGGGATAATGTAGAGGACAACTACAAACTGTAAGACTCTCTGGGGGTTTACAGTAGTTATTTACGTAAAGATTGCTGATGTGTGTGGATATTGATAAAGTGGGAAATTTTGTCAAGATTTAGGGCTTCAGACTATAATCTTATGAGACCTGTAACTTACCTGAGATTCTAAGTAATGTTGAGAAGAAGGAAATGTGTACAAGGGGAGATTTTTCCATTGCTTTCTCCTATTCTGTATACGATTAGGAATCTCTCTAGTGCCACTGTACAGTTTGGGGCCACCAAACAGCCATGCTTACATGCTCCCCATTCTTGTTGCCATGCCAGCCAGCATGTGTCACATAGCTTATGCCAGTCATTCATTGGCTGGGACACGAGAGTGACATTGGAGGGGGAGAGGACATATCACTCCCATTTCTCATCCCTTCTTTGATCACTTCATCCCTCCAGCTCCAGGCAATCAGTGACTGACATGAGCCATAGCACACCCATTGGCTACCGCAGGAAAGTCAGGGTTTGCTCTGGATTAGTAAGGAAAACTCAGATCAACCTACAATGTTGGTTAATGTGGTTCAAGACTGTGTTATGGTGTCCTTTGCGCACATTAACCCAAGTTAGTTTTGTACATAATTTGCTGCTATGGAGCTGATTTGTCTGACCTTGGGGATAAATGGTCAGTGCAGATGTGCCCTCAGTTAGCGGGTGCTATTCCAGTGAATTCTGAGACCCCACTGATTCACTGTGATGAGATTTCCACACCAGAAATTCGTTTGAGGCCAGTAATATTGCTATCACATGTACCATGGAACCTGGCCTCAAACCACTTGGCAGGGTTTTCCCCACATTTCTGTGAGAGATACACATCAGTGCACTAGAGGCATATGGGATTTAAAAAGAAGAAAAAAGTGACAGCAGTGGAGATAATCAGTTGCTCCTCCCAGAGCAATTGGGATTTTTTTTTTACTGTGCTTCAGCAAGGGTCTTGACAGTGCTCTGTATTTTGCAGAGCTAATTTTGCCTTAGATCTGGGGTACACTGGGATCAACTGAAGTGCATAAATGGCTTACATTGGACTTTCATGTGACTTTTTAAATGCAGTGCTTCTGATTTAATTTGTGCTGCAGCTTGCTTTGGTGGTGTGCATTTTGTGGCTACTGTGGTCTTGAGTTAGCTTGGAGCTGCATTATATGGTCATGGTCAGTGTAGGTGGGCCCCGAGTCTCTTCTTTGGTTATACAAATTGGGATAGTATCCTAATTGTAAGATAAGTGGGAGAAAGGTAACTGCAATACACTTCTAAATCAATTACCTGGGCTTGCTTTTTATTTACATAGCTCTATTTGTCACTCACCCCCTGCCCCCAGGTGTCAGGTCTAGGGCTTCCTCCCTGAACCTAAAAACAAGCTTACAGCCTAAGAACAAGCATACATGTCTGCTGTAACATCATTGAAACCTGCACCCCATTCACATCACCAAGGTCTTTCCTGTGCTCCCTTGTTTGTCTCTGAAATTCAGGGTCAAGGATGCAATCCTATTAAAGAGAAAGCTACTCAAGTCAGCATAATAATCAAAATGAAATCAATTCAAAAGGGCAAATCAAAACAAGACAACTTGACATCTTTCTGAAAAATGGTTGGGTGGGATATGAGAGCACTGCCCAACCCAATAAGGACCTCTCCCTTCCTGAACATTTTTGCAATACTAAAAGTCATTCACATGTAGTCACATTTTCTGTGTTAGTACCAGTAGCTTTGCTCAATTATTGGGTGCCTAAGCCCTATATCTGAAGTCCAACTGAAGTTTAAAGTTACTGCAGTCCTAGGAATTAGGGGACTGGAGGAAATTTTCATTGAAGAAGCAGAATTTTTATGTGAGGAGATCAACATCCTTTTCTTCTTCCTCCACCTCCCTCCCCCCCTCCCCCAAATAACTATGCCGCAATTCAGGATTATACTCTTGAATGTTTTTAAATGATTAAATGTATTCCAACAGGTTCATATGAATGGGGTATTTAAATATAAATGCAACTGCTGTTGAATTATTGTAACTTCAGAATGATTTCTCATTCAATGGTAGCTATGGAACATTCAATGAACAAACTCCAAAAAATGGATAATCAGTGCAACAGACGTGTTGTTTGCTCTACACCTATTGATTGGATCAATGTCTTCCGCAAAGCTCCTAGGTTTTGGCTTAACTCTTGGCACATTGTAAGTACATCCCTACTGAGTTGTTCTCACAGTTGCATCTCTGGGCTAGAAGCACACAATATGAGAGCAACTTAAAGGTCATGCATCTGAGATTTCCTTTTCTCATATATATATGAAAATCTTAGTCAACAACAAATAGTAACAAATAGCTGAATGGCTCTGCTTCGGTTTACACCCCTACTGAGAGTAACCATCTTCTGGAAGGTTTCTGAGCAACAGCTGAAGTCCTGTGAGTGGACCTCACTCCGACATTATTCCCAGCAGGACTCCAGTCCCACTGAGCCTGCAGGACCTTGCCCTGCTGCGCAAGTAGTCCCAGCCCGTCAGTTCTCTGCCTTATGTGACCATTGACATGTTGCGCCGGCGCTCATTCAAATAAGGATATAATAGTAAATATACATCCTAAGTAAGCCATTGGGTCATAATTGAAGTGGCAGGAACGTCACCATCAATCTATAGCCTCCTGTCTTCTTTGCAGGAAGCCTAATATAGATAACTCACCAAATAATCATACTGATGCTGCACACTGTTGCAAGTCAATTAGATCTAGTGATAAAAATCTGCACATTTTGCAAATAATGTCAAGAAAATGCCCAACCTTGGCATATTTATCTCCTTGGACACATTCATGACAATTTTTCAGTTCACATATGGAGAAATCATAATGCAGGAAGGAGCAAAACAGTGAATCCCCAAAATTGTGTGATTTTAATTATTTTTTTAAAGATTTATATGTTTTAGCTATGTGGTTTTGAAGTATATGTTGTTTTATTCTATATATGTATTTATGTCATCGGATTGTGCCTTGTTGTGAGCTGCCCTGAGTCCCCTGTGGCGTGAGAAGGGCAGGATATACATGCACTAAATAAATAAGTAAGAATAACTTATTGGTATCAATAGCATAGTTATTCATTACATAAATCAAATCTATAGTTTGGCAAAAACTTCAATTTGCTGATTTACAAGAGACTGCTCTGTCATTTGGCCTCTTTTCTCACACCATCCTGGTCAGAAATGCTAAGGCTCCACAGTGTCAAGTGTTTGGAAATTAATATGACTTGTTTAATAAATAATGGCACCCCTGCATTAAAGTACCATATAACAATATTGTTGCATGTAGGGGTTTTATGTAGGGCCTTTTACTATCTTCTCTGTGACTCTCTTGGTCTTTAATGAAATGAGCAATAATAGAACAGAAGGTATGAAGTGTAAGCTTGTGTGATCATTATGGAATTACAGTCTATACCAATTAAAATACAAATTAAAGGATGCCGTTAAATTAGCAGTGATTTCAAAAGACAGTCTAAGATCACAGTAGGCACTGGCGGACTCTGATATATCATGCTACAAACTTCTCACTCTGTCAGTAGCTGCTAACTGGAAACTGCTAACGGTAAAACTGGAGCATCTTTTGGGTTGGCACAGTGGCATCCAAAAGAGAACAGAAGAGGAATCACACAGATAAAAAAGATATACCGATTGATATTAATTATCGGGTTTAAATTATTCCTTTCTCCTGATATGTGACACAATGTGACTAATGCTAAAATGTTTTTAAAATAATTTGCTATCTAGTCCAGATATCAAGATTTAATAACATTACTGTGGCTGTCTCCTATAGGATTGACACCAAGTTTAAGAGGCCCCTGGCATTATTTGTCACTGGAGGGTCCCTTTCTTATCTCTGAGCCTGGATGGAATTACCTGGCAGTCATGGCAGAAAGCAGCTGTAATTCCTGTGCTCTGAGCAGTGCCAGGCAGCTGTGGCTTTCTCTTCTGTTGATTTCCTACAGAGCCCCCAGCGTGTGCTGTCACTCTGGGAATTCGTAGCACATCAAAATGGCAGTAAGACAGCCAACTGGCACTGCATGGGGTGTCAGTGCAAGAGGCCTTTGTAAGGGAGGAGGAGGCAAGTAGACTCCAGCAGTCAAATGTTCCTGGGTGCATGATGATGCCAGCCCTGGCTAGTGACTTCCTAGAACAAGTACACCCAGTTTTCACCCATACTCACATAGCAAACACTGGACTGAGCACCAGTGAGTTGCTTGTCAGGTGTGAACTTTCACCAGGCTTTGAGACCATCCATAATGCAGAATTATACAATTTGACACCACTTTAACCGATGTGGTTTCATCATTTGGGATCCTTGGATTTAAAGTTTGGCCTGGCATCAGAGCTCCCTAGCAGAAAAGAGTAAATATCTGGCTAAACTACAAATCTCAGAGCACCATAGCATTGAGTCATGACAATTAAAGTGGAGTCAAGCCGCTATAATCCAGCAATGTGAATACAGCTTTTGTCATGTGGCTATAGACACCACACTTATCCTTCTCAATCTAGAAGACTTGACATTTTCTTAATAAAATCCTTCAATACTGATTACAGGAAACCAACTTCCATACAAATGCAAATAACCCAATGCAGAGGGTGAATTAGCCTCAGGAGTCCAAATGACACACCATGCTAATGAGTTTTAGTCCAGGCTTCTTCTGAGTGAATAAAACACCTGCATAGCTTGTGATCTTCCAGAAAAGTATAGGGCCTGTGGAGACTGCTTCCTGGAATTGCCATCCTGAGATTCTAGGAGGCATCTCCACAGCCATTTCACACTTCCCGGGTTCAGGCAGCCTTGGGAGGCATGATTGAAAATGTTATCTTCCCTACCTCTCCCCCTGCAAAATGTCTTCTCTGATCCAGGCATCTAAAGGGAGAAAAAAAAACACTGCTTCAAGACATGACAGATTTCTTCCTTCACTGCCTCCCTCCCATAAAAAACCAATGTAACAGCAGTAAAATATGTATACATATAAAATATATGTGTAATATACAAAAACTTTCAGAATCCCCCGGTGGCTGCTGAACTTCCTCACCGAAAGATCACTGGTTCAAATCCAGGGAGTAAGGTGAGCTCCCGCTGTTAAGCCCAGCTTCTGTCAACCTAGCAGTTTGAAAACACGCAAATGTGAGTAGATTAATAGGTATTGCTTTGGCGGGAAGGTAAGAGTGCTCCATGTAGTAATGTCGGCTACATGACCTTGGAGGTGTCTATGGACAATGCTGGCCCCTTGGCTTAGAAATGAAGATGAGCACCACCCTCCAGAGTTGGACATGACTAGACTTAATGTCAGGGGAAAGCCTTTACCTTTACTTATCAGAAGATATCAGCATCATTGACTGAAACAAACCCAAAACCAACAAAAGAATATCAGATATTTTTTAAAAATGAGAACAAAAACCGAAAAAGCAAGAAAGATATATTAATGGCAAGGAAGAAGAAGGCCTTCCTAAAGAATCAGTTTGGGAAACACATCCCAAATAATACGGTATTACTATGTGATGTATTTCAACTATGATTAGTTGAGGGCTTTTCCCCCCCAAACGTGCTTTCTAACACAAAGATCTTATACGAAACATGTATAAGATTTTTGTCTTCAAATATGCAAGTATCACCTTGAGATTCATGCTAGGAGAAAGGTGAGATATAAAATAGATAATTGATATGATACTTTTTGAGCCTACTTTTGATGTACAGTGTCTCAGATTATCCTGGTATTTGAAATTACACCCATTCAAACAATCTTGAATATACATTTTAAATGTGTAGGCATACAGATGAAACATAATATCAACCTGCATGGACTTTAACTTTCCAGCTTTGTCGCAGGCTATGGGTGCCCAAATATAGTCACAAATTCCTTCTTTTTTGCTCCACTATACCTCAGTAGCGCACCATGAACATGGAACATTGAGCCGTCCTCTTAAACATTATGACATGGAGAGAATCGCATTGTGGTTTAACCTATCAACAATGGAACAAAGCAATTACAATGCTAAACAGAGTCTGGAAAGACCCAATAAAGAGAAATCCAAGAAAATTTGGTGAAAATTCTTAAGGGGCCTTTCAATGTTTAATCATGTTCAGGCCTAAATTAATATTCTGATTCCAATTCAAAAGACTGAGCCACAAAGGTATATCTTTGGGGTGTTTTTAATAACCATCGTACAATACTCAGTGAATTGACAGCTGGCCTGACTGGTATTTTACTTCTTCTTTGCTTACTCAAGTAAAGCAGTTAATATCAAGATAATCATCAAACCAACATTAATCCGACAGAGGGGCTGTTTTTTTAAGCAGTGTAGTGTAGATGTTCTTTAAAAATAAACAGATTTTAAAAGACCTTCGTGCATTTACTAGAGGCCTTTTACTTGTGCAATCACAGAACAAAAAGACACTTTTTAGCTGGATTACGTTATTTCATTAAGGATATACTATGTTGCATTAATGTATGCTATAAAGTAGATGAAATGAATGCTAGGCAGTGCAGAAAATTAATGTCAGCACCAATAACAAGGGCTCTTGCAAAAACTGCACACAATAAACTAAAGTCGGAACTGTGACAGGAGAAGGTGCTATTTAGGTTGGACATGTTATGCATTACCAGAAAGGGGGGTAAAGAATGATCTGGAATTGTCTAAAAGTCCTATATACTATTTTAAACATAACCTCTATCATTTGAAAGGAATACTCGAGAGTAGAATTTTCTTACCATTTCATGTTAGTGAGACACTGTTTAGACATGCTTAATTCAGTTTTGCTAGCAAACCAGAGGTTAAACCAAATGGTTATAAGATATACGGACACATGCATATATTGTAATAACAAAATGTATGGGAGCAAGTGTGTTTTAATGTTTATATTGCTTTTAATTTTTTGTCTAAATGTATATGTTTATTTTTTATTGTATGTTGATATGGCATTGAATTCCTGCCAATTGTAAGGCTGTTTTGAATCCCCTTCGGGGTGAGAAGGACTGGATATAAATATAGTAAATAAATAAATAAATACAATATATCTCATGAAAACCGTTTATCTATACACTGAAAAGTATATGATTTATTGTTTATTTCACATAGGCTCAGAGGTTTCTTGTCATGGTCACGTGACACACCCATACACACTAATGTGCTATGATACACACACATCTCTAGAATGAGGCAGACTGGACCTATATGCTAATTCAATCTACTGGCCAGGTGTTAACTGTTAAGAGTTTTTATCATTTCTTAAATAACAAGTAGTGTAAGGATCAGGGCAGCAAGCAGTAAAAATCAAACTACCTGGCTAGCATTGTGTAATTACAGCCAGGGTGAAGTAACTCCTGGGGTAATAAAGGAGCAAAAGGCTACACCTTGTTGAGGAGTTGGAAGGTTGGCATTCTGAAAGGCTGAAGATTGAAGAGGAGGCAGAAGGTTGGAGTATCAAGAAGAACTGGATTACAAAACCAACCTGCTTCAAGAAAGAAATCCCTAGTTGGCTGGAGAAGTATTCCAGTCTTTGGCCACTGTAAATTGACTCTGTAAGAATATGTTTTTGTATAAAGTCTGCTGAAAAGAAAAAGGTGTGAGTTTACACCTTAATTGGAGTGGGGAAGCTTCCACGGCTCTTTGTGACTACACACACTAATCTTCATTGCAACTATGGCTAGATATATTTTCAAGGTTCTCCTTTTTCAGGGCCAGGCTTGGCCTGAACAGTCCTTTTAGAAGAGGGTGACTTTACCTAGAAGATTGTCCTCTGAGAAGCCATATGGCCATCCTAAAAGGTTTTACAGTGGGCCTTCAGTAGGGTTTGGTTCCAGGATCCCCCCGTGGATATAAAATCTGTGCATACTCAAGCCTTACTATATACAATGTTATAGTGTATAACTATAACATTATAAAATAGCAAATAAGTGCTGAGGAGTAATACTGTATAAGATGGAAAATAGTGACTTTTCCAAAACACTGGGTTTCCTCAGTCCTAAACTGGTATGCAACCCACTATACACAATTATCTGAATACTCTAAAGCTGATAGTGTGCCACGCTGTGTGGCCAGGATTACCATAGGAATAATTATTCCAGACTTTTAACACTATGATTAAAAACTGTAGAAACTTCTATTTTTGCAGCCCACACAAGTAGTAGTAGTAGTAGTAAAAGAAGAAGAAGAAATTTATTTTTCTACTTCGTCTCCATCTCCCCGAAGGGATTTGGGGTGGCTTACATGGGGTCAAGCCCAGGCAAAATACAATTGAAAGCAAAACAATAACAAATTAAAATAGCATAAAACAGCACAACAATAATAAACAAGCATCAAGCAACAACAAGCTAATTTTGGAAGGGGGGGGGAAGGGACCACTATGCGAACTGGTTCAAGGATAGGGGTTCAATAAGGTGGATAGAAACGTATAATAGCATAGGAAATAGCATGGAAACAGAGCAATTAAACAGGATCAATTAGAGATTGTTCATCTATTTCTGCAAAAATAACAACAAAAACAATCAGTAAAACCATGCAAGGAATAATTTATTTCCAACACATAGTGCACATGATGTGCTCTAAAAATAATAAACAGCCCCTTCACTAATTTTTGACCACCACAGATTTATCTGTTAATTTTCTGTCATGAAGATAGTACTTTTCTTTAAAGAATTCCTTTATAACTGGTATAACTTCTTTGGTTCGCACATTGGGCTTGTGTTAGGATAATGTGAATAACAGACAGACTGGAAAAGATCAAAACATGGAAAGGCATCTATTTTTAACCACACTGAGAAAAAGATCTATACATAATTCGGTTAACTGAGAATGGTGTTTGTGTATGGCACATGTAGCTGTGAGGTGAAACTGTTAAAAGTTGGCCTACTACTACTCAGAAAATGGCATTATATCCACAGAAAATATCAGTTTTGCACAGGATCTAGACCTTTCCTTTTAGGGATGTTAGCCTTTCCATTACCTGGGGGAAATTATTTTTCATTTTGAGAAGGTTTTGCAACAGAAGATATTTTAAAGAAAGGGCTTTTGGCATGGTCTCTGTTATTTTAACTGCTTGCTGTGTTCTTTCTAATGTTGCAATTGCATGTTCTTAGTTGCTGTTTTTTTCATTCAGAGTTTTCAAACAAAAAAAGAGCAGTTTCGTAGTGAATTCACTTTTCTGACACACTATTAAAGGGATTGGAAATAGCCCATTTGTGGTGGAAAAAAAGGTTTCTGTGGCATAAGAGGTCATGGATCCAACCCAGTACCCGTCAAATATTAGGTAGCAACTTCATTGGTATTTACTGTGCAATATTTTGAATATGCCTGAGAGCTACATTGGAAAAACTGAGAAAAGAATTAAGGTAAATTTGGTACATAATCCACATGATGTTTTAACATGGTTTGAGATGTGTGTGTGTGTGTGTGTGGAGGGGGTTACTTTTTAAATCTTTTAAAAATCTTTTAAAAATTAGCCACTGTGCTAATTTGATAATTGACAGGTGGGGTATAAATGCTTGGAACAAATAAATAAATACTATAAAAGATGTGTTGTAACTATTAGCAAAATTGCACACATGATGGTAACTTCTCTCTCGGCCCCACCTCCTTTGCAGGTATGTTTGGGGGGAAGAGAGATGAGGCCTTCTCAGTGATGGCTTCTCGATTGTGGAACTCCCTCCCCTAGTGACATCAGATTAGTCCCCTCACTCCTGACCTTTAGGAAAAAACTGAAAACTTGGATGTGGGACCAAGATATAGATCTGCGACTCCAACATAATTTTTCCGTCTCCTATATGATTTGCCTATCTGCGTGACCGCATCTTCCCCTATGAACCCACACAATCTCTAAAATCTTCCGGGGAGGCTCTTCTCTCGATCCCACCCCCGTCTCAGGCATGGTTGGCGGGGACGAGAGAGAAAGTCTTCTCGGTGGTGACCCCTTGGCTCTGGAACTCCCTCCCCAGGGAGATCAGGCTGGCACCCTCCCTATCCATGTTTTGTAAGGAACTAAAGATGTCGATGTTCTGTTCTGCATTTGATTAAACAAATCCCTTGACTGCTGGTTCTAATCCATGGCCTAAATAGCCTATGTCCCTGCACCTCGCTGCTGCACTTTTAAAAAGTCATAATGTCCCTTTTATAATCTGCTCTATCCTTATATTGCAACGCAGTCTGTGCACTTTTCTGTCTAGCCTTTTTTCTAACCTGTTTGCACTCCAGCTCACCTCCCACAATGATCCTTGAAGTATGTCCTTGGTTGTTGATTATAATGGTTGTTTATTGTTTTATTATTGGTATAATGTTGTTTTATATTACTGTTATATTTTATATGCTATGTTTTAACTTTATTACTGGGCTTGGCTCCATGTAAGCTGCCCCGAGTCCCTTTGGAGAGATGGAGGCGGGGTATAAAAAATAAAGTTATTATTATTACCTTGTCCTGATGAAGAAGCTAATGAAGTTTTGAAAGCTTGCATGTTATATTTTGTGTGTTTTTTAGTTGTCCCAATAAAGATATCAGTGTTTTGTGTGGTTTGAATTTTTTGCTGCACGGCTAGTATGAATACACTTGAATATGTTTCTTTGGAGATTTATCATTCCATGCTTATCAGAAACACAGAGAAATCTGAAATCATAGAGATGGGTTTTTGTCTGTGTTTGCCACCTGTATGGAAACAATAAAAGAGAGATGGGTGAAGAGAGAGAGAGAGAGAATTTGGCTGTAGACTCAAGTATGAAACTAGGAAGATATTTCTTTACAATTCAAATGAAACTGGTACATATTGCCCAGCTGATTTGGGATAAATTAACCGGAACCCTAAAACCCACTGTGTGCATTTCTGTATATGATATGCATCCATCCAACAGATAATTTATCTTTTATATCTACTCTTTCAACATCAAACATTTCTTTACAAAGCAGGGTAACTGTACTATAACTTACTTAAAAGGAGAAGCTTTTGTCTGAAAGTATCAGTAAGTGTCTACTGCTGGAGGCGGAACATGGGATTAGAGGGACCAGTGGTCTAATCCAGCATGGAAAATCCTGTTCTTTTACATAATTTTGAAGACATTATCATTTACAGCACCTCTTCTATTATTCAAGTGTATAATCATTACAATGGGGGGGGGGGAAATGTAGCACATACAATGGAACACTTTTCCTATCTTTGTACTGATGATGAAGCTCACAGTGCAGTATAAGAGAAATATAGACTGACACAATGATATTGCAGCCCAGAACTATCTAATCTATCTATCTATTAGGGTTGTGAATGGATCTGGATGGTTTGGTTGATTTGGCGTATTTGGATGCCCATAACAGTGAGGACTCCACCACCATCTTTTTTTTTCATCTGAAACATGCCACACATCTGCCTATTGAGGCTACTTTTGATTTCTATTTGGGAACACACAGAGTGTGGAGAAGCTGTTGTGTGCTTGCACTGGATTTTCCTGTGAGCTCTGCCTGGTGAGCCAATCAAAATAGAAGAAAGCTGTGATGTGTCTTACTCAAGTTGGGTCTATATAAACAGAGCAAGCACCTCCATTTCTCAGTCGCATCTTGGCTCTTGAAAGAGGCAGATCAATCATACTTCAGTCCAATTGCTCCTCGCAGCTTTAGCCTTTGACTTGGCTTGTCTTCTACTACTTAGCTCCAAAACAAATAATATTAGCAGCAGCAAATCTATTTTTTTTAATCTAATTTAATTATTTTAATTGCCTTAATTTCTTTTATTTTCTTGATTCTTTATTTAGTGGGACTGGGAGTTGGAAAGAGTGGGTGGGTGGGTGCACGTTTGGGGACTTGGGAAAAAGAGCATCTCCTGGGTGTAGGAGTGCTTTTGTTTAAAAATATTGGCTTTGAGCCTTAACTCGCCCTCTTTAGCTTCTCTTCTCTCCTCTCCTTATATTTTTTTTATCTTCCCTCCCCCCCCCTTCAAAAATATTTTTAAAAGATGGTTATTAATAAGGATTCCAGCAAACAGCAAAGCCTCAGTCACAGAAAAACCACTACTACCAGTACCTACCTACCAATACCTTATTTCCTTCCTTTGCAATCTCATCAAGTTCTCTCTGTTGTTTAATTTAATCTAAATATTTCTCTCTTTACTCTTCATTTCTTCTATTTATTACATTTCATTTGGCTGGTGTTTAAAAATAATATTAGATTTGGCTTTTGTTGAAGCTTTGCTTATAGAACTACACTACAGAACCCATCTTCTCTCTTCTATTCCCAAGCTCCATCAGAAAATATACTTTCAAAAGATTATTATTAATAAGAACTGTACCAGCAAACATCAAATCCACTATCACTACTTACCTACCAAAGTACCTACCTACTAATACCTAATTTTCTTCCTTTATAAGTTCTCTCTTTTGCTTGATTTAATAGAAATCTCTCTCTCAGCTCTTCATTTCTTCTATGTATTACATTTCATTTGGCTGGTGTTTAAAAATAATATTAGGCTTGGCTTTTGTTGAAGCTTTGCCTAGAAGAATATAATAATAATAATAATAATAATAATAATAATAATAATAATAATTTTTATCCTGCCTCCATCGATTCGAGGCAGCCTACATGTGGTCAAGCCCAATCAACATAGTTAAATATAACACACTAGAATTCATAAAACAACATCATAAAACAATATAAAACAACATTATAACACAGTATAAAAACAACCATTGAGCAACCAACCAATAGCTTGAAATAGTAAACAGTTTCTGGGCTGGGCAGGCAGGCTGGCACAAATCAGTTGTGAGGACAGGGCTGATGGATAAAGTCCAAAAGCCAGATGACAGAATTAGGAATAGAGGTTGTAATGAACTCATACCTTTTCTTCGTAGGCCGCAGCCTGGAAGTCAGTGAGCTGGCCGCCATGTTGGGAAGGCAGCTCAGGATGGCGGACATGATGGTATAGGCAGAGAGGCAAGGGGAGGAGTCCGTTAACTCCTGATTGGTTCAGACCCCAAGGGGAGGAGTTGAAAGGAAAGTGTAAATAGGCTGTCATTTCTGACAGAAGGGGGAGAGAAAGATTTGATCTAGCAAAGAAAAGATTAGGATTTCAGACAAGGAGAAGAGAGTTTCTTAGTGAGCTAGGAATTAGCCTGTTAGGGAATAATTAAAGAGCAAGTGCTTCTGTATAGTTTGACCAGGGCAGTCAAAGCGAAGGCTTGTTTACTTGTATTAGGACAGAATACAAGTGGGTTAATTCCCTAAAGTTCAGAGTAGTCCAGGGGAAACCTAGATACTCTGGAAGGCAGCCAGGGGTGGCTGGTCAAAGAAACACACTGTTACATATTACAGGATAGTGTGAGGAAAGTAGCTCATGTTAAGGAAAAGTTACTTCTTCTAAAGAAATCATTTGCTTAATAAGTCTGTGCTTCAGAAACAAACTACACATATGTACCTCTCAGTAGTCAGTTGTTTGCTTCAAATACTTCAATAAACCTGTTCTCTAGTTTACTGTTAATCTGCCGCAGCCTTGTTTCATCATATAAGGTTAGATCCAGTAAGCCTCCACATCTCTACAGTTCAGTCACCAGAAAGGGAGCCAAAAGGAAGAGCCGCTGTATAGGGACATTTTACCTCAAGTACAACAACAAGACAATTCCTCAAACTTTAATTTTGGGGTGGTGGCAGCAAACCTACCATTACACACTCATGTTATAACAACAACACTCATGTTGAAGTGCTTTGGGTCTGACAGGAGGGATTAGAGACGGTGTGTTGTCTCTCCTGCCTGTAAGAATATACGATCTTCATTACAGTGGTCACAGCGGTGGGATTGAAAAGAAAGGTCCCCCCCCCCCTGTCACATGCAATAAAATACACTTATCTCCTTTACAGAGGTCAATATGAAATAGAGCACTATATTTCTGGATAGGGAACAATAGTAAAGTGCAAGGACTAGATTTTGGGGACCAAAATTATCTGGGGAGTTGTCTAATCAAAAGCACAGTGGAACATCCATGTTTTTAGATATTTATGAAAGATCGAGGGGGTGGATTCCAGCCTAATCTCCCTGGAGAGAGAGTTCCAGAGCTGGGAGGGGGCATCACAAGAAGGCCCTTTTGAAAGAAAATACTTTCAAAATATTATTATTAATAAGAATAGTAACAGCAAATACTACCAGCCTGGGAAGCCACTCCCCCCATTGCTGCCAATGGCTGGATTTCCCCACATTTTTCAGCTGCAGACCTGAAAACGGTTTTTGGGTGCCATCCATTTTCGGGAGGCTAGCAAAAACAGATCTGCGGGTCCACCAAAATTCAAATACTGCCAAAAATGGATCGCGGTTCAACCAAATTGCACAACCTTACTATCTATCTGTCTGAAAGCAAACTGGTGTAATTATACAATGAGTTTTAGATAAAGTAGCACGGGTGATTGTACCATCATCCATGCTCCACTGGGTGATGGTACAATTCTGAACAAATTTTAAAATGTCAAAAATACTTTTTTCTTCTTCTCTAGTCCTCTTTCGAAAGATTAACCAGAAGTGATCCCCTGAGAGAAAATAAAATATTTGAGAAGGCATTGGATTTTTTAGATGATGAAAAGCAATGGGGCAGAATTCAAACTTTTCTCTGGCTTTGGCTAATGAGGGGCCAGGTCACATTAATATGGCCTTGCCCTGCATTACTCTGGATCAGCTCTGCATGAAGTTTAGTCACCATGAGGCCGATCCACCTCTACACTGACCTAAGTGTAGATGAAACCAAGGTGTCTAAGAACCGGTTAATTCCTAGAAACACACTAATTTATTGTGTGTTCCTAGGACGCATGTTGATCACCATGTATACCAGATCAAGTGAACTGCATGTTAGTTGTTGGTTGAGCAAGGCTTTCTAAGCATTTCATGCTGATGAACACACGTTTTAGACATGCACCATTTCACGACACAGGAATTCAGTTTTACTACCCATTGGAGATTAAACCAATCCCTTGTAAGACATACAGGATGCAACATATCTAATGAAAACCATTCATTTACATTTTTTAAATGTATGATTTATTTTTTATTTCACATAGACTCAGGTGTTTCTTGTTATGTTCAGCTACGCCCTGCAGCATACATGCTAACGTGTCATAATACACAGTTTGGAAAGCTGTACTGTATGGTGTGCAAAATTCCCTAAAAGTAAAAAAAAAAAATGTGTGTGCATTTATTCATCTTGATGAGGACTTGTAGAAGTCATTCTGCTAAAATAAACACCAAAATCTAGTAATTATTTTTTCAAGGGGAGGGAACAGATTAAGTTGATGCTTGATTTTAGTGAATTCAGGACTTCTATCAGAGGCATAATGTGAAGCAGAATCAAGGGGAAAATCAAAGTTTAATTCTTCGAATTACACAGTACCTGAACACCTAACCAGAATTTGCCCAAGTTTGTAGCTACTGGCTGGGGCATCCTGGGAGTTGTGATCCCAACAAGTAACTGTCTTCAGCTTTCCAGCTTGTGAGGTTATTTGATTCTATTCATGTTGTGATGTGTCAGGATGGCAGGAGCTCACGTCTTCAGGAAGGGTTGCTCTTTCATTGCTGCAGCTTAAGAGGCTGCCCTCTCTCATTGCTTCTTAGCACAGGCAGATGCCTTCTAAGTTGAAATGTGTAAACAAGTATCATATGGTATGCTTAATAAAAAGGGCATTTGTGCATCTCTGATGACTTGAATACTGCAGTATAGTCAAGGGACAACCTGACAAAAGGGACGGCTGTTTAAAAAAGCATAACCACGTGGTGTCTGGAAGCCCAGGATTTAATGAGTTAAAGCAAACATGCCTTCCCTCCCTGCCTCATCGAAGCCAAGAGATGTTTTGACAGTGTTGAAGTGCTGGCTAAGCCTTGGATGCAGGAATTAAAACACCGGGAAAGACTTCCCACCCCCATGCCCACGCTACTGCCACCCACCACACTCCCCATGGTACTTCTCTTTCCATTTGATGTTTGCAGGAGGGGGTTGGGGGAGTGGGGGTGGGAAGTCTGACACTGTTAAGTACAATATCTAAAGTGCTTAATCTAATTATGCCTATTTTGTAAGATTAATTATAATTAATAATTTAACATATTTTATCATTTAAGTCAGTATCCGTTCTGATCTTTAACTTTAGAGAGTGCACTGTATACGTACCACATAATTAGGGCTTATGTATCACATAATTAGGGCTAAATACTAGGAAATCAGGCTAATTAGACCAAATCAAACTGAATTATTTAAGCGTTTTATTTTAGAGGTAGACTATTTCGTAATTAAAGACTGATTCCATTTTCTTGTTCTTCTTGCACGTCTCACTTGTCTTTTGAGATGCCTATTATAATGAAGCATTATAAAAGTGTTTGTCACGGAAGTGCAGACATAGGCTAGCCTAACAAGCAGGCAACGATGGTGTTTTCAAAGGATCGGAGAGTGTAACTAGCACGTCCGCAGTAGATTGTTCGGAATCTAAGAAAAAGGGACTGAGGGGAACAAAGGCCAGGCCTCCACCTGTGCTTTATCCAAAGGCTTTACATACTGCCCTCCGATCCTTGGGGACTACAAAGTGGCTGCAATCCATTGACACATAAAATGGAAAATGGTACTTTCCCTCTGCAAACTTCAGCTTCTGATGAAAATCTTCACCCTTCTCAATAGAGGTGGGGTGGGAATGTGGGTTTACACTGAAAACGTTTGTTTGCTTCTCCTGCCAAGTAGATGGACACATGCCCTGCCTTCCAGGGAACAACTGTATACATGAAAGCATCCTCTGTTTCAGGTCTGAGGAACTTCCACGACGTCAGGCGATGTGGTATTTTTATCTCATTCAGTTCAGAGCATTTTGGGGTCCAAGATATTCAGAAAGCTTTCCTTGTCAAAGCGCCTCCTCTGAACTCTGAATAAAGAAATCCTTGATTTAAATTTCCAAGCTTAGGAAGCTAAATTAGACCTGGGACCCCAGGTGGTAGTTGCAGTCCCTTAAGATCCCTTCAGACCCCATCCCTTTCTAATAAATCTGGGTAAAATGCCTGATCTGTTGTGATTCACCTTTTAAAATAACTCACAGGGCTCTCTTGCACAATGTAACATTAAACATTTTTCAACATTAAATGTGGATTTCTGCCAGCTTTTTCTTTTCTTCATTTTTTGCTCCCCTGTATTTCTACCAGTCCTTGCAGCTTCAAATGTCTTGAGCTAAAGACGTGGCTTCCAAAGCCAGAAAATTTGCTCTTCCCTGACTTAGAGGTAAGCATTTTTCCTCAACAAATTCTAAATGCCTCTCATTTGACTGTCAAAATGCAGGATTCCAAAGAATAGGCCCATGAGAGTTAAACTGGGAATTTATAAGGTAGTTATTTATTAAGATACTTATACTCCAGCCTTGCATCCAAGTATCTTAGGACAATATTCTAGAGTGTCAAGAAAAATTTATGATGAAAATAATTTTATATTGATAAGAATGTTTCTCGTGTTAGAGCTATATGAAACATTTGCACAAGGTTAATTCATGCAGTAAACGGAATTTTCTTCACAGGAAACAACCATTTTTGCACAGAAAGTAGTATTTCTTCACAATGTTCTCTTCTGTGCAGAAAATATTGTTTTCTGTACAAAAACAGAGAGAAAATTGAAGTGTGAAGTTTAAGCAAATTAAGTTTCGAACTGAAAATACTACGTTGTTTTTAAACATTTCCTCATAGTGTGAATTCTAGCCTGCCCCCCATGAAAGTTTTCTTCAGCCGAATATTTACATTCACTTTGGTCATTCGCTTGAACTACATCTTTAAATGCCTTTTCTACTCAAAGTGCAATAGGAACCCCCGGTGGCACAATGGGTTAAACCCTTGTACTGGCAGGACTGAAGACCAACTGGTCAGAGGTTTGAATCTGGGGGGAGAGCGGATGAGCTCCTTCTGTCAGCTCCACTCCCCATGCGGGGACATGAGAGAAGACTCCCATAAGGATGGTAAGAACATCAAACATCCAGGCGTCCCCTGAGCAACGCCCTTACTGACGGCCAATCTTCTCACACCAGAAGCGACTTCCAGTTTCTCAAGTTGCTCTTGACATAAAAAAAAATCAAAATGCTCAACTGATGTTTCAAGTTAATGTAATTAGAAATTTGGAAATTTTCATTTTGGGAGCATCCTTTTTTGAGGGGCAACTCCTCCCACTATTTTGCTCCCACTAGTGGCCACATTTCTGATGGCCCCTCTGTTGCACTTGAATACTTCCACCGGCAAATAACTGGAACCCAAAATGATGAACAGAAGGAAAATGGCTGCTAACATTCTTTATCTATTTGAGAGAGAAATATTTGATCTAATCAACAGAACTGATGCAGATATTATTATAAACAAAATATAATGTAAACAATCTCATTTATAAAGTATTTATAAAACACAACGTCAAAAGACATCAGGCTTGTGAACAATGAATGCAACCCTCACTACAAATGGCCATATAAATATTTTTAATAATTATATCTTTCAGAAGATTTGTAACTCATTGGGCAATTACAAATTTGTAATTAAGAGTTATACATTCATGATGGTTTTGGATTCATGATTCTTATGTGGTCCCAAAAAGAGGGGGACTTGCAAAAGTGATCCTGTTTCCATCTGTTGCAGTGGGAGTATCAGTTGGCCACTTCCTCATCCGCAGGGAAACAGTTTCCCATTAGCTGCAGTAGCTGCTGCATGGTGAATGGCTGTTGCGGAGGATTAGAATATGATCCACTGTGTAGCCCTGTAACTATGGTACTCCTGCATTTATAACTCCCCAGAGAAATTTGAAAAAGGGGGGGGGAGCTCAGAGTGAGTCTGTGGGGAAGGGGGGTACGGTCAACACTTTCTAGAGATTCTGACAAATATGGCTATTTTCCTCAACATTTTGAGGCAAGTAGAACAAACAGGTAAATCAGAGTGCGAAATACGCCACTAACCTGAACCTATTAGACTTCAGCCTCCAGTGTTCCTAATCACTGGCTTTGTTATTCTGGGTTGATTGGAATTGAAGTCCAACAATACATGGAAGTCCACATGAATCTAAATTCATGGGTTTTTAGTGTTCAGGGCTGAAAATCAACGTAATTCATACAGCAGTCTCATTACCCATGGCAAATCTTTCACATCCAGCATAAGGAGAAAGGCCATCACTGATTCTCTCAAGGTGAGGAAATTGCCTCTAGTTGCAAATGTTGTTGGGCAACATCCTCAGGTAGCAGGTGTTGTGGGGCAGTTTCCTCATAGATGGCCATCTATTCATTTCTGTTGTCCATAAAATTGGTGGGATTTCCTGAATTTATTAGGTACCCAATCGATTATCCTGGTGCCTTGGTGTGATTAAGAACACCAGTCTATTGCTGGTGTTGAAGTAAAAGACAAGTGACAATGTAGTCATCCTATTAGACATACATTCAATTGGTGAGGAAATCATTTCCTCTGTTTCACAGAGCCAAATATTTCAAATCAGTCCCACATGGAGAGTGATGGGGCTAAACTACTGCTTCTGTACTCACTACTGGATTGAAGGCTTTCAAACCTGCGTGGGGTTAATGTTGTCAACAAACATTCAAATGAACCAAAACTCTAAGTATAGCCATCTTCTAGTGTCCCAAAACAAATCCATCAGGTGATGTTTAAAATGCAGGTGGCTCACTAGCTAACTATTTTACCTATGCACATATTCAGTCTATTAGAAATATAATTAAGAGGGGAAATTAAAATGGACTTAATTTAGGTTCTAATTCCAGCAACATAGTCCTTATCATTATGGCATTTCTGTAGCAAATTATAAAGCATGTCTAAATGGTGCCAGTTGGCTGCTGACTGATAGCTGAACCAAGATAATTAAGCTGTTAACCATGTACTTCAAGTGGTCAACATGGTTATATATCTTTGTCCCAGTGCTGCCCCTCCTTCTTGCTTCCACAGATCTCAGGGGAACCAGATGAATGGCCCTTGACACCACCAGGCAACACAGACGACTGATTAGACGGAGTCCCACTCTACCGCAGGTATACTCAATTATTCACTTTTTCTGATTTTCGGGCATTTTCTAATTCAGAAAGGGCTGGGGGTGTTGATTTCATACATACTATATTTTGTGTACAAATATGTTGAGGCTTGTTAAAGAAGTTAAGGAATCATTTCCCCTATATCCAGAGAGCAGTCATTTTCTTTAGAAAAGGAAACAAAGATGTAGCTCTTTAAGCTGAAAAAAAAGACTATACGTTTCATTCATATATATATATATATATATATATATATATATATATATATATATAATCTCACATCACAATGTGTTTTAATATTTATTCAGTATTTTTTTGATTTGTTGCTATGAATACAGTTAGTCATTTTTAACATTCCAGCAAAAGAAGCAGTTTGCAAAAACAACAACAAATACAACCCATCAAGTAATAGGGCATGCAAACTCACGAGAAGGCCCTGACAGCTCTTACGTTTATACATCTCATCCATACAACTAACTGTTCGTATAATCCTGTGTTAAATTTTAACTCATCTTCTGAAAGGAAAAATAGGCGTACAGATGCATTTTCTAAGCAGAAATTCTGAAGGGTTGCATATCTTGCGAACCTCCCAGCACACAGATCCCCAGGGCCACAATAAGTCAAAGAAGCCATATTTGCTGGTGTGAACAGGCTTAGGTTTCCATAACTTGGGACTGAGTCTTAGAATCAGGCTCCAATTCTCAGGACAATGGAGAGAAATCTCAGGTCAAGAGCACATTTTCTTCTTTTATTAGACCCAGTGTTATTCTTAGTATTTGAATGCTACTTTCTATGCAGCTATGTTTGATGCCTAATCATTCAATTTTAGGGAAATCACTAGGACCTACTTCCTGTGACAACACAAGATCTTAGCTTTTCACCTGAAATCTTAGAGAACAGTATAATCCTCACTTGGCACCCTCACTTGCATCCCATAACCAAAGTTCTTCATTTGGTCATCTGTGCAGTCTATCATACATATAGGAAAACCTTTACCTGTGCGGGGGAGTACCAGAAATCAAGAGCAAAGGATTTTGGGTTGACATATCTGTCTCTTTGCTCCTATGCATGTCTGCAAAGCAGGATTTCCACATCTTTCTTCAAATGAAGTCCTATCAGCCTCTGTTTATACTTGAATAGAGTTGTCTCAAGCAAAGCATGGAAAAATAGTATTTGGGCAATAGTAGTACCCAGACTGGTTGGGAGATTTTGACAGTTAGAGTCCCACAAAGTAATTTTTCCAGCTCTATTCTCAATTTTATTTTACAATTGCCCCTCAAAAAACTTTTTGGCCTGCATCCAATCATCCCTAAACTAAGCCTTTGTTCTTTTTGTCTTCCATAGCTGCTCCTCAAAACCAGCATACCTGTCAATCATTGCTGAGAACCTTCAAGACGTTTACAACTCATGGTGATCCTGAGGTGAATCTATCATGGGGTTTCATGGGGCTGGCAGTGTGTGACTCATCCAACGTCATCCAGTGGGTTTCCATAGCTGAAGAGGGAATCAAAGCCTTGTCTCCAGAATGATAATCCAAAATTCAAGCCACTACATCACACTGACTTGGGCATACCTCATCTCCTCTCTTGTATTTTTGATCTTCTGTTCTGCAGGCACTGATTTTGAGGAGAATGTAGTGTAATTTTTCTCTCTCTCCTAAAATCTAGCTTTTTTTTTCTTTTTTCACATTTATTATTTTAAAGCCTTTCTTACTTTGTCAATGATTTTCCAGTAGATTGAAGAAATGCAGAACACATCACAGGTGGCTTGTCTTCACCGTCACCCACAGACCACAGCTATGCATTCTTAGAAGGAACAAAAACAAAATAAGCATGGTGGCATTCTGACTTTCACTGCCAACATTCTTTTAAGCATGTGGCACTTAAAAACACAGCACATTTTCAATAGCATAAGAGAAATGTTGTGGTCTCTGCAACATCACAACAGAGGGCAGCAACACACAACATGGACAATATTCAGTGCTTCTAGTAAGAGGGATGCAGAATCATAGTTTTGCCAGAGCAGGAATTTATCTAAAATACAGTATGAGACTAAATTTAATTTTGCTTTTTATATTAATGAAAAGGCTGAGAGACGCCTGAATTGCTTAAAAGCTTGAGCCATCATATTCTTTTGACTATAACACTCAGGATTCAAAAAAAAAAACAACACAAAATATGAGTCATGTTCTAAGTCACTATCAAAGACATGATGTCTAATTTTCTCCTTATCACATTAATTAAAAAAAACACAAAAGAAATATTCTAGAGAGGGAGAGAATGAGAGCTTAAACAAATATTTCTGCCCTGTGCAACTTTCAGGCAATTCTCCCATTTGTTCTGTGTACAAAGAGAAGTTACAAGATATAAGTTGTGGAAATTTAAAGTTACATTAATAATTTTATTTTACTAATAAAAGGGGAGAGTGTTGGAAGAAACTGCTGCACTTTCATTGGCCCCATATTCTGAAGGTTTTGACTGAGCATACAGCAGAAGGCAAAAACTGGGGTCTTACAGGCAAAAAAGGCAAAGAAATGACAGACAAAACGGAAGCAGTTCAAAGAAACTAATGGAATAATTAGTCTTAAAAAAAGACTAAAAAGGCTGAAGAATTCATGATGTCATAAAAAAGCAGAGCCACTTAAATTGGATTAGAAAATAAAAATGACATGAACATTGTAAATATTCACAGATCACATCATTGACGTGTAATGTGCCGTTAAATGATGTCAAATTAAAGGGGAAATTACATGTGTAAGGACTAGGAAGAATAAAGGGAGACATTTTAAAGATGCACAATCCTTCAAGTGAAACTCCCCTCATGAATCAGAGCTCATCACTGCATGGATGGAGGATAAAGTATAAAATAAAATATGGGAAAGAAAACATACGGTTAAAAGCATTCCAGTTTAAAATTGGCAATGAATGGCAGTTCACTTCTACAAGATGTGCTTCTTTATAAGCACATCTCAAAATGGTGTTTAAGATACCCCCCCCCCCCACACACACACACACACACGTACATACACAGAGAAACTGATTTGTTCATTAAATGCTTTCTTCAATTAGTCAGAATACACTTTTCCAAAGAGTGGTTACATTGAGGGAAAGATGGATTTTACTCCCATGGTCATTTAAATTTGACTAGGTTTATCTCAATTAATATGCTGGAACATGATTCAGTAGGAATGTTAAGGTGGCATTTAGAAATCCCACTGCTTCTAGGCTGGTAAAAGTCATAAGGGAAAGCTTAGTGGTCTAACATATCAAGTTTGAAATATCTACTTTCTCTGGAATCACAGGTTCAAGTCCCAGATGGAGAGACACAGACTTTCATTCGTTGAAGACAGGTAAATCTATCTAGGGGTGAGTAGACCAGAAGAAGAAAAAGACAGACAGACACACTTTCCAAACACTCTTCCATTCCTACACAGTGTTTTTCTCTTTCCTATCCTCTCTGCCATTCACTGATTGAAAGTGTTTCTGAAAAAAAATCAGAACCAATACCAATAAGGCTGTTAATAGGCTTCTGGTCCAAAACTCCAGTTTTTTTCAAGACATTTGTGTAGTGGGTAGAAAATTGATCAATTTTAGTACCCCATGGATAAGGAGGGGTTGAATCTATCATTTCTGTTGTCGTTTCATGAGGTCAACATTTTTTTTTGCCTGAGGCCACTATTTTCTTGATGAGCCTCATCAACTACAGCAGCATAAGCAGTGGTGTTGGAGATAAAAAGTACTGAGTATTCTGAGCATGAAGGGAGACCTTGCAGAAATAGGCTGCTCAGAAGCAACACATTTTGACTGTCTTCCCTTGCCATGGCCATGAAGACCTGGAAAGAGTGCGACTACTTATCCACTGATATTCCTCTTAATGAGGAACTGTGGTCAAAATATCAGACAATACAGACATATGCAGGACAATTGGAGGTATTAAACACTGTGCAACAGATCCACTATTATCACAATTAAATTAACAAACTTAGGGCAGATCCAGACAGGCCTTTATCCCAGGAGAATTTGCGTTTTTAAAACACAGATTTTCCTGGAGGACTGTCCACACCCACCTCAGAAAGCATGCACTTTCTGGGGTGGGTGTCCAAATGCCCTCGTTGGACTGTCCTGTGAGAACATCTGGAGGCCCTACCCTCTCCCCCAAAGCCCCCTGCCCCCTTAGAAAAGTAAAATAAACGTACCCGGCTTCCAGTGCACTCTTGAAGCACCTCTCATGGTGCGTAGAAATGATGCAATTTTCCTTACCCCTCCCTCTCTTGGCCTGTCATTTCTACACATCGGGAGAGCTGCTCTGAGAGTACACTGGAGGCCGGGTAAGTTTATTTTACTTTTCTAAGGGAGCAAGGGGCTTTGGGGGAGAGGGTGGATATCCTCATGGTTTTCTGGACTAATTTAGTCTGGAAAACTGTGGGAATGGTGTCTAGACTGCAGTCCAGACTCCCTCCTTTATTGCAGGAGTTACCACAATAAAGGTACTGTCTGGACAGGCCCTTAGTCTAATGGTGGGGCCACTCCTAACAGACACTGACTTGCATCTTGTTAAGATGTTATCCCACTGGAGGGGAGGGGGATCATCCTAGGTTCATGGCATTATGCCCTGTCACATTTGAAAGCACATTGTATAGTTTCCCAGATCCCAAGACATGTTTTTTTTCTTGCTTTTTCTCCCAAAATCATCCATTTTCAGATTTATCACATGAGAAGTTCTTGTCAATTCAATATTTAAACAAAATAAAATAGGGGGATACTAGACTTTTCCTTCCAATCCTGCTACTACTAAGTAAAGAGGAGGCATTGATCTGGGAAGATAGACACGACTTTGGGGATTTAGACTTTCCTTCCAATCCTGTGATTCCCGTGGAGACAGGAGGCATTGATCTGCACTCCCCCCCCCCCGCCCTTTCTGTGGGCTCCTCTCATTCCCCCCAATCTTATAAGCTAGCTGTAGCAAAATTCTGAAAGCCAAGCTTACAATGAAGGAGAAATGGCAGAAAAAACAAAGTGGTAATATTTTGAAATTTCTGTATTTCTAATGATTAAATTAATTTTTCAAAATTACCATGCCAGGCTCATGAAGCAGGATTTTGGGAGAGAAATGTCAATGTTTGGTAAAAGACTGCCCATAAGAGCATGCTGTAAAAGATCCCAGCGCATGGCCACCAATTGTAATAGAATAGTGGATTATTAAATAAATTCAGTTAAGTGTTTGGAGGCTGTGTTTGCCACCAACACACTATTTTCTGAGGTAAATTTCTGTGATCACTGGCATCCACCACACTTAAAGGAATATTAAGCTTCTGGTTTGGCAAGAGGTTTCAAGTAAACTGTGTTGTGCTGGATTCGCACTCAGAGCTCTGAACTCTGAGGTAAATAATAGTGAAAACCTTCTAGTAGTTTGAGCTGTCAGATTTTAAAACGCACCTACTTCAAGGCTTTTTTCTCTGCTCTCCAGCTAAGCTCCACCCACTCTCTCCCAGCCAATTACACAGCTTCTCCGCATTTCCCTCCAAGCTGCTCCTGGAAATGGGTACTCTAAGATGGCTGCCTCCTTGCACCATCTCATTAAAATGGCTGCTGAACTTCCTGGGCCTACTTCCTGAGCTTTCCCTGGCCTAAAAAGGTAGGGAAATCATCACACATGCCTTACTCCATGTCATCAATTCGATTCAATTGGATTCAATATGACAGATCCCATCCCGCACATTTTTTTCCATTTTCTCCAATTGTATAGTGATTCCTGAGCTCAGAAGATGATCTCTGCTCATATCCTCCTCCATTTTCAGACACTTCAGAAACAATTTATTAGACATGATGGACACAGGAGGGATTATCCCCCCTGTGTCATATAATGTGCTCCATGATACATAATTAAATTACTATATTACACATGTTTGGAAATGGGGGTGGGGCTGCATGGGATAATGTCCTTTGTGACTGATGCAGATATACATTAGCCATATTCCTGCATATGTCTACTTTTGATCATGCAGGAATTGTTTTCTGCTTCCTTCCTTCACAACTACCAAAGCTTACTGCATTGGCACTGAAGCTTCGCCAAACATAGTTATCCATACCTGGAGGAGAGTAGAAGGGACTGAGGAAGCAACTTGCCATATCTAAACATGAAATGCTTAGATCAGCTGTGCTAAAATTCCTCGAAGAATGCCGAAGACCAAAGTGCTGGTTTTGACCTACAAAACCCTATATGGTTCCGGCCCAGTGTATCTGTCCGAACGGATCTCCCACTACGTCCCACCTCGGAGTTTAAGATCTTCTGGGGAGGCTCTGCTCTCGACCCCGCCTCTATCACAAGTGAGGCTGGCAGGGATGAGGAGCAGGGCCTTCTCGGTGGTGGCCCCTCACCTGTGGAACTCACTTCCTGGGGAGATTAGATCAGCGACTTCCCTTTTTTCATTCAGTAAAAAATTGAAGACCTGGATGTGGGACCAGGCTTTTGGACAGTCTGGCAGCTAAAGAAAAGACCTTGATGATGGGCAGGAATTGACGGAACGGAATGGATTTATGGAACTCTGAACACTGAGCATGAGATTGTTTACTATTGTGTTATGTACTGATGTTTTTAACTTGTCAACTGTTTAATTGCTTTTATGTATGTATGTATATTTGACATAGGCAGCGAATTGTGCCTTATTTTGTTAGCCGCCCCGAGTCCCCCCTCGGGGGTGAGAAGGGCGGGGTAGAAGTAACAGAAATAAATAAATAAATAAATTTCACATCTGGCTACATGGACATAGCCAGATGGTCCTGTGATCCACCTACCCTCCTCCCCCACTTTCACCAGACATGAAGTGGCTATAGAACAGTGGTTCTCAACCTGAGGTCCCCAGATGTTTTTGGCCTTCAACTCCCAGAAATCCTAACAGCTGGTAAACTGGCTGGGATTTCTGGGAGTTGTAGGCCAAAAACATCCGGGGACCCCAGGTTGAGAACCACTGCTATAGAGCTTCAGCAATACAGTAGGTGCAGGGGTGATAAATGGCTCATTACATAGTCCAACATAAAGAGCAACTGTGCTCCATTCAGCCATATTGCAGGCATTGTGCTAGAACAACTACATAATTGCAAAATTTGACTTCACTATTGTATTGTCTATTTATGTTTGATAAAATATTTACACAGTTTGGAAATAAGAGCAATCTGAGGAGCACATGAATAAATTCACTGAAGTATAACCTATATACTCCTCAAACTAAATTAACCAAACCAAACTTTAGAAATAAGAACTTTTTAAGGCGTTGAATATCCTCAACTATACACTGAATGATTCATGAAGTACTTGGTCACAATCTGAAGAAACCCCCCTTGAAACTGATCCTGATTCACAACTCTGGGATTTAACTGATGTGGGTGGATGTACAAAGTGGTAGATCTTGCATCAGAAGAATTACTACAAATAGCTGCTACGTACTTATGAACATTATTAAAGACAAAAAGTCTATTTTGAGTGTGCAAAAACTGACCTTCCTATCTTGTATAAGCAAAACACCCAAATTCATTATATTGTAATTTGGCAAACTCGTTTTTAAAGAGATACTAATAATTTTTTTCTGGCTTCTACTGGAAAAAAAGAAATGCAACCTTTTTTCCCATAAAGTGATTTGAGTACTGTTCAACTAAATATGCTTTGAAATTGCACCAGTGATTCTCAAACTCTAGTCCTCCAGATGTTTTTGGACTTCAACTCCCAGAAGCCTCATGCTTTCTTCCTGTGGTATGATTCTAACACATAGGAAAAAATAATATTCAAAAATATGTGTTTAAATGCCCTAAAATTATGGTCCTGAACTAAATAAAATATTTGTATGCCTGAGAGTAAGTATGCCTGCTCTTTTCTGTACTAAAAGTATTGTGAACTTTACATAGAATAAATCTTCAATTACAGCCATTTCTGTGCAGAAAATAGCATAACACTTCTGCGAATAAAATCATATTTGTTTCAAAAATTCTGTTTCAGAGCAAAATAACCAAGTGTGAGTTTTGTGCCTCATATGTCTCGAACTGTATATAGACATTAGACACTGCAGTTTTGAAAGACCTTCTCACAGTGAGAAGAAAATTGCTAATAGTATTCATTTCTTGCTTCAAGAACAAAATTAGTGAAGACTCATAGACCTACCTCAACGTAGGAAAATCTATCAATCCTCTTAAAAAATGATATTTGTGATGTGGAGCAATTCAATTGCAGAATGAAAAGAAAAAGAATAAAAAAGAACATACACATCTTTATTCCAAATTCTCTATTTGGAAGTGACAACATTATTATTATTTTTTAAAGTGATTCTATATCTGTGATGGCTTGCAGAACTGCTCTGGCAAACAAGAGTCACTCACAAGGATGTCTCGGAATTAACTGTTAATGCCTGGTTACTTACATGACAGGAAAAAGGTTTTGAACAAAGAGCATGAGAGAAAACTCTGATTTTACTACCGCCTGGAACCCCACCCTCTTCAGTTCCTGAGAGTTCATTTTGCCAGCTAAGTGAGTTTGAACTGGTTCTCCTTATCAGCCTCTTATCAGGCTACACCTAGATTAGAAGTACTTTCCCATGCTGGGCCCCAGATGTTTACATTTTTTTTCTCTAGCCATAATCATGACATGGAGATGGTATGAAGTTTCATCAAACACCAGGCTGATCCATGGCATACTTCCCCTCCTAAAAGAAAAAGAACAGAAGGGAGAGAAGAGAGGGAAAACAACAACAAAAGGACATGCTACAAACCCCACTAGAGAAACAATAAATACAACTTCTGACCTAATCAGGCAACTAGTGTGGTTTTCGAAGGACACAGCAGATGGAATTTCTTGATCATCTGTGGCACATTAACATCCTTCTGGTTCACCTATTCGTGGTCAGGAAAGTGTTTCCAGCACACCAAATATTGTAATTTCCCATGATGGCACCTAGAATCTAAAGTATCCTTTAGTTCAAAATATCGCAGCTCATCAATTAGAATGGGGTCAGGAATCCAGACTCTTGGTTGCCATCTTGGTTGAGTACAAACTGGTTTGAGCAAGCTGCAATGAAGGACAGGGTGCATGCATATTATGTTGTTTGTCAGCTGTAGCTGAACAGCCATTGGGTTGATGATCTCTGAAATATGGTATGGGACCACAAACTTTGGAGCAAGTTTCTTTGAAGGTGGGACCATTTTCAAAAATTTGTTCAAAAGACATGCCTGTACTCCCAGCTTGAAATCCCACTGTGGAACATGCTTTTGGTCAGCAAACCATTTGAAAACCATCCTTGCTTTCTGTAAAGAACATAAAATAATTGGTCAATTGCTAGCTATTTTAGCACTCCACTCCAAGTGGTTGTTTTTCTCAGATGGATTGACTGGCAGTTCAGGAAATGGAACAAAATCCTGCTTGTGTACTACCCTGAAAGGGGTCACTCTTGAGCTTAAATGTGCCACATTGTTAAATGCAGCTTCTGCAAAAGGAAGAAAATCTACCCAATTATCTTGTTGGGGGCTTAAGTAACATTTCAGAAACTGTTCAAGTGTTTTGGACTCAATCTGTTGCCCCGTGTGTCATAGGATGGAAGGCAGAGCTTAGGCCTAGTTCTGTCCCCAGCAGGTTAAGGAAAGCCGTCCAATATTTAGCAGTAAATTGAAGGCCCCAATCAGATATTATGTGCTCAGGGAATCCATGGAACCTATAGAAATATCATAACAAAAGCTTAGCCAATTGTGAAGCATTGAGGAGTTGCTTTAATGGCTCAAAATAGGCCTGTTTTGAAAACAAGTGAATAACAGTCCAGAATACAGTTTGGCCCCTGCTATTGAGCTACCCCACAATAAAATCCATGGCAATTTGTTTCCATGGGCTGCTGGGATCAGCTACTGTTTGTAATAATCTCAGGGGCTTTCCCAACTTTTGCTTAGCCCTGGCACTTGTGGAGCACTCCTATAAATAGCCCTTTAACACGTTTTCTCATTTTAGGTTTCATGTTCCTGTATCGATTCTGAATAAATAAGGAAGTCATCCAGATATACCAGTACCCCTCCATACAGATGAGGGTGGAGAACTTCGTATTGCCCTGGAGCCCCTGCTAATCTGAAGGGTAATACTTTATATTGAGAAAAACCCAGGGGGCAATTGAACGTTGTTTTCCATTCATCTCCTGCATCAATCCTGACCCTATAATAAGCCTCCCTCAAATCCAACTTAGTGAAGAATTTTCCCCCTAAGAGGTGCCCAAGCATGTATTTCATCAAGGGAAGAGAGTATTTATTGTTGGTGCATGTCACATTTAGATCTCTGTAATATGTGCAGAGTCTCAGGTTTCATTCTTCTTTGGCCTGAACAGCACTGGTGCCACTATGTGGGACTTACCTGGCTCAATGAATCCTTGGGCTAAGCTCTTGTCTCAGAAGTACCTATGTACCACTTTCTCTGTCTCCGGCATGGTATAGTGTACAATTTTGGTTTTGGGTGTTTGGCATTTGGGTCAATCTGAATGGTACAATCAGTTTTTCTATGTGGAGGCAACTGGTCCAACTCCTTTTCATCAAAAACATGTAAATATCCATGGTAAACTGCTGGTATTTCAATTGGAGGGGGCTTTTCTGAGTTCCCCAATCCCAATTAACCAATATGCAGGCTAATTCCTCCTTTGTTCTGAATGTCCTACATTAGTCACTACCCTTCCAAAATAGCCTTTTTCAAGGCACTGGAGAAAAAAGTAGTGTGTAATCATGCTGTTTAAGTATCTCTTGCTTGTGGGATTCACTGAGACATACATATAACCTGAGAAGGCTCCACAGGGGTCTTTGCAAGTGGCTATCTGGGGGAGCTTCCAGACAGAGTCACAATGCAGATTTTAAAGGAAGGATAAAAAAACCAAGGCCTCAGAGCAGGTCTTCACACAGACCTACCAGTCCCCGGCTTTCCTCCCCCACCAACCTCGCCGCATGTCTCAGGATAAAATAGAGGGCGGATGGGGGACATTTGCTGGACATTTTTTAAAAAAATCACTCAATTATGCACTGATCCTCATATACACACATATCTCAATGTAAAAACATAAAGATTCCCATGTGCACGTATAAGTATCAGCGCATAATAGTGGGAATTTTTTAAGAATAATGTACCAGATTTCCCAATTGCTTATTCACAGTCTATTTAATATTATAAAATTTAAAATAAATACTTTCAGAGACCTCTTATGGCTCTCTGGTTCTCCTCTCTTTAAACCAGCTGGAAATCAGCTGTGTCTCCATGGGAGCCTGAATACATCAGCTGTTTAGTGCTTTTTAAACCAGCACAGGCAGGAAGCAGTCTCCACAGGAGGTGAAGAGGGAAGTCCTGAACTTTACATGATTGCAGGATCACACAGCCATGAGAAAATCCATTTTTTTAACCCAGAATTGGAATAAAGGAGGACCTTTTGGAAACAGGTTTTCCCTCTGTTGCTGCGATTGAGCACACATTTATTGCAAATGTCATCTGACCACCCCCATTCTCTCCGGGATTATAGCTACTATGTGGAAGGGCCCTTAGCATGTTCCATGACCAGAACAGAGCTGCATATATTATCACTCAATACCATACTCTCCAACACCTTGGAATTACTTGGGGGGGAGGCGGTGAGGTTTCAAAGAGAAATGCTGTAATGATGTATCTGTAGCTATATTTGCCAATGCAGCATTTTCACCATAGTTTCCAGTCTCAGTTAGAGTAAATCCAGTGAAGACATTCCTGAGTAATATACCAACTATTTTGCCAATCCCATCGGGAAGTCTGACTTGGCCACGGTAGTCCACGCTCTGGTTACATCCCGTTTAGACTACTGCAACGCTCTCTACGTGGGGTTGCCTTTGAAGATGGCCCGGAAGCTCCAACTGGTCCAACGGGCAGCAGCCATGATACTAACAGGAGCCTGACTCAGGGAGCATACAACCCCCCTGCTGTACCAGCTCCACTGGCTGCCGATCTGCTACCGGGCTCAATTCAAGGTGCTGGCACTCGCCTATAAAGCCCTAAACGGTTCCGGCCCAAGATACCTAACTGACCGCCTCTCGGCCTATGAACCCACAAGGACTTTGAGATCTTCTGGGGAGGCCATGCTCTCGATTCTGCCTGCGTCACAGGCACGGCTGGCGGGGACGAGAGATAGGGCCTTCTCGGTGGTGGCGCCTCGGCTGTGGAACACCCTTCCTGTGGACATCAGGCTAGCTCCCTTCCTGTTGATATTCCGCAGGAAATTAAAGACCTGGCTGTTTAAGAAGGCATTTGAACAAGAAGTGCAATGATTGATAATTTGACCATTGGAATGGAACAATGGAAATGATATCGGATTGTGGGTTTGACGATGAGACGACATGGAATGGCTTTTGTAGTAATTGTTGATGTTTTTGATTAGGATGTTTTTGATAATGATGAATTGTGGATTATTTTTACACTATGTCTTGTATTTTGCACCTGTTTTTCTATGTTGTACACCGCAATGAGTCACCCCTGGGCTGAGAATTGCGGTATATAAGCGCAGTAAATAAATAAATAAATGAGCAGATACATCTTGGGACTACTAGTTGGCTTTAAGTCAATGTAAATAACTACTTTCTAGGCCATGGTACTAGAACTTAACGAATTCTTTTTAAAAATTGAACTTTATAAGCTCAATTATTAAAGTTATTTCTTAACAATAAAATATCATGCATAGAAGTTGGCTGAAAGTCACCAAGAGAGTGCCTAACCTTAGGGATACAAAAATGTCACATGCACATGTATTCCAAAGCTCTAAATCAATGAGTGCTATTCTGGGTTTACAGTACTGCATATTATAAGATCCAAGGAGTCTCCAAAAAGAGGATATGACAGCAAAGTTGGGAAGCTCACTTCTTACATCTCGGAACAGCCCCAAATCTTATTTCAACCAACATAATTATATAGGGGTTGTGTTTAACTCTCCATTTAACAGTTGAATTGGTCTAATCAAACTTAACCAACAGGGCCTCACTACTTCTGTATAGAGATTTCAAGCACATTGCAACACACAAGATCATGGTACTCTTTCATTGCATCCACCTTACATCATTGGTTGATGAAGGGGAAAGCCAAGGAAGTACACAGAATACTGGTTAAGTTTTTGCATATTGTTGTCTCCACACCTATGCTGAACACAATCCTTTCTTCACCAAACAAATTCAGCTGTCACATTTAAATCTGTGCCATCCCTGGCCTAAGATAGATGGGTGCATAAATAGAAGCGACAAATAAATAACACCAATAGATGTTGCTGTGCAAAAGAGAAGCCATCTCCAAACCAATTCATTATTAATGTCTGAATATTCTTGCTAAACAATTCTGATTATTTCACAAGAAGGAAGTCAAGGTAGTGGAGAAAAGGATTTAATCAAATAAACTCTCAATCTCTCACCAAACAGTATTTTCATCCAGCAGCATGTAAATTCATCTGATGACTAGCTTCCAAAAGCACAGGCAAGGTTAATCTGCTATGACTGTTAAAACTTCTAGGATGTGCTTACTGAATGAAGAATTAAAATGGGCTTGAAGGAGTTAAAGTTATTTCTCATTTCTTGCTTTGGGCTCCTCTTGTCCCTAAAAGAGATGACACTTTGCTTATTCAAGATCAAATTGGGGTACTCTCTGATCTAGTTACACTGTAGTTTCGTTAACTCTTTAAAAAAAGAATAATTTGCCTTGTGAAGAATCTGTCAATTAGCTGGCAAAGGAAGCCATTCATTTCAAGATCTCCCATGGAGAAATATGTTTAAAATAGTAGAAGCTTTTAATATTAGAAATACATAACATAAACAAAGTGCTCGTTTCATGATGGGAAGTGTAAAGATAGCTCTGACTTTGGATGAATATATGCTTTACTATGAATACTTTTCTTGAAGTATATTAAGTGCAAACATCCTTTGCTGGTATTGCTACTCTATCCCACTTTAAGATTGTTTTAACAATAAAAACAGATACATGATTTTACAAATAAATCATCATATTGTGGGAAGATGCTCCTTGTGAAGCAGCTCCTTATGTCAGTCTGTCTTCTTCTAAATTAAACAAAATTATTTAGGCAACCTTATATAAACTATTAATTTAAGTTCACAATATAATTTCATGAAGAGGCAGGGGAAATTGGTAAGGCATCTCTAAAAAGTAACTATGTTGATCCATAAGAAAAGTGGGCAATTGACATAAGGGGCAGGTATCATGAGGAACTCTAGATATTGTTGCACTGTAGTTCCCATCACTCCTCACCATTGACTAGGGCTGTTGGAACTTGGATTCCATGAACAACATTTCCAACCCTAATTAGACACTCTTTTCCTCAGTATCTATAGGCCTAAATATACCACTGAGCAAAGAACTATAAGCAACCTTAGAAAGAAGGACTATGCTCCTTGTAGTGTAAACAAAAGATAATATGAATTATTCCATATTTCCAAATTAGTTCCCCTCTTTCTTTCCTTCTCTTCCTCTTCCTCTTCCTCCTCCTTTCTTCCTTCCCCTCTCTCTCTTTCCCTCACTCAGAGCCCTTCCACACAGCCATATAACCCAGAATATCAAGGCAGAAAATCCCACAATATCTGCTTTGCACTGGGTTATCTGAATCAACAATGCCATATACCCCCTTCAATGAAGAAAATGATGATTTTATTCAGCTGTGTGGAAGAGGCCTCAGTTTCTCTAAAGGTAACAGTGAGAAGTAAAACAAAAGTAGCTTGGGATAAACATGAAATGATTACAACTGGAAATGATGATGATGATGATGAATGATGATGATGATGATAATAATAGCAACTGGCAGGACATGGTGTCTAAACCTTCATAAAAAGTTGCATTTGAAGTATAACATTTTCTTAGGAACAGAAAATAAAATTAAAGTAGAAATCTTTTTTTCCTGCAAAAACCATTTCCACAAATATTAATACCTGATGTACCTTTAGTACATAAACTCTAAAGTTGCAATCTCAAAAACACTTCTTAGGGAGTAATTCAGTGAGATTTCCTTCTAAGTAACTGTTTTCTAACAAAGCTGCTAGGAGATAAACAATGTGCATTACTGCTACCTTAATTTCTTTGTGACATACATTTCTTTAAAACATATAGAAAAACTCAGACAAGATAGGGTTCCAAATCTTAATAGTCACTGTATTGAAACTTTAGTTAACTTCAGATACTATGACCATTTTTCTCCAATTTAAAGCTGTTGTTCTCTATAATAGATTAATAGGAATCACACAAACAGTTAAAACCTCTCTCCTGTTTCCAGCCTCCTATACACTAAATACCTTTCTAGAATATGAGATACCACTGTACATGGGAATGCTTTCTAAAAAGAAAAAAAAAGTAACTGTCTAATTAGGAGCAGAATGATTGGCTGGTTCGTGGACTTTGTGACAGTTATGACAAATACATATATTGGCATCGCCCTAACCTCACATCACAATTTGCAACACAAAGATGGTATTTTCAGAAATGTGCAGAACACTCGGCTACAAAGCTTCACCTTGTCTTGTGCTATTCCATTTAATTTTTTATTAACTGCCTGAACATATGCCATTCTACAAGAGGGTAATAGTTACAAAATGTCAGCAGAAACATTTAAACTGCTAAAATGTAAATGATTTTATAAATTTGTAATGAAATGTAATTGTCGTGTGTGGAGGGGAATAACAGAAAAACAGGTATGTTTAGCTGTACGAACTAGTTAAAATGCATCTTATTGGTCAAAAGTAGCAAAACTGTGAGCCTATTTTAATGAGCACTACAGGCTGCAATGGAACGAAATTAGATTCATAAGCTGAAAATGCAAATCCTATAATATTTTATTTTCTAGCATTATGAAAGTTTGCTCTTTGCCAAAAGAGATATCATGGAACTTTTTGTGTATTTTAATTCATTGCATCGGTAAGGTAATAAAAGACATAGCCCGCTTTGCAGACACACACACATACATACATAAATCAAAGAAGATAATATGTAAACAGAAAAGCATCTGCGCACATCACAGCAGCAGCTAAGCTTTTGAAAAGAACAATATTAGAATGTGGTTAGTTAGATGCTTTACTTTCCGCTAAAATGAAAAACAATTTAGTGATTAATCCCTTCAGCAATAAATTGCTGGGTCAGTGATCTCAGATATGTCAAGAAGGAGAAGACTGGAGCAAAAGGATTGAGCTTCTTCTTTCTTTCTGTCTGTCTCCCCCTCTTTTTCCCTCCCCCTTTTCCTAAGCCACCACACAGAGCAACCACCTTCCAGTTAGGTTTGCGGGCAACCATCTTTAAATGCTTGAGCTGTTCTGCGTGGCCATGACAAGATTTGCAATTCCCTACGTTTATTTACACACCATCACCCCAAGTAGACATCACATCGAAGTGGCATGGTCGCAGCTGACCCCAGGGTAGTCCCTGTCTCAGCCGATCCAATTTTATCCTGCTCTGCAATTGAACTGCAGTCATACAACACGGGATGTATGCACACTACTCGACGCCACAATAAAATTAGCAGAAGCTTGTCAGGGTGTATTTTCGAGTTTTACTGTGACAGACACTGGACAAATATGTCTGCTTTTCAGAAATCCACAGAGATTTGTGCTCTCTTGAAATGCTTATGATTTGACCGTTTGCTGGTCAGTGTGGGTTTTTAAATATATATATATTAAAAATCCGCCCCATGTGTTAGATCTTGGGAAATGTTCAGTCTGTGATGTGTATTTTCAAAAATGTTTTGTCCTGGTCTAGATGGGTGAATGAAGTTAGTTCCCTTTTATGTTTTATAACTGGCTTTTTCAGTAACTGCTCCTGTTTAATACAGAATTAGCAAGACAAATTTTTACATGTAAATCCATCACATTCAGAAATCAAAACTAAAGATGAGAAATTTGTATCACTCTCTCTTTTTTAAAATATGCATATTCATGGGGATAACAATTTATAAGATTTTACTAACTGGTAAGTTATTTCTTTATAGTGTGAGAGGAGTGAAATATTTTTATAAATCATTTTTATAAGTAAACTGGGGGAGGGGGAAGCTTACTGTACAACTTAATATGATTATTTCATCGACGACCACAAATAAAGAAATGTTCCCATTTGTAAGTGAACTATGTGGCTATATATATATATATATATATATATATATATATATATATATGAGTCTCCCCTTTTGTAATTTTATTCAATATTCTCTGCAGTCTTTGCATCAAACAGCCTCGGAAGCCCTAAGACCATTTTATATTCACTGGAAGACAGAAAGAAATCCAAAACCTAGTTAAATAAATTGTTCATTTATTCCTTTCCTTTTATGCACCAAGATCTACATGTGGTCATTAATTATAAAGAGACTATTATAGCACCATATTTTCATTCAATACGATGTCCTGGTATATATCAAAGAAGTCCCATAATTAAAACAGAAGGGCCACAATGACAATTAAAATTACAATCTATATGGGGAAAGAAAGTACAGTTCTGCAATTTTTCACCCTGTCACTGTCAGCCCAATGGGATATTCCAGTCACGTCTCTGGTAAAGCAGCCTAAATGCTTCCTCACCAATGCAACCTCAAAAGCATTATCAGCACCTAAGCAAAAGCCTATGCAAGTATAATTTAATACCAAGCCACAGTTTGCAAGTAATAGCGTATAAAGTGATATTTAAGTGGTGTTTTAAGCACACTTCTGATGGCTACAGCTGCTTTTTACTGGTAAATGCATTTTCCTTTGAGTAGTGATTATGAGTCCTGGGTGAAGAGGTCCTGTGTGCAGGTCTGCCTGTAAGCCTTACTTCCAGCTGCCAATCTTTACTTCACAGTGAAGAAAAAGCCACATAGCACCTTGTTCTTACTCTTGTACGCTGTCATCCCCTGAGCCTGATAACTGCAAAATCATTTCCACCTAACACTTTCCTGCCTCTGCCTCTTAAACCCCGAGACCTTCACATTGTGCATACGCTTGCACCCTTGGCAACCAGCCTCCTAGAAGTGACTCCCTTTTTGAACCATCTCCTAGTTATGTGTGTGTGCATTTAAAAAAAACCCACATCTCTAGCCTATTTTACCACTTATCTTGGTAAACATCTGCTTTAATGGCATGCAAAGCCTTATGGAGGGAGGGAGAAGGGGAGGCGGCGAAGAGGAGGGGGTAGTGATATGTATTTGCTACAAATTTACTGTCTATAAAAGTCATGGAGAGTGAAGTATTACAGTTAAAACTGTGTGTTTCCCCCCTTTGTAATAACTTTAAGCCAAGCACTCGCCATATGAAGCATGCAATGGAGACGGAGAAGGTTTTTGTATAATAAAAAACAGTGACATGGTCATTTTTCCCCAGTTTTGCATTACGCAGGCACACTCATGCATGGTGCTTTTTAAATTCTTATTATATGTGGGGTCAGGGGGTCGGATGTCAGAAAGTACTGTTAATTTCACGGGGTTAGGGGAAAGTAAATTCAGAGGGAATACAGATCACTTAGCACAGAGAAGCCGCTCCTCTGAAGTTTGGTTTTTACATTTGTTAGCCGTATCCTTCAGCTGACGAACCATTGAGACCACAGTGACATTCTGGTCCCTCCTATAATGGTTTGACATGCTGCCGCAGGAAAGCGTAATGCAGGCGCCCTCCTGGATGTGCCAGCCATAGGCTTCCTTGGAATCAATGAAGCACTCAAACTTCACACAACTGGAACTGAACAAAGCATGTTGCCATTTGGGCTGTGATGTTTAAATTATAGAGAAAGCAGTCAAGATGTCTTAAAGTTCAATCTGACAAGAAATGTAAAATATATTTCTGTCTTCATTCTCCAGCAAGGTAGCATCTTGCGATGTACAAGATGGTTAGGCAGAGTCAGTTCTAATAAAATAAAATTGGGGTACATAATGATCAAATCCAAGGTTCAAATGTGGCATAAGTATTGTGTTTATACATTTTCTTGCCACTAAAGCATCTTAATATTTTAGCACCAGGGTTTTTTTTTTTGTGGAGGGGGGGTGGGGTATAAAGGGAAAGAAGTAGAAAGGGAAACAAGTCTTTCAAAATATTGTTCCAGCTTCAGCATTGTTATTGATGGAAAGGGGTATTAACAGTGAGGCATTTTGGTAGAGGAAGGTCTACATTTGCAAACTGGTAAAATAATATTCTTTTAATGAATCGTGTCCCTCTTTCTCTCTCTTTCTCTCTCTCTCACACACACATGCAGAGGCGGGGGGGGGGGAGTCCACCTTGTGTCCTTGCCTCTTTTTTGACAGCTTTCCTTACAGTTTAAGATTGAGACATCTGTATATGACACCACTCTTGGTGTGTATAAAATTCAGAAGCACGTTTCTTCCAGGGAAGACTTTAGAAAGGAACCAGGAGGGAGAAAGTATCTTGTTTTGTTTTTGTTTTTTCTTTCTTTCTTTCTTTTACTGTGCTGAGCATTGTTCCTGCACAAGTGTTCAGCTGACTGAGTTGTCATGGATAGCTGGGACCAAATCTGGTTGGGCAATTTCTGCGTTATGTGTTTGTATTTTTTCCTGCGTGGCTCCTGAGTCAAAACCTCATACCGGGCTCAGCTGCCCTTTTATAATTAAATTTTAATGAGTTAGGCTGAATGTTTGGGGATCTGGCACACATTTAATAGTTTTAGCATTTAAATGGTCTTGAGTAGCCTGCGAGACATTGCACTAACATGAGAGGGGAGGGGTGGTCACTGGGCCCAGTGTGAATTTCTGTTGTTGTTGCTTGTCATGTGATCTCAGCAACATGAAAGAGCCATCCAATTTCTAATCACTAGGTAAAGTGAGTTGCCTCAAGCAACAAATGTTAAGAAACAATGGTACAATCTCCTTTTCCATTTCTCTCATCCCTCCCCCCGCCCCCCAAGACAGAACTGTGTATATTCTTTGACTTGAATGAACCTTTTTCCTTGGGACCAGTGGGCAATCCTATCCTTACAACTATAGTTATTTAATGGAAAGTCCAATTTTGGTACATAGAAGAGGGGTGTCTTTTGCCTCACGAAGCAAATGTTCTCTGCCAGAAACTGACTTTCTTAAGAAGAATATGGCAAAATCCTGCTGAGTTAAGTGCTTTTGTCCTAAACAGGACCTTATTATATACATAAATTATTAGGATGAATAATAAAATGAATCTGAGATACTGCATGCGACACTATTGAGGAGGTGTCCTCTCAACTCAGCCCAGGCTTCAGTCTGAATGAAGACCACATTGTCTAGTGATGGGTGGATTAACGTTTTCCACACAAGATGCAGAGGAGTAACCAAATGGCAGTCAGAGCTCTGTTCTTCAACAGTTTACCACAATTCCTCCACAATGAGCTCCAGCATTAGGCACTTGGGGAATTCACCCCGCTTGTTCTAAGTGCTCATCCTTACCATTGTGGTCAACAGACAGATTAGATCACTCATCCTTGGTGCTATAGTTCTGACCTGGATAGGGTATAGCAGGCCCATTGTCCATAAAGGGGAAAAAATATTGAGGTTGACATTATGTGTCACTAAACATAATGTGCAATTTGACTCTCAGACCAATACGGCAGCTGATCCCATGGGGGGAAGTCCACATGGAGCACACAGCTTCCCTCCATTAAAGTCAATGGCAACATGGGAAGCCTCCAGTGTTACTCTCATGGCAGCAGCATGCCAGTTCTGCCCTCCTTCACCTGTGGAGCTGGCACATCCTTTGATGGCAGCTGGCCAGCTCCATGGGTGATCCAGTCTAGATTGGTGTATGCTGCTGATTTTAGCCTTGGATGATGAGGTTGCAAGTATCTCACAATCCAATGATTCTGTAAGATGAAGCAGTGATTATCAAAGTCATATCAAACTAAAATAATGCTATAGTATAACCCCTGTATCTGCTGGGAATACGTTCTCACCTAACAGCAACTATATGAAACCATAGATACAACTGAACACTTAAATTACTTCACTTCCAATCCAAGCACACCATAGAATTGTGTTGGAGGATCTAGAAACTCTTAAAAATGTATCCTTTCTACAGGCCCGTAGCCAGGATTTTGTTTCGGGGAGAGCTGAGTTTGATTTGGGGGGGGGGGGAGGGGCGGGTTGAGTCTGAGTGAAAGAGGGTCTACCCTAGCAAACCTTTTGTATTGTTACCCCAATACCCCCATGCATATGGGATATATTGAGCATGGTGATCAGATCATGATATGAATAAACATAACAGTTTAAATAATATACCAGTAAGGCCTTCTCGTGGACCACGATGAGAATTTTGGGGGAGGGGGGGCTGAAGCCCCCCAAGCCCCCCCCCCTCCCCGGCTACATGCCTGCCTTTCTAGGAATTTGCTAGCTTCTATAACACAACCCTATGGAAACCTCTGGGAAAACATACAATTGAATCAATTAGATGACCTAAAGAATCCCCCCCAGTTATAAATAAATGAAACCATGGATATGGGTTCTGCAGTTATGGGGTGTTTACTATATAGTATATAATCTATCACTCAGTGAAGGGCTATTTACACTGTTCTGACACATTGTGCAAGTCAATGGAAACTACATCCAATGCAGTCACTTTTTCATATGTTCCACAGTTATCTATTGTGCCTCCTGTGCATCTCTTCCCACATGATTTTCTCTAATCATTTATTTAAAATGCTTTCCAGGTCATTTTTAGAGTGCTCTTACTTTGTAATCAAGCAAGAAACTAGAAGGAACCTCTGTCCATTTGCAATCCCCCAAACTGGATATCAAAACACAGCTTCTAATTAGACTGAGGACCAAAATACATATACCATAACAATGATATGTGCAATGTCTTTCCATCTGAAGGACTTTTGTGGATTCTGAAGTAGAGTGCCAATCATCCACAGCTCTCTAACCTGCTGACCTGAGAATATTCTTTTTAAAAATAGTGTGATGTATGGGAAATGTTTGCCCTTAAACCATACAGAATTATTTATTTATTATTATTTTATTTGGTAGTTTTGTATTCTCACCTCCATTCAAGGGACTCGGGCCGGTTTCCAACATCAATACAGAAAGTTCCCCAAAACTTGAAAATATATGAAAACATTCCCTGGTCCCCATAAGTATCTCAGAATAACTGTTTTCCTATTCAGTCCCTCACAGAGCATCTTCCTGCTACTATTTTGAGTACTACAAGATAGGCGGAGAGCTTGGGTGCAGCCTGGGGGAAAATAATGTCCTGATTTAGAGAACCAGAGTTGATACGTAAACCTTTCTTCCTGTGGCAATCCTGGTGGAAAACCCTCATTTGAAGCTTGCTTTTGCTTTAGAAGGAAATCCCTCATTAGGAAGAATGCAAACTATAATGGAGGAGGAATTTCCCTTCACATAGCAGCAAAGGACAAAAAAGAGATATTCCTCTTTCCCATACCCGCTCTACTACCTTTAAACATTTGGCCCACTTTCCAGCATAGTTTCACCCATAAGTCTGCTGTTTCTGTCTTTTCCATTATTCGTGAGTTTGACTAAGTTGTTTTCCAATGATTGGGACCAGAGGTTCTATTCTGCACATAGAAGCACATTCTTTGAACCACTTTGTGCCTCAATCACATAAATAAAAGTGGGATACAAATAAATATATAATTTAAAATAAAGAAAAGTACTGTGTCCAGAACAGATCATGCAGATTCAATGTACTATTTCGGTTCCATCATTGTTAAGCTACCTTCCAAGTAATAAAATAGTAATATATGTATATATTTATGTATGAAGAGATGCCACTGTGTAACTATTTATTTATTCATTTATTTATTTCACACATTTGTACCCCGCCCTTCTCAACCCCCGGAAGGGAACTCAGGGCAGCTTCACAACATGCAACCACCAGATGCCAACACAGAAATTACAAATAAACACTCACAGTTAAAAACAGCAATTATTTATCTATTATTAAAACATCCATTTTAATGTTCAAAATCATGGTGCAAATGTCTTGAAGCACTCTGGACTATTTTTTTTTTCCCTTTGGCCTCACACTTTTTGGATTCCCACCAAAATCTTCCGTATTTATTGTTGACTGTCATTATTTTGATTATTGCTAGCAAATTGATGGCCTTTAAAAGGCCATCAGCTATTGTTGCTGTGTACATACAAATCATTTCCAGCTTATAGCAATACTAATTCAAAATTATTATGTGGTTTTCTCAACAAGATTTGTTCAGGGAGGAAGTTGTCTTTGCTTTTTCTGCAGCTGATAGAGTTTGACTTGCCCAAGGTCAACCAATGGGTTTCCCATGGCCAAGCAGGGATTGATTTCCACCTTGAATAGAAGCTGAATGCCAGCTTCTCTCTTCCTTCCTTCCTTCCTTCCTTCCTTCCTTCCTTCCTTCCTTCCTTCCTTCCTTCCTTCCTGGAGCTGGACAGGATATGCCTTTGGATATCTTCCAACTTTATGATTCTTGTCTTCCTGAGCAATTATGTTTCTGGCCAGACTCCTAGGTACCAATTCAGGTCGCTTCATTTCATCATCAACATTTGAGAAGCAAAAAAACATCAATTAATGAGATTTCTGAAAGTTGAATTCTCATTTGAAACTAGGAAAATTCCACCACATTGTCTATACTAAAATATCATTCTCCCTTTCATTCCTTTGTGCACAAAATCTATCTCTATGCCTATATGTATAAAGAAAAATTCATTTAACACAATTAGTTGCATATTTTACCAGTTGCCTTTTATAATTAAAAACTTTCCCCTCAGATCCCCTTTCCTGGAACTATCCTGTTGCCTGAAGTTTTAATCCTTCATTACCAGTTAAAACAAAATCACCAATTAGGCACATGAACACGTCTGTATTAATCTCATTAAGGTGATGGCACCAAATAAATTGGAACTATTTTTGTGCTTTTACTGTGTTCCTATGGCTTTATCAGGCCCTGTGGTCATATACAAAGACCTTACAGCTTAGTCATTTAGAGTCATTCGGTTGTGGCATTACCATCTATGGCTGAAAATTGCTTTCAGCTTTTAAACTGCACTGACTAGTCTGTAGTTAATCTTAGATCATTCACTCGCAAAATTAAATGAGCCAGAACGATGGGTCTTTCTCCTTTTCTTTCTTTCCCCCCTCATTTTTTGTAAAATAATACATCACAAAACACTTATTTGCCCTGCCCAAAAGAGAGATCAAATTCATTTAAAATCCTATAAACCAGAGTTGTGAATTTTTAATTTTATTTAGTAGCACAGAAATAGAGGGTAAGCTATCTTTTCTGGGCACATCGCTGCTATAAATTTACATATAGAATATAGTATGATGCATAACCAACCTTTAATCTACCTTTGATGTATACTTCCACCTCAGTGGGAATTACATGACACTCATTATTGCAAATCAAAGCAGGACTGTTTAGAACTACTTATGTAATTAATCATAAACAATACATTTATATATACCTGCATTTATCACTAGAGTTCCCTAATATAGCCTTTCTGTACGTGTTCATCAAAGATGTGTAACCTTAAGAAACTGAACACTTTCACAGGCTCCTGTTTAATCTGAGCAAGGACTATTTGATGTATATTACACTGCAGGTAGCAATAACCTAGGTCAGATTGTTAAATATATTTCAAAGAAAATTTCATAACAGTAATCCATTCTTCATGCAATAGTTTAGTTAGCTGAAACTCTATTATGCTAAATGAAGTTAAGCGCAGGGAGAAGTATGGCTTGATTCCAAATTTATACACAACTTTGATATGTCAGAATCACAATGGAAAACATTTGTTTAAAAGAAATTAGCCTTCTGGTCCATGTTTAAGGTGTGCTTCTCAAAGGAAATAAATCACCAGGATCCACCTACATCTGCTCCAAATCACACCTGTTCCTGCTGCATTTCTGTTGGGTTGGTTCTGCAACGAGCAACTTTGTTCCTTTGTGGGAATACAGAAAGAGCACAGGAGAGGATTTCATCTCAAAATGTCACAAAGATATTCATCACCACGAGGACATTTTCTGGATTGGTTCAGTGGTTCCTATGGAAGCCCACTGAGCATGAGGGTCACAGACTGGAAATGAGAAGCATGATCTCCGGTCAAAGGGCCTCCATGAGCTGCACAATTGATAACAGAAGAGATGTGTGGCCTTGTTTTTCAGAAGAAAGGGAAGGGAGGAGAATGGGGAGAGTTAAGTCAAGTCAAAAAATGTGATCAGAAAAGACAAAGCTGACATTTGTTGAAGGAGACAATCTTTCATTCAATGCTTCAAGATGCAAGTCTAAAGAATGGACAATAAATAATCAACAATGCAAACAGAACAAATTAAACATATGCAATCCTCCTTTGATGAACTAGTAATTTGCTTCACTTCTAACATGACAGATGTAAGGATGTGAAGAAGATGAATATGGAGAAAAGAGGAGGAGGAGGAAGAGAAGGTCTAGAATATCAGTATGCATCACTTTAACTGCCATGACTCATTTGTAATTTTACAATGTTTTTAGCTTTCTCTGCCAAAGAGTGCGAGTGCCTCACCAAACCAGGATTCCATAGCATTGATCCATGGCAGTTAAAGTGGTATCAATCTGCATTAATTCTACAGTGTAAATGCATTGTCTACTTGTTCAGAACTTGCATACAAACACTTATTGTTATTGTTGTTATTAATTCTTATCCACTTCTCCCTATTGATCATATGAGGATGAACAACAGATTAAAATGCAATAGATAACATAACATCAGTTTAAAAGATATATAACCCATACATATTAAAACAATCAGTCCATTGTTTAAATTTCTAATTTATCATTCAAAATTCAAAACTCATCCGGATAGGTCTGGATTAGTGCAAGAGCTGGAGTTTACTATGGATTATTTTACTTATATCCAAAAATATGCTTCTCAATCTTAACATCTTTCCAAAATGCTCATTCCAAGCTTTTATTTCACCATGCAAATGATACATCTTGTACGCTAATCTCCTTGTCATCAAAAATGCAGGCATGAGGATTGTAGTCCTCCAGGTGATATGCACAACTTTGCTGAGGAATCAAATATCTTCTCTAAACTGTAGATACATTGAGTATGGCTGGGGAGGGAAGAGAAAGTCTTCAGTCACCTTTGAAAACAAAAGTAAATCTTCAACCATTTCATGAAAATACTGCTCTTCCCATCAGGGGGGAAAGAAATCTCCATATTTTGTTTATTCTGTAAAATATTATCTCTCCTTTTTTTAAATAGCCTGAACCAAATAATTTCTCATTTTTACAGGCTTCACTTCCCTTTTCTCACAGTGAATAAATTGCAACTTATTTCCATGAAATTCACAGATGACACAGATCTTTATTTTGCATAAAGGCATAAAGAAGTGTCTAATATCTTCAATATTCATCTGCTAAGTGGACATTTGCATTGGGTTAGAACAGAAAAAAGAGCCACAACCCTCCCGCAGTGACAGCTGTACAAAGGGATGACATCTGACAGCTGTGACAGTGCTGAAGGGAGACTCAGATGACTCGCTGCATCCATGATCCAATTACAGCACACATCCCTCTGACAGACCCAGCAGCTTGACTCCAGCATTTGGAAGGACAGTATTGATCTCTTGTCAGAGACCAGTTGCCTGCCTGCAATTGTGCATTGCTGAACTTTGAAAAGCTACAGTACCCTCTTAAATGATAGGGGCAGGCAGGTTATAGGATTCAGGTACAAAGAGAGGTGCAAAGGGTATCTGCTAAATGCTCTAAACTTGAACAAATCATAACAATATGACAGTCCAATCATGCCCAAGTAGCCCAGCTGATCTAGCTAGCTTACTGCCTGTACTAATGGAGAGACAGCTCTCAGAGGTTAGCTGGATGATCTTACTTGATGAAAAGGCCACTGCAATTAGTGTACGCTGGTTGGTTGTGCTGTGTGACAGCATACAGGATGCCATAATGGCAGCTGCCAATAACTCAAACTTCTAGGAAACAGACAATTAGGCCTTTGATCCGGATGCGGTGATGCCTTCCACTCCGGACCCCTCTGCTCCCTCCTTACGGCAGAGTCCACGAGGTCAGCATGCTACAAATCCCACCAGACAAACACAAACTGGGTAAAAGGCCAATTATTATCATTGTGATTATTACCAAGGCTCCTCCCCTCTTACATTACAAGTTGTAGCATTTGGGAATCATTCAAGTCTAGATTCAAGTGTTATATTGCACGGGATGCAAAAGAATGGATCCGTGAGTCCTGGTGAATATTTGAAAGCCTTTTTAAAAAACCTAAAAGAGCAAAGGTGTGGAGGAGGGCAGAGAAGAGGGAAACACAAAGCAAAAGCTTGTGCACATGGATGAAATTGCGACACACATGTTGTGTGGATGACATAATAAACATATTTGTATTTCACACACACATGAATGAAGATACACAGATGCACACAATAATTAAGGCCTGCTATGAAACAAGGATGCCACAATATGTATTCATTGCATCTTTCCCAAATGTAGTACATAAACAACATAGAACTGACCATGGATTAGCAATCAAGACAACGAATTGGATGACGATTTTAACTATGAGATGTCCCGATCTGTATTGGTGGCCCAATACTGCGTATGTTTTTTGTATGTATTCTTAATTTTAATTTTTATATGCTCAAGTGAATTGTATTTTTTAACATTGTATATTTTAACATGTTGTAAACCGCAATGAGTCGCCGCACAGGCTGAGATATTAGCGGTATACAAGCATACCAAATAAATAAAATAAACTGGGAAAATATACTTTTTTGGACACAACTCTCAGAATATACCAAACAGTACATTCATTATGTATGCTCACTTGGAAATTTTGACATCATAGTCCCAAAACCTAACTCTTTCAAGGTCTGAGTAAAAGCCATTTGGCAAATAGAAAACAGAATAGCATGGATTGCCAAATCACTTGATATTCTAAGGAGTCTGATTCATTTTTATACATGTAAAACTCCCATTGAACTCAAATATCCTTGATATACATCTGAAGGATAATATGACTGCCTAAAATTGAATGGAGAATACTTTCAAAGATTCCTTTGCTGTGCATAGTAGCATATTTTGTTAAGCAGTGACAAGACAACAGTTATCATTATTCCAGCACCAACTTGTTCTTTCTTGAGTCCTTATGAACGAATGATGCTATTTGCATAGATATCCTGAAAAGGATTCTCTTCAGAGTTCCTTCTTCGCAGGTCTTGAGTTTCTCCTCTGAATATTTTTAATGACAGAAGTTATCTATATTTTGTAGTTCTTTGCTGGATGTCAGTCCTTTTACTGTCTTGACCCCATTTCCACTGGACTTGAATGGCTAAAACTTCTCCCTTGTACTTTCTATTTGAATATACCGGGTAAAAAGTATCCCCACTCTGTATTGTTGACATAGGGAAGGTAAAGTATTCTATGTATATAAACATTCCCACCCTCATCTGATCTTTTTTTTCAGTTTCTACTGCAAATGCACATCTACATATACTAGTGTGAGCTGCACTAGATGTGCAGAATTGTCACAAAAAGGAATTGTCATGAATATATAAACTATTCACAGATATAATGGAATGAATATGAAAAGGTTGCCTTGCGCACAGAATAGTCAATACTACAGTTAGGCCTCACTGAACTCTTAGTAACCCTGACATGGTATTTGAAGAAATAATGGAGTTGTGGCAGGGGGAGTGAGAACTAATTGGCTTCACATGCTTGTAGATAGGAGCTCATGGGCCATTTTCCGCCTTCCTTTATACTGAGCTGTGTGCGATGGGTGAGGAATCCTCCTAAAAGCAACCAGTAGTTCCATTATTTCAGAGAGTTGATTCCAACTTAGATATTATAAAAGCTACTCCTAATTTTTCAAGACTTATTCAAATTATCCAATTTATTCCCAAAATTTAATCGCAACTGTGCAACGCTTCTGTAAATCTGGAAGTAGCTCCTGTAAAACAAGAGTAAATTCAATGTTTCAGACTAAGAGAGTCACTGGCTACCTGTGGATCCTGCTGCACTGCTTACACTTATGAGCTTCTTCTGTTTAACTGATAAATAAATACATAAAAGCCCCTACTAACAGAAAATAGTGGGGACTCTTTTTGTTCAAACCTCCGACCATTGGCCTGTGGAGCTCCCCAGGGTTCTATTTTGTTCTCCATGCCATTCAACATATACATGAAACCACTGGAAGAGGTCATCCAGAGTGTTGGAATACAATGCCATCTATATGTGGATGACACCCAGCGCTACTACTCCTTTCCACCTAATACTAAGGAAGTTGTCCTGACCCTAAACCAGTGCCTGTCATCAGTAATGGACTGGATGAGGGCAAACAAATTGAAACTTAATCCAGACAAGACAGAGGTACTCCGGGTCAGTCAGAAAGCCAGGTAATAGGAATCCAGCCTGTGCTGGATGGGGTTGCACTCCCCCTGAAGGTTGCACTGGATGCACTGGATGGGGTTGCTGGATGGGGTTGCACTCCCCCTGTGCTGGATGGGGTTGCACTCCCCCTGAAGGCACAGGTTTTCAGTTTGGGGGGTCCTCCTGGACTCAACGCTGAACCTGGAGGCCCAGGTATTGCTGGTAGCCAGGAGAGCCTTTGCACAATTAAAACTTGTTTGCCAACTGTGCCCATTCCTTGAGAAGCTAGATTTGGTCACAGTGGTATATGCCTTAGATGCGCCCCGACTTGATTACTATAATACACTATATGTAATGCCTTTAAAGAGTGCTCGGAAACTTCAGCTTGTCCAAAGAGCTGCAGCCAGGTTGCTAGCTGGGGCTGGCTACAGGGAGCAGACAACCCCCACCCCGGTTGCGGCAGCTCCACTGGCTGCCAGTCTGTTTCTGGGCACAAGTCAACGTGCGAGTTATGACTTTTAAAGCTCTAGATGGTTCAGGTCCAGGCCATTTGGCTGATCACATCCCCTTGTACCAGCCTGCCCAAGTCCTGAGATCTTCTCTCGGTTCCACCTCCATCACAAGCTTTGTTGGTGGAAACAAGAGAGTGAGCCTTCTTCCTTGGTGGCTGCCGCTCAACTCTGGAACCCCCTTCTTCCCCAAGAAGCCAGAATGGCCCCCTCTCTGCTATCCTTCCAGTGCCAGGCTAAAACCGTTTTATTCAGGCAGGCTTTTAAAGATGGTGTTTAAGATTAAATGAGGGGGTGCTGTGATTTTTAAATTTAACTGTGTTTTAATGGTTTTTAATTGGGAATTTTTAATGCTAATTATATTTAATCCTGCTTTTAATGTACATATATTTGTATATCTTTAAATTGTTATGCTCAAGCTTTTATGTTAAGTAACTTTGAATCCCCTTCAGGGGAGATGAAGTGGGGTATAAATATAATAATAATAATAATAATAATAATAATAATAATAATAGCCATGACTACTGATGAAGGCTGAGGAAGGAAGTTCAAAAGCAGGGTTACAATTGAAACTTATAAAAATAAAAAGAGTTGATAGCCTCCTTTCTTCCTTTTTCAAATTCCTTGCTAGGTCATCTGTTTACTCACACCACACCTCCAATCTCTGACCAGTTTTCATAGCATACCCTTTAATTATCATATTATAACACTTCCCCCATAAAAAATGCCTTTTCTTTTTCCCTTGGGATGATCTTAAGTGGACACTTCTTTTTTGACTAAATAATCTGGCATTGTGTACACTGTGCTCCTGTATATTGTGAAAAACACACTACTTTGTGGACCAACTCTATCAGACAGGTAGGAACTTGTCTTCTGTGAGAAAAGAGCTAGATTAGAGTTTAATACAAGTAGATTAAATAAAATTTATGTTGTGAAATGGATTATTCAACATGGAGAAATAATGCAAATAAATATTTTGTCTTGGAGAAGCAGGATAAAAATCTCTTGATTACATTCTTCATATGTAAAATTATAGATTCATATAAAAGGACAATAAATTCCAAGATGGAATCTTGATTTTACAAGTTGCATTTAACAACTATGCTTTGGTTTTAAAATATTTCATTAGACAACCCAAATCAAAACAGGAAAAGAAAACCTGAAGTGTTACATAACAAACTATAATAAACTATTCTATCTTTAGACCCTTCCATACAGAACATCAAGGCAGAAAATCCCACAAATTATTGTTGAAGGCTTTCATGGCCGGAATCACTAGGTTGTTGTAGTTTTTTTTTGGGGGGGGGGCTGTATGGCCAGTTCTAGAAGCATTCTCTCCTGTCGTTTGACCTGCAGCTGTGGCAAGCATCCTCAGAGGTTGTGAGGATGCTTGCAAACCTCTGAGGATGCTTGCCACAGATGCAGGTGAAATGTTAGGAGAGAATGCTTCTAGAATATGGCCATACAGCCTGAAAACCCTACAACAACAGACATCCCACAGTATCTGCTTTGAACTGGGTTATCTGAGTCCACACAGTTATATATCCCAGTTCAAAGCAGAAAATGTGGAATTTTATTCAGCTGTATGGAAGGGGCCTTAATGTTCTGAAAATGTTAGTGTTAGTATATAGCATGACTAGAGTCCAGATTATGGATTAAGTATGCGTCACCATTAATGTTTGATTAGGACTGATCATCCAAACATCCCAGTTGTGATATAATTTCAATATGCTTGAATATATATTAGAATCATATTGTCAATAGGTGTCTTATGAGTCACCTCTGGCTGAGAAAGGTGATATACAAATGCGGCAATTAAATAAATAAATACCTTATCTAGAAATACAGTAACTAGAAATTAAACAGAATGGCACACAGTTTGATGACAATAGGAAGCAGTGTCTATGAAGATTTCCACTGACTATGGTATGGGTCTAGCTACCAAGTGCAAGAAAAGTGGAATAACATACAAACTGGACAATCTAACACATGCCCCGTTAATTTCTAGATAATTTCATTTAAGGGCACTGCCAGCAGATGCCTTAAATAAAAATGAAAAGGCATTTCCCTGATTTTTTTTAAAAAAGGAAAAGAAGTGGAGCTGTTCTTAGCAGCCTTCATTAATACCTCATTAATTTGTTCTGAACTGAAGACTTTTTTTGATTGTGGCACTTCTTGCTGGCAATTCTTAATTGTTGACATTAAAAAAAATATGCTGAGCTGAGCAAAGAGGAATGTTGGCTACAGTGCACACTTCACTTCTGAGTCTCAAAAATTAAGCATAACTGGCACAGTAGCTTAATAACCTCTCTCAAGAACCATAGTTCAATCCCTAGTGCCATCAGAAAGGTTAGGCGTTTAAATCTTGGCAAATAGGCAGTTTATGAATCTCTCTGCACACAGGCAATGCAGTCAATACAGAAAATCTAGAAGAGGCCAAGAACTATTCTTCTTATGAAAAGGCAAGGGTAATATGTAGACAATATTTCTCTTAGTTACGGATTACGTGAATTATGCATACACTGTCTTTACCAAATCCACCAAATCACTCTGAGTCTTTTCTCTGTGCATGGACTCCTGGAAACACACTTACAGTAATATTTCAAATTTCAAGCACTAATGACAAATGAACATATCAATGTCAACACAAAAGCTCAGAAGTCCATACTCTAGTTTTCCATGTTTCTGAATGTGAAAAAAAATACATTCAAGCACCAGGATTTCTGGTGCCTGACACCTCTAAAAGAGTAGCCACAACACAACTGATTGTATGGCTGAACAATATCCATTTTCTTCATCTATGTTTATTTATGCAATGTATATTTTTATTTTTTTATCGTGTCAGGAGCAAGCCAAAAAGTTGTATTGCATTTTTAACAAACAAACAAAACACAAAGTTTGCAAGCTTGGTAGTTTATTAAATGTCCTTTAACCAGTAGCTGGCCACTTGGAGTGCCTCTGGTGTTACTATAAGAAGGTCCTCCATTGTGCATGTAGCAGGGCTCAGGTTGCATCGCAGCAGATGGTTTGTAGTTTGCTCTTCTCCACACGTGCATGTCGTGGATTCCACTTTGTAGCCCCATTTCTTAAGGTTGGCTCTGCATCTTGTGGTGCCAGAGCGCAGTCTGTTCAGCACCTTCCAAGTCACCCAGTTGTCTATGTGCCCAAAGGGGAGTCTCTCATTTGATATTAGCCATTGATTGAGGTTCTGGGTTTGAGCCTGCCACTTTTGGATTCTCACTTGCTGAGGTGTTCCAGCCAGTGTCTCTATGGATCTTAGAAAACTATTTCTTGATTTAAGTCATTGATGTGCTGGCTGATACCCAAACAGGGGATGGGCTGGAGATGTCACTGCCTTGGTCCTTTCACTATTGGCTGCTACTTCCCAGCGGATGTCAGGTGGTGCAATATCGGCTAAACAGTGTAATTTCTCCAGTGGTGTAGGGCGCAGACACCCTGTGATAATGTGGCACGTCTCATTAAGAGTCACATCTATGTTTTAGTGTGGTGAGATGTGTTCCACACTGGGCATGAGTACTCAGCAGCAGAGTAGCAAAGCACAAAAGCAGATGTCTTCACTGGTTGAGATTCCCAGGTTGTGCCAGTCAGCTTTCATATGATGTTGTTTCTAGAGCCCACTTTTTGCTTGATATTCAGGCAGTGCTTCTTGTAGTTCAGAGCACAGTCCAGAGTAACTCCCAAGTATTTGGGTGTGCTGCAATGCTCCAGTGGTATTTCTTCCCAGGTAATCCTTAGAGCTCAGGATGCTTCTCTGTTCTTAAGGTGAAAAGCACATGTCTGTGTTTTAGATGGATTAGGGATCAGCTGGTTTTCCCTGTAATAGGCAGTAAGAGCACCTAGGGCTTCGGAGAGCTTCTGTTCAACCATCTCAAAGCTCCCTGCTTGAGCGGTAATGGCACGATCATCAGCATAGATGAAACTCTCTGTCCCTTCTGGCAGTGGCTGGTCATTTGTGTCAATGTTGAACACTGATGGAGCAAGCACACTCCCCTAAGGCAGGCTGTTCTTCTGTTTTCGCCATCTACTTCTCTGGCCCTGGAACTCAACAAAAAAGTTCCTGTTTTGTAGCAGGTTTCCTATGAGGCGGGTGAGGTGGTAGTCCTTTTTGATATTATACATTTTTCTCAGGAGGAGGAGGTGGTTTACAGTATCATAAGCCGCTGACAGGTCTATGAAGACAGCTCCTGTGATCTGCTGCCTTTCAAAGCCATCTTCTATGTGCTGAGTCAGGTTCAGTACTTGCGATGTGCAGCTTTTGCCTTTCCTGAAGCCAGCTTGCTGTGGAATTAGATATGGGTCTATTTTTTCCATAATTCTATGCAAAATAAGTCTCTCCAGAACTTTGTAAAGATGGCATAACAAGGAGATTGGTCTATAGCTATTTGGATCATTACGGTTTTTGCCTGGTTTCAAAATGGCTATGACTCTTGCTTTCCTCCGGATTTTGGGGATCTGACAGGATGCAGTGCAGTTGTTCATCAGCTCCAGCAGCCAGCACCTTGCTTTTGGACCAAAGTTCTTGATTTGTTCCATCCGTAGATCATCCAGGCCAGCTGCTTTGCCATTTTTACATTTATTGAGAGCCATGTCCAATTCAGTAGATGTAAAAGGTTCATGAAGGTTGTTGTTCTCATTATCTGGTTGCCTGACTATTAGTTTCTTTCCTACTTTGGTGGCAAGGTTGGGTTTCCCATTCTTCAAGAGTTGGTGTGCTATCTGATCTGCCTTTATGTTGGTGTGGGTATTAGTTTGTGAGGGGTCATGAGAGAAACCTCCTCTCAGGATTGCAAGACATCTGAGCGTCCCCTGGGCAATGTCTTCGTAGACGGCTGATTCTCTCACTCCAGAAGTGACCAGATGCAATGTATATCCAGAATAGAGACTCTAGGGTCTAAGTAATATAACATATATACTCTCCTTATATGTCTTTATTCTGTAGAGAATATTTTTAAACTTCACATTTTTCATCCCACTTCTATTTTATAATACAGGCAGTCCTTGAATTACAAACATCCAACTTACAAATGACTCATAGTTAAAAACGGAGCTGAGGCAACTGGAAGTGAGATAAATCTACCCCTAGGAAGGGAAATTCATTCCTGAAAGAGTTATCATGGGGAGAAGGTGTCTCCGCTGAAACTTTATCATCAATACTTGTTTCCTCAATAAACCATTAAAAAAAATCCAACTATCACAGCGACAGAAAATGAGGTGAAATGTTTTGCAAAGACAGCAAAACAAATACCACAGGAGTGTTAACCCTTCCCTATGATATCCAAAGCTGTGCCTATTGCAATACCTGTCCCTGGCTATCAGTAAATAAAATTACAAAACTATTTGTACACAGGCTGCCAATGGATGGGAGGGGTGTGGTTTTGACGCAGTGATTAGCCCTGAGTTACAGAAATACTCAGGATGGAAAAATATTTTTAAATAGTCAAAATATTGCTAAAGAATACAAGCTTTAAGAAACCCCAACAAGAACGCGGGACTGATGAGAATCTTTGCAGTTCAGGACATATTCTGCACAAAAAACACATATGATTGTTTTGTACTGAAAACCATTTTTAATGCACAAAAAACAATATTTGTGCATGAAAAAAGCATTTCCTGCATAGAAAATACTGTTTGAGGATGTTGTACAGAATTCCAATGTGCACTGAAAATGACTTTTTCTGCATGGAAGTATTATTTGTAGCTTAGGAAAAGCTGCTTCCTGCAGAGAAAATACTGTTTTCCTTGCAAAACAAGGACATGCTAGATTTCCATACAAAAGTCACAAATTACAAATGGGCTTCAAAAACTGAATGATTTTCGAAGCCTTTTGCACAGTGCAAAGAAAATTGTTGAAATTACTTGTTGCTTGCTTTGAGGAGAAACTTACAAAATAATTAAATGGGGCTCATGAGGCATGAAGAAACAAATTGGGCTGCAGGGACAGACTGCTGGGACTGCGGAAACAGTCCCAGTAGTCTGCCCCCCACAGGGCCCATAATCCATTAGATTCACATCTTTCAGGAAGGCCTGGGTCTAATGGAGTATCAAAGTAATTTGGGACAAAATTACTTCGCTTTTACCTGAGGCATCGTTTGGACATCTCTGATAAAAATCCGATAGGGCCCGGGATATAGGCCCTGTCTGGAAGAGCCCTTACTCTACTAATTGATCCCTGCTTGTACTGAACATTTTTTTTAGAGTTTTCAAAGCTTCTTGATAACCATTGTTGAATACTCTGTGAGATGTAAATAGGTTAAATACATATAGAAACAATGGGTTAGCATCTATACTTTGAATCCATGAGAACTACAAGTTTGAAATTATACTGAGCCATTTTATTCTTGAGATATTTTCAGGTCTGTGCAAAAAAAACCAGTTTACACTTTACTCTTTTCCTGTATAAGCACATTTTTTTTAAAAAAATTAAACTTTTCTTATTATCATATTAGGAAACAAGCATAATCTTCAGCCCCGTATTTGAACCACTTGCAAACAGTTTAGCATATACATTTTCCTACTGATTTCCTCCCCAGTGCCCTCTTTCTTTCCCTCTTAGTCTTTTTATAGACTCCTTGACATCAATATACCAGAATGAGCATTAATGTTATCTGCCAGAACCATTGTATCTGGGAATTGCTATGCCTGGTTACACTAAAGCTTCTTCAGTCTATTCCTAACACCATGTGAAATTAGAAGTTATTTAGATGGTAAAATGATACAGATGAAATGTTGCACAAATAATAAACTGTTTTAGACCATGTCTTATGAACTAAAGCCTATGGAGTTTGGGAGATGATTTTCAGCTCTTACCTTTATATTACAATTCTGTAAGAATTGTTCAGGAGACATTCTAATAGAAGAAAGCATATTTTCTCCTCAATTATTCACTTTCAACATATTAATATCTTTATTCCCCATGGAAGGTTGAGTCTGTGATTTTCAGCACAGGAAGAAAGAGTACAGGCTTATTCTCAGATGAACTGTTTTTATTATTACAAAGTGGTGGCTAGGACATTTGTCCAAAACAAAATATATAACATATACTAAGGAATTGCTCAACATTTAAAAAAAAATATAGATGCACTATGGAAATAAGACCTAGAGCTTGGTGCAATAAAAAATATCATCTGTCTATTACATGTCTCTCTTCAGTTTATTCATGCGCATTAAGAACTCTTTCCCCACATGAGCAGAAAGTTCATTCTGCAAAATAAATTTCTAATAGCACCTGGCTAGCCACACTGTTGCAGTAAGAAGTCTATCACACAAAATTATGTGTACACATACACACATATATATCCCAGGATGGGTGAAATACATGGTGCACAGTATTCCAAATGGCTATGTAGACAATCCAAGGCTATATCCATGCTACAGAATTATACCAGTCTGACACCACATTAACTGTCATGGCTCAATGCTATAGAATTCTGCTATTTCTAGTTTGGTGAGATAGCCACTTTTTCCTATCAAAGGTTTCTGAAGTCACAACAAATGACAAATCCCAGGATTCCAAGGATAGAGTCCTGGCAGTTAAAATGGGGTCTAACTGCTATAGATCCTCAGTGTGGGTGGTCTCCAAAAAGTGTGATACAGTGGTTTCTTGAGCCACTATGGAAAATACCACAACACAAAAACATTTAGATTACTACTTATCTGCTTCAGTGGAGACCTTCTTCTATTTATTTTTTTAAGCTTTCATGAAATCACTTATACATTCAGGTCCATTCAGCTGGATTGGAATGGAGAAAATGTGTCTCTGCAGATATTGTAGAACGACAACACCAAGCATTTCTAGTCATCACTGCCAATAGTGAAGAATGCTAAGAGTTTAACATCACTGGGTTGCATGATTTCCACTTTGTGCTAGCTATTTAACCATTTTGGAAGTATTGTCCAGTTGCTTAACAAAGTATCACCAAGCACTTCAGCAACCAATGCTAAATCAAGGCATTTCCCAATCTAGTCTCCTCCATGGTTTGAACTTCAGTTCTGGTCAAGCCAAGTTATCATGGCCAATGTTCAAAGGATGATAGAACCAGAGATCAAAAACATCTGAGAGGGCATCAGATGCTTTTATTTGTACAGAATTCTATTTCTTGTGAAATATGAAGGGAGAGACAACCCTCATGCCTACAAGTGATGCAATCATTTTATATCTGTCCATTATTGTAATGGATTGTAAAGATGTTTGAGCACAAGAAAAATTAATTGCTATGTAATAGTCCTGCTACTTCCATGAAGATATTTAGATCCCACATATTCAACTCATTACCATCAACTGACCCAGTCAAATCAGCTAAGAGAGGTATTTTGGGAGGCGGTTTTTTGGTAGGGGGTCGCTCTGCACTCAGAAAGACTAAATAAGTCAGTCAGAGGATTGAGCTGGCACAGCTCTTTTATCACCAATCACTTATCATTTAGAAAGAAAGATTTCTTTTATGTTCAGAAAAGCAGACTTTCTTTGAAAATGCATCCTTGGACCCTAAGTTCCTCAGCTTTGCTTTAACTCTTGAATTCACTCTGATTTGAAGAAAGCAGATAGTGGCTTGATACCCCTTCAACCTCCTGTCCTGGTGACAGGCCCGTAGCCAGGATTTCATTTCGGGGGGGGGGGGGGCTGAATTTTTTCAGGGGGGGTTTCGGGGGGGGGGCTGAGTTTCAGGGGGGCTGAGTCTGAGTGAAAGAGGGTCTAGCCTAGCAAACCTTTTGTATCATTACCCCAATACCCCATGCATATGGGATATATTGAGTATGGTGATCAGATCATGATATGAATAAACATAACAGTTTAAATAATGCACCAGTAAGGCCTTTTTGCGAACCACCATGAGAATTTCGGGGGGGGGGCTGAAGCCCCCCAAGACCCCCCCCCCCCCCCGGCTGCATGCCTGCCTGTTGAAAGCTATGCTATAGCTGGGGAACAACCCTTCTTCTTCCTTTTTAAACAGAGGGTTCTTCCAGACAGGTCCAAAATGCAGGGGCTATTGGGTCTTTACCAGAAGCATCCAAACGCCTCCAGTAAAAGAGAATTAATTTGGGACAAGGCAGTTAAACCCTGAAAGGCCTTGATGTAATACGGTATGGGGCCTGTGAGGACTAACTCTTGGGGACTCCTGGAAATCATTCCCCATTGCCATCTCACTTCTTCAGGCTTCCAAAAGCATGGAAAAGTGAGATTGCGCTCCCCCTCCCCACCCACCCTGCAAAGCGTTAAAATAAATAAACTTACTGGGCCAATGACATGCCAGAAGGTGGGGAGGGGAAAGAGAAAATTGTTCCAAAGCACTCAGACACCTCTAAATCCAAATGTTTTGGAAAAGGAGACAAGAATGTAACACAAACATTCAAACTATCAGACAAATGTGACCATCAGACTTTCTCTTCTAACCACTCCAGGTCCACAAATTCTCATCCAGAACCACAAGTTCTGTCACATCACTTCCACAGGAAGAGATGGTCTCTGAACCCTCTGCAGGTTCCTGTAAAGCTGCTGGAATGAAACTTGATAACACTCCTGTATGTTTAATGGTTGGGTAGAAGGAAGAATTTAGTTGTTGACTGGTTGTGTGACAAGCAACATTTAAAGAAACTATTCTTGTTAAAGTTACAGGAAACATCTCCCATTTTAACTGTGACAGCCCTCATTGCCCCTTCTGACTTATACAAAGGAAAAATAGTTCAAATGTCCAAATCTTGTTATAAAACCTTTCTGCAAACATAACATAGATTTCAGAAACATATAAACACATGTGAAGTTCATTTGAGAAGTCATCCCAACAACACAATGTTTAGTACATGTGCACAGCATTATAGAAAAACACTTTCCTCTGCTATAAAGTCGTAACCCAATCTGTTTGAAAGCCTTGGGTAAAGTAAACGTTCAAATGAAATGTATAATCCTTCTGAACAAACTAAAATATGGTATTTTGGTGACATTTAGTCAAACAGATTTCTAAATGGAGACAACTTCTATTCTAAAGAACCATTAATGTGAATTTGAGAGGTTTTACACAGATCCTGGACTCATGCTGAACCAATGCCATCGGTATACAGGATTCCTGTCCACTGAACACAACTAAGCTCTGAAAAGATATACAGTGCCTGTAATTAATCTCTGCAAATGCCAGTCTGGCCATACATAACATTGATAACACACATATATTTATTTTTTTCCTCCTGATTTATATAAACCTGGATGTTTATTTTCAGTCTTTTTTTTAAAAAATGGAAGAAAGTAAGTTTTCTAGGACATCAGTTAATGCAATATATGTGTGAATTGAGGCAAATGTCTATCTTTCTCCTAGAAGTCACAGCTGTTGAATGCTAGAACTTTGTTAATTGCTGCAATATAAATAATGACTATATCGAGAATTATAGCCGTTTAATATCTGATGGGGTTTGGCTTCAGGATCCACCATGGATACCAAAATCCACTGATGCCCAAGTCCCATTATATACAATGGGATAGTAAACTGGTTTCCATTATATAAAATGGCAAAATCAAGATTTGTTTTCGGGATTTAAAAATATTTTCAAGCAACGATGATGATGAAATTTGTTGAAGCATGGATATAGAGGGCCAATTCAACAGCATGGAAGCTTTTGTTCTCTCTTCACACATATTCAAGGTCCACATAGTTTAAAGTACAGTACAAAAAAGGAGCCTAAAGGAATACAAATCTTTCATTTTATCTGTACATTAAATGAACAGTGGCATGGCAGTGCCAGTTCCCCATTCTGCTTTGCTAATCGACCTCAGCACTGACTTTCCAAAGAAAAACACCCACACACATCTCACACCCTGGGCAATATGGTAATGCAACATGAGTGTTTCTGCTCAATTCTGTGGGGCAGGTTGGCTATATGAAATATGATGCAGGGTACTTTTAACTAGAACTCAGCAGAGACCCAAAATGGAGCAGAAAACAGACCTCCAATGGTGAGATATAAATGCCTAATTTACCATCTCACTTAATCCAGCACTTTTTTCCCTTAAGTCATTATCCCTAGTTCTCATTATTGTGGCAGTACAAGGATGAAAGACAAGTGCGGTGAAACCATGATTTCGGCACTTCTGTTTACAATAGATGCAGTCTATACAATTTATCATTAAGGGGGAGGGGGAAAGCCAAGCAGCTGACTTGTTACATGGAAAATTAAAGACAAATATAATAAAGGCTAGTAATCCCTTGCCAAGCTCAAATCCATTCTTATGTGGAAAATATAATGCACAATTACAGCTAAAATCATCACTCTCATCATCTCTGTCATCTATGGAAAGGCAATTATTTATACAATCCCATTGACTAGTAAGCAGAAAATGCCTAAGTGTTATGTGTGAGTGTGTGTGTGTGATGTGTCATGTTTATTGCTACTTCTATTTTAAAAAAAATGTTAAACATTGATATTTCTGGTGGGCACTGTGGTGGTCTCGAAGGAGAGAGGACAGGTCCATCGTATCTTCCCAGAAGCAGATGAAAGCCCTCCCTCCAGCCCAACTACCATAGCCCTGGGTTTGAAGTGAAAGAAGAGGCAGGAACATTTACACCATGTTTTTATCCCATAGCTTATGAAAGCCCCTCCCTTCACCCTCATTGTCTTTGTTTGGAAAAGGTAATCATACTTAATAGAGTTGGAAGCTATTTGAAAAGAAGAACCTTATGTTTCAGATGGACTGGTTGAATAAAGGATATCATGGACGTGGGCTTCAGAAAAGTGTTGTTGATGCATTGGTGCATATGGAGGATCCTTTGTCATAGGTTATGTATCTGTTTTAATAGATTTTAACTCTGAATTTTTAATACCATTGATATTCAGTTCTGTTTGAGTGTTTGCATATTTGTAGATTTTAAATTGTATTGACATGCTTGTGAAGAGGAAAAGTGGGGTATAAATAAACATAAAAAATAAACATAAACAGAATAAATAAATAAATAATATTGGGAGCAAAATTAACAAAGAAAAAACATGGCTGTGGCTCACAAATGGAACTCTGAAAAAGGAGACGGGGGGCCTGATTCTGGCAGTCCAAGAACAAGCCATTAGAACAAATGCCATCAAAGCCAAAATTGAAAAGTCGACGACAGATCCCGTGTATACACTGCAAATAAACAGATGAAAAAATAGATCATATCCTCAGCTGCTGCAAGAATATCGAGCAGACAGACTACAAGCAGAGGTATAATACTGCTGCTCAGATGATTCATGGGAACTTGTGCCACAAAAACCATCTGCCTGTGACAAAGAACTGGTGGGATCAGATGCCTGAAAAGTTACGAAAAATGAATGTGTCAAACTACTCTGGGACTTCTGAATTCAGACTGACAGAGTTTTGGAGCACAATACTCCTGACCTCACAATTGTGTTAAAAAACAAAATATGGATTGTGGATGTTGCAATCCCAGCAGGATTGAAGAGAGACAACTGGAAAAGCTGACACAATATGAGGATTTAAAGATCAAACTGCAAAGACTCTGGCATAAGCCAGTCAAGGTGGTCCCAGTGGTTATCTGCACACTGGGTGCAGTGCCTAAAGACCTTGGCCTGCACTTAAACACAATCAGCACTGACAAAATTACTATCTGTCAGCTGCAAAAGGCCACCCTACTGAAATCTGCCCACATTATTCGCAGATACATCACACAGTCCTAGACACTTGGGAAGTGTCTGGCATGTCATCCTATACAACAGCCAGCAGAGTGACCTTGTTTGCTGTGTATTAATCTTTTTGTGTTTCAAATAATGAAGAAGAAGAAGAAGAAGAAGAAGAAGAAGAAGAAGAAGAAGAAGAAGAAGAAGAAGAATTGTGGCAAAAATATTGGCTGGAATTTTTTTTACATATGTTGCTATGTAAAAAATGGTTGTTATGTAGCAATATACTGATCCCAATCTCCCCCCCCCACACACACACACACACACACCCACACACACACACAACTTAACAGTCTACTGCCTCTGATAGGGTTTGGTTCCTCTGTAACTTGGGATGTGAATGTCTAACACGGGTGTTGGATGTCACCAGGATGCTGATGTCACCCAATTTTATCTCATCTTTTAATCCAATTCCAAGCTGTCTACTGTGCTAAACCAGTGTGTTGTCTGTAATGGCTTGGATGAGAGAGGTTTATTCCAGTTAAGACAGAGGTTCTTCTGGTCAATCAAAAGTCAGAGTAGAGAACAAGTGTTTAGTCTATGTTGGTTGTGGTTACACTTTCCCTGAAATCTTAGCTTCTCAGTTTTGGTGTGCTCCTAGAATCAGCTGTGTCCATTCCTTGAGACAGCAGATCTGACTACAATAAGACAGGCCTGGAAGGAGGAGGAGAAGGAGTGGGAAAAGGGAAGGAGAAAGAGGAGAAGGTTTACTTAGAAGACCCCTTTCACCAAATATCCCATTTGACTTACTGCACTGCATTCATTTTTGGAAATTTTAGTGGGTTCAAAATGCTGCAGCCAGGCTGACTGGGATAGGTTATCGTGTAACTCTATTCCAGAAACAACTTCACTGACTTTTGATCCATTTCTAGGTAGAATTCAAAATTTAAAGCCCTAATTTAAATCTCTAAAAGGTTGCCTAAAGCATCCATCTCCTTTTATACATATATCCTAAAATCATCTTCAGAGGTTTTCTAGGTACCCTTACTAAATTACTTACAACCGGGAGCCACTAGGAAGAGAGGGTCTTCTTCATGTTGGCCCTTCACTTGAAGAATAACTCTGCAGAGATACTCATCTTGAGAACATGTTATGCTCTTTTTAGTGACAGGCCATATTTTTAAATTACTGTTTGTTTTCATCTTATGACTGTTAATGCTCTGACTTCTCAATATTCACCACAAGCACCAAATAACAACAAACTAAGCAAAGACAACATAAAAAGCAGATTTGTATTATATATCTCCATAGGTAAGCAATTGACTATCCACTACAATATCTTACAAAACTAAATATAAAGCAAACACACTAACCTAATACATACCACCTACAGTAACATATACATATTAACATTACAGAAACAATTACATGAACCTCACATTCATTGTCTGTTGATTTTTCACCCCTTATTATCTGGCTCCCTTTAGATAAATACTATATAATCATACTAATGCATTGAAAACATTCCTCTTATTCATAAATCTAACAGTTGACATTTGCCCCCATCATTGTTGTGAAAAATAATAAACAAGTCCCGATCCTTTATGAAACTCGTCAAAGATTTCTCCTTGATCAAGAAGAGATTAATCTTCATTAGCTTTTCAAAACTGGTTACCTATAAGAACTTGAATTTACTGGTCACGTCAGTAAATACTGCATTATTTGCAATTCTCTTCTGAATTTGTTTGGAGCTATGCTGTCTTTAGCCAAAACTATATATGCTGTGGAATGCTGATGCTAAGGAAGCAATTTGGAATCCTTTAGGAGAAACAAATAAGAATAATGACAATAGTCTCTCTCACTAAGGTTATTATTCCCCAATGGGGGATATGCCTATTTACATAACTAGATCCCTAATCACCAGTTCCTAACAGCCCATTGATATGGCGGACAACGCAGCGCATAAGATGAGCCGACTGCTGGGATAATGCAATATCACAGAACCTGCTGTTATGATGGTTCTGGAAGCAGATATACACTTACAAAGGTTTACAATGAAAAAAAGTTTAAACTAAATAATTTTTATATTTCTCAACTGGAAACCAAGAGCATAAAACAACAGGCTGCATGAAGCTACCTAATAAGAATATATCACTTATTTTGCACCCAATGCATAGCTTATATTGTTATTTATGATATAGCTGGAGAGCCAGTGTGGTGTAGTGGTTTGACCACTGGCACTGGCACTGGCACTGGCAAACCAGAATTTGCATCCCTGCTCAGCCATGGAAACCTACTGAGCACCCTTGGGCAAGCCACATTTTCTCAGCCTCTGAGGAAGGCAAATGCAGATTCTTTCTGAATAAATTGCACCAAGGAAATCCCTTAGGGTCACTATAAGTTGGGAATAACTTGAGGGCACACAACAATAACATGAGATACTTGGCAGAGAAAACATTGAATTGCACCCAGAAGCAAACGTGCAAGTAATTCAAATGGGAAAGATAAAACTTATTAAAATCACACCTTCTCAAGACATGTCAAAACATAAAAAGTGTTGTTCTGCAGCATATATTGAATCTTCTTCAAATATAGCCCTATGTAGAGCACAATATAGAGGTGTGGATCAGTATTGCACTGTCTGGCCCACCTAAAGCTAATATGCTACCAGCAAAGTTGTTACCTGTAACAAGCTGCTTGGAGAATTATGAGGGCACAACAATATTCTTGCAAATAATGTAACAACATTATTTCTCCAGTATAGTAATAAACATGGTCATAGAGATTTATTCCTCACCCTATCCTGTGCAAACTAGAAAAGTAATGAGTAATAGAACGTATCAGGCAACTTTCTTGGGAACAAGTTATAGAAGGCTTACACAAAAAAATATTTTTCAAAAAGCAACTTTTGAAACTCTGGGCTAGCCTAAAAGTGACTGATGCTTCTAAATAACCCAAAAGGGGAAAAGGCAGCCAACCAAAAAGAAGAATTTATTTTTAAAATAAGTTTTAAGGAGAATTTTCAGTTTATTTTTAAAGTGTTTACCTATATATATAATGTTTCACATGTTTTTATTTGTTGTGCATGGCCTCAGAGGTCTTAGTAGGCTGAGAGGGGATATATAAATGCCATAAACAAACAAACATTTGAAATGGCTAGCATTTGCAGAAAACCCACCAATCACAGACAAGCCAATCTGTTCCAGCCATGACCATTTCCTACTAACTCTATCGATCTCTCAGTTCAAGGTTTGGATCGACTCTCCCTATACCATTTGACCATCCAAATATTGGTTAATGAGGGAGATAGCAACACCAGGATGCATTGTTAAAGTAAAAAAAAAAGAACAGGGTATCCCCAGCATATTCATGGCTTTAGGATTGGATGTTCTGACAGCAGTACTTCTTAGACAATATGCCCAGCTTGTCTTTCCCTGCCTCCACCACTCCACCATTAACATCAACAAAGGCAAGCATTGTATTTACCAGCCAGCTATAGGGCACTTTAGAAATCTATTAGTATTGGCCTTGCAAACAACACCAAATAGACAATGATTGGTCATTTGTAAATATATTTGACAGGCAAACCATATGGAGACATCCACCTTTTTTCAGAGTATGTCTGGGAATACACCATCTAGGAATACACCATTCTGAGAGCCATCTTGGCTAGCATGCCATCCTTATTTCAAGATGGGTGACACTGGGCCAAGCTATTCATTACAAAAACCTGGTTGCTGTCACTTGTATGCTTCAGGCAATATATACACTGCCATATAATCCAATTTCTGAATCCAGATTATCTGATTTAAATTCGATTATATGGCAATGTAGACTTCACTTGTGCATTCCAGATAAATTGCGATCCGTTTCGGTGTCCCAGATTTCGATGGAGGTCCTGATCCATTTTTGGGAACCTCCTGGGGTTCCGAAATATTCATTTTCTATCTGACCCATTATAGAGAGAGGCTTCCACCCCCCCCCTTCCCATCATTTTAGGTATTTAAACTGTTGCTACTCTAGAGGAGAGGTCCTGCAGGCAGGCATACACACACTCTCTGGGACCTGTACCATGCCACACACTCTTTCCAAGGCATTTAAGCGAGGCTTCTTACAGCTGTTTCTACTCTAGAGGAGAGGTGTTGCAGCAGGTGCACACACTTTAAGGAGGCTTCTTACCTGTTTCTACTATAGAGGAGAAGTGCTGCAAGCAAATGCATGTGCTTTAAGGAGGCTTAAAGCTGTTTCTACTCTAGAGGAGGAAAGGTGCTGCAGGCAGGGATGCACACTTTAACGAGGATTAAAAGCTGCTTCTATTGTAGAGGAGAAACATCACAGCAGGTGTGCACAGGCTTCTTACATGTTTCTACTCTAGAGGAGAGGTGCTGCAGGCAGGTGCATGTGCTTAAGGATACTTTAAAGCTGTTTCTACTCTAGAGGAGGAGAGATGCTGCAGGCAGTGTGTGCGCTTTCTCTCCCAGGCCTATATTACGCCACACACTCTTTCCAACTTATTTAAGGAGGCTTTCCCACTTCCAGGTAAGAAAGAGCAATGACCTCCTAGAGCTATCTTCCCTGGGCTTCCTTTAAAAACCCTCTTTTTTCCTGGCACACTTAAATCTCCTTTCTCCTTTGGGTTTAAAGCTTCCTTACACCTTTTTCTACTTTCTACTCTAGAGGAGAGGTAACTGGAAGTTTTCAGGGAATTAAAGTTTTCTTCTTGTTTGCTGAGATTAATAAAAAAGATTAAACTGTGATACTGAAAAGCAGAGGAGCAGCCGAGATTGGCTCCCACTTGTTTCACTGTGGGCAGGTTTTGGTATTAGGAGGCCCCTTACCATTATATGCTTCCAAAAGTACCGAAGGAAAACAGATCAGCGCACAAGTCTAACGTAGACTCATATAATCTAGTTCAAAGCAGATAATCTGGATTCAAAAACTGGATTATAAATCCATGTATTTAGACACTTTATGTCTTTATAGCAATTGGAATATACACCAAGCTTTGATTCATATTAAAATCTTTGCATGCATTAACTTTTAAGCATTACACAGCTAAACTGTGTGTGTAGTTAAATCTCAATTGGATAAAGCTTTATTTATGTTGATGCAATTCTGATAAGAACTAGGGAATCATGTATAGTAAAAGTGTCATTATTCCTCCTTGTCTGAATATTGCTATAATATTGCTAATGGGTTATATAAAGGGGAACTTTTTGATTATGTTTTTCTGCATGGCAGGGGTTGGACTGGATGGCCCTTGTGGTCTCTTCCGATGCTGTGATTCTGTGATTCTATCAAGGAGATACTACTTCCTCAAAAACTTAAGTTTAATTTTATTTTTAAACTGTAATAAATTTAGAAATTATGGATTCTTAAGAAACAAATATGGCAATTACAAGAGCCACAGATCACTAAATAACGTGAATGTCTACTTTGATACTTATCTGAACTTGATTTCACAGCAGGTCACTCAGAGTGGTTTCAGCTAACCTGCAAGCAGAGTGCAAATTGAGAATTTTATAACAAAAGTAAGAAATTTGTAATGATATTGCATAAAATAAAGAATAATAAAGAGTCATTTCAATATATTATGTATATGCATATGTGTAAATACTGTTATTTACCCATATGTAACTTTATTTCTCCCACCTTCAGTCTCAAAAGTTATTTTGAATCCTTCATTAGTGTGGTTTACACTTGAAAAGAAATTCTGACTATAGTTATATTTCAGTTGAGTACTCTTGATGTACTCATTTTACTAAAGCTTATGCTAGAGTAGTGGTTCCCAAACTTTGACCCTCCAGGTATTTGGTGATTTTATTTCCCAGAAGGGCCATTCAGCTTTGAAAACTGTTATGAATTCTGGGAGATGAAGTCGAAAACACCAGGAGGACCAAAGGTCGGGAGCCACTGCCCTAGAGGACAGAGCAACGTTGAAAGCTGCCATGGAAGCTTCTTCCCTGTTTTGTCTATTCAATGTATATATAATTTTAAACCAGTTTCTACACATTAGGATTTTACAGTGCAAAAATTCATTAAGTATCATTTAAAACTAAATAACAGCTGTCAGCTAAAATTCTCCTCTTCCAAGTCTTATGTTCCTTCTCTCTGTGGAATCCCTTCATTCTCCTAACAGGATGTTATCTCACATCTTCTGTCTTTCTTTCACAAATCACATGTTTAGAGTAAGACAGTAAATGACTTTACACATTAATTTCAATATTTACTTTACCAGCTCAGCAACATTTTGAAAATGATGACTGCTCAGAATTGGACTCCCAACAACTCTAGGGATTTTGTCACCCCTGTTAGAAGAGAGAAGTAGAGAGTTAGACTGGATGGCTCTTGTAGTCTCTTCCAACTCAAATGTCCATATATAATACCATTTCTCATTAGTGGATTTTCATATTCAATTTATGAATGCACTACAGCCAAAGTACTCTCCTGGACATAAAGTTAGATGTCTACTTGCTACTTTTCACCAAAGTGGGCAAAAAAATGGTAACAGTCCTGTGCTTGTGTGTGACTGTACATGCACATGTGTGTAAGAGAGATAGAGAAAGCAAGAGAGAGAAAGAGCATTCATTTCAATCCAGTATGTGTGTCCATGCATATATGCCTCTGCGTGTCTTATATGTGTTAGAGTACCTACCTAGACATGAAAAAGAACACAAATTTCCAAAAGAAACTACATATGCTAATATGCATGTGTATAGGTGAATTTTTTAAAATTGCTATCATTTGCAAATAAACAAAAACAAAAAAAACAGTACATCTCACCAAAGCATGAAACACTGTGATCTCTGACTGCTGTCAGAAACTTCAAGATCCCCACTGTCCTTTCATAGGGTCCTTTACTTTTCAGTAGGACAGGATAATCCTTCAAATAGAGGAGACTCTCGAAAAGCCTTTCAAACAGTGGACTGTATCATAAGACACATGTACACCCTATTCATAATATGTGTCTACAAAGGGCAAAACCTATTAAAGTGCTGCAATAGTACCCACTGCCATAATCATTTATTTGAACTGAATGTGACCGTTCTTCTTCAGAAATCATCAGGTTGTGAAACTTGGAAGATATACCCACTCCTGTCAAATCATATAGAACCCCAATTGCATTCTGATCACTCCTGCAAATGCAAGCCGCAACCAACAAAAGGAAGACAAATCCAAGCCCCTTTCCACTGAGAAAAATGTTTAGCTGACTGTCTGCTGAACCTTTTCCTTGAATGCGAAGACATCCTTACTTTCATCAATCATGCCCAGGGACTCTGGTGATTCATGATACCTGTCCAGATTAACAGACTTTCCAGTGCACTCCCTCAACCATGCTTCCTTGCCCCAGCCTTCTCACATTATCACATCCATTACTGTGTCTTCATTTCGAGAACTTCCTACCTGTAACTCCACAGTATAAATGAGAAAGGTTCCTTTGCTTTCTCTGACCACTTTACTATTGTCTATAATAACTGTATTTTTTATAAATCTAAACAAATATGACTTTCTCTATAATTTTAGTGTTTTATCACCCCACATAGCAACTGAGAAAAACTAATACTGTACTTTCTCTGATTTTATTTTTAAACCAATCAATCTTTCCCACTGTAGTTGAAGGCAGGTCAAAGTATGATTTGTTTGGACTACTCTGCTATATTTGCAAACTGTATTACCACATAACAATGAAGCTGGAAAGTCATATTACAAGCATAAACAATAATAAAATGCAAAAGATACCAGACAAAACATAATATACCTACCAATATTTCATGCATATGGTCAATCAGCATCAATGTGTAGTTACGTTGCAATCCTATCAGTGCCCAGTCACAATTTAGCAATGGGGTTCTATTTAACATTGGGACTTATTCTCAAATAAGTATGACTAGAATTGCAGCTTCACTGTGTGAAGATGTGTAATTTTCAAGAATGGAAACAACTGGCACATTGTTTCTGATACTTGCTGAAAGCCTGAGTATAGGCCCTTAACATCCACAGCTATTTGGATATTAAGAGCCTATACTCAGGCCCTTAATATCCACAGCTATTTGCTTGCAGGACTTCCTAAGATACCAAAATCTGTGGATGCGGAACTCCCAATTTATATAATAGTGTCATAAAATTGGTCCTTTATATAAAATGCAAATTCAAGGTTAAAATATTGCAATTTGGGGGGAGGGGTATGTTCAAGCCATGGATGGTGGAATCTGTAGATGCATCCTCCATGGGTATGGAAAGTCAACGGTATTCAAGATGCACTGAACCAGTGCTTCCCAAAGTGGTAATATTGACCCCTGGGAGGCACTGGAATGATCCGGGGGAGGTGGTAATCTGTGAAGCAACTGGAAGCACTGAGTTAAAAAAGAGGGTGGTAGACAGAAAATATTTCTTTTAAAAAAACTGCTCATATGTTTCATCTGCTATTCAACTTACAAACTTGTCACATGGGCTGCCAGAATACTGCCACATGGCATGGGGGGGGGGTCATCGCCCTATGCCCCGCATCACCCAGCAAGCAGGAAGCTAATCCCATGGGGAAAGTGTCAACAGCGCAGCTTCCCCCCGTTTTGTAGAATGTAGGTACAACTATAGATACATAAACATGCAAATTTGTCACTGCAACTTTGTGTTTCCAGGAGGATGCTTAGTAAAAACAATTCTGAAAAGGGAGCAGTAGGACAAATAAGGTTGGAACCTCTGGACCAAACTGTGAATATAGGAGGGCTCCTTTTTCATAAGTGGTGGACTTATAAGAAAAATGAAAAGTTACTAAGATTTATGTGCGGAATACCATGCTTATGTGTTAATCCAAAATGTTTTAAGTTAGATTTTGTTATGTCTGCAGATGGATAGATACTTGATCTTACTGCCTGAATAATCAGGGGCACTACTTTAATCAATTCAAAGTTACCCCATTAAAATTTAAAAGAATTAATCTAAGAAATTAATCAACTAAATGTTGCAGCCCTATTGAGTAAATCTATGCACATGCCAGAAAACCATTTTATTGTAGTTTAGTCCTGATCATTCCTGTGCCATAGCAGAAGAGACAGACAGTGTTATCAAATTTTCCTGGTGCTGCTCACCTTGATTTAAGTTATCATTACCATACAAATGCCTCAGTTGAGATCTATCCCTCTAAATCTCATGGAATGTAACTTCCATCTAGTCAGAAAAACCAGTAATGAAAGATGGTAGGACTTGAAGTCCATAAACATTTGGAAGTATCTTCCTGGCCTAGATATTAGATTGGTCCAAAAGCTCTCATTTTAGCCAATGAAATCTAAAATGATCATCTGTGTACAGCTATCTTCCTCCATGTACACATCATTCTGGTGACTTGTGGGTAGCAAAGGCACATGAACGACATCAACAAATCAGCATATTCAGATTTTCTTCATCTCTATCTGTATCTACATCTATCATCTCATTTATTAATTGCTTAGTCTTCTGAAAATTGGCACTTTTCCAGCCATATCAAACTTGGATTGTGGTTTCCAGCAGTGAAATAAAAACATCTTTAAGAAAAACACTAGATTGTGGTGTTCCCATTCTCCCACCTCCTCCTCTCCCCTTCCCCCATTAAAATTTCCAATTGCTGTGCGTTCTTTGCTCTTGCCTCCTAGTACAGGCAGTGACACCAAAAGAAAGAAAGGACATGACATACATAAAACAAACAGAAACCAAACATAACACAAGAATGCGACGTTTACAATCCAGCTGACAAAGCCAGTCGCTTCTCTTTAAATAACATGTCAGACATTTAAAAAAAACTCTGTGTATATATACACACACACATACACACAAAATGATAGGTGTTATCAAAACATAAGTATATCACATATGGATATGCCATATCTATATTGTGGGCATGTCTAGATAAAATGTTATCATCATTAATGAAGAAAGCACAAAAACAAAGTATGAAAATATCATTTAAAAATAAGGGGGAAAATACAACTCCAAATGAAAATAAACGGCAAACATTTGAATAACATCACAGCAGGGATAATCTACCTAAGGAAATCTATTGAAATATGCTAGTGAATTCACCCTCTTCTCTCCCATTAAAATGGCAATTGACTGTAAACCTCCTACCCCTCTCCACTGAGACTTTAATTGTAAAGATTCCTGTTACATATCATATTAGAATTTAGTTAAAATTGTAGAACACATTATTTCCAATCAGACAGCCAACCATCACTCACAAAGATTTTTAAAAAGGTGATTAATAATTCATCTCAGATAAGGAAAAGATCTATATTTATACCATCTTCTCAGCCACCATAAACTACCTGACAATTGTTCAGTAATGATGCCCAGTAAATTCTTTAAAATGGTAATTTGTCATTCTGTCACTTCATTTGTGACCTAAAATTCCTCACTTGAGGCATCATCAAATAAATTAATCACTTTCCAGGATCCATTTCTCTGTTCTGCACGTTATTATGCCCGGGCTCTCTTGTGTTTCTCTTCATTTACATATATTTAATGGCTCAGCCGTGGTTCACTATGGCACATAGCACACACATCTCATTACAGGTGAAATATTCTAACTGCCACTATCACTGGGAAAGAAAATAACTCTCCCAATTTAATTTTCCTGATGTAACAAAACCATGATTCTTCACTATGAAATGTTGATGCCATCCATCAGTCACAATCAATAAAATCATCATAGAAGTACGCCTTCTTCAGCATCCTTCCTTCATACTGGGGATTATTTGAGGGAGGTAATTAAACTCATAATATGTAATGAATGTAAATGAAGAAAAAATCCTCACGTCCCCCCTTCAACTATGCTTATTTTACTGCTTTGATTTAAAGTATTTTTTTCACATCTTACAATCTATGAAACATACAAGACCCTGAAGGGAGGCAATCAGAAGTACAGTAGGCAATCAATCAATAAGTGTAACGACTAATTAAAGATGGACATAATTTTAATTTTTTTTTTTAAAAAAAAAAGAAATTGCTATTCCTTATAGATTTTTTCCCATTGGAAATGAAACATTCCCTTTGGGTTTACTTTATTTCTTATTGAAATTTCAGATTTCACAGCCTGAGGTGTTCGGATAGGGTTGCATCCATATGTCTTAAATCTCCTCTCTTTTTTTTTTTTTTAAAAAAAAACAACAACTAGATTTTGATCTGCAAACTTATTTGGGAAGGGTAAAGAGGTCTATTTATAGAGCAAGGTTTTCTGCAGTATGAATGAGAAAATAGTTTTGTTACCGTTATTAACTTTTATGTTTAATTCTACCAAAATCATCCAAGATTATGCAGGAGCTCAATGTGCATTTTCATAAACAGGAAAAGGACATTAACTCTTTTTGCTGCACCCACCTGCCACAATTATGCTCACAAAATTGCTTTCTTTTTTTCTGTTTAGAAAGGTCAATAGGGAGGTGTGGGGGACTTGGTTAGGTAAACCGGTGTGACATAAATATTGCCCATATGTTCTGGCTTTGTAACCTACAGACTACCTTCCAGTGTCTTGATTGATACCTTATTCACTGAGATCCAAGACTATTATTGCCAGCTGCTATAATATATGTACACAAAGGGCAGCAACTTCTTGTTCTCTGAATGTAGAGCATAAAGTATTCCCCAGTAAAGCCACTTTTCACTGGATGAAAAATGATCCTTATTATCTATTCCAAATTAGTAACTTCAGTAATTGTTTTAAAGACACATACTAAGTATGAAGACAGGCGTTTTCGAGGGGAAATCATGAATTAACCATTTATAACTCTTACCTGATAAATGACTATATTTTCCTCTTTGCTTTTTTTAAAATGTGAATTTCTTTTGGAAGGACTAGAGCTCTGCCTTTCATCTGAAGGTCAGCTGGTTATTAATTGGAAGCCAACATATTAGACAAACAACTTCTGTGCTGTCTTCCTTAATTTCCAATTATTATTGGACAATTTCCCCTGTCCAATATATTTCACATATGGTCTAAAATTCAAAGCCTACCTTTTTTTAAAAAAATGTGTGTGACTGTACCTGCACACACAAACACACAATTTATGAATTAAGCCTTATGAGATATGACTTAGGGGACTGGGCTTTTTTTTTTCAAGCTTTGAAAAGAAATGACTAAAAGGTGACATGACAGTAATCTTTAAATATCTGAAGGGATGTCATGTAAAAGATGGAGTAAGCTTGTTTTCTGCTGCTAGCATGCAAACCAATGAACTCAGTTCGTAAGAAAAGGGATTCCACCTCACCCTACTTTACTGTAGGAGCTATTCCACAGTGGAATAGACTCCTTTGAAGTGGTGGACATTCCATTTTTGGACTCTCCAACTTTGGAGATATTTAAGCAAAAGCTGGATTTCCATCTTTTTGTAGTGGTTTAGCTGTGTATTCCTGCATAGTAGAGGATTGGGCTAGATGGTCCCTGTGGCCCATTCTAGCTCTAAAATTCTAGTAATTTATTATATTATGTCATTGTGGCATTGACCTATTGTGATAAAAGGTTTCACATGGGATTTGGGATATCAAAGTTCATTTCCATTGAAATAATGATTTTGGGCTACTCTCTTACTTTGACCTATCTCAAAAAGCTTTTGGGAAGAAAAAGGAGGAGAAAGGCACTTGAAAGGACAGCACACCTTGAGCTCACTAATGAAAAAACAGGACATAAATGTAACTAATACATAGTAAAATAAATTTGTCAGTAGGCATGCAGCCATTCATTAGCAGCCATGATAGTACAGAAAGAAATCCTCAAAGAAAGGACACATCTACATTGACTGAGGGCCCTTCCACACAGCCCTGTATCCCAGAATATCAAGGCAGAAAATCCTACAATATCTGCTTTGAACTGGGATATCTGAGTCCACACTCAGATATTATGGGATTTTCTGCCACGATATTCTGGAATATAGGGCTGTGTGGAAGGGCCCCCATTCTCCTGAAAGTGAGGTGAATCAGTTCTGTGGTGGCTGCACAATACATGGAGAGATTCAAGTTAACATGGGCTAAGGCTGCTGAATGCAGCTTTGAACGACATTAGCAAAATTGTGGGTTGTTCCAAATCCTTCTTGAGAATCCAGAGCAAACTGCAACTTTGGGCCCATGTAAGCAGTTGGTTCAGTTTCAAGATGAAACTGGTCACAACTTTTTATGTGGCCATCCCATATTCCCCAGGCTTGGATAGCCTGGAGACACAAAACAGAACGCACCATCCCTCTCTGTTCTTGTTATCAAGGCAGTCAGCAAGTATCCCATGACTAGTCGCCATGGCTTGTTGCCTGGTGTGATGCTATCCAGAGCAACGAGGTCATAAGAAATGGGATAATGGAAAGGAAGGGACAATTCCTCCTATTACTATTCCCCCCTCCAACATCATTGTGATGCCCCAGCTGACATCACTCTACCCAATGAGCAATGGCCACTAGCTAAGTAGTGCCCACTGGCCACTATAAAGCTGAGAACAGGAGTGGGACAGTCAGAGTGATCATCTGGCTTGACACTCTGGATAGTCAGGACTCCCTCCCACCTCCACATTGCCAAGGGGTTGGTGGTCAAAACCATCCCAAGGCCAATCTGGCATTTGAAATTCTAGATTGGCCCTGAGATAGAGGCCACTCATAGAAGGTTTTTTGTTTTTTCCTTATAAAAAATGTTTCAAATCATTAATCTATCAATCTGACTAGAGGCTCATTTGCATCCCAACATAATTGCATAAATATCGCATTCCGAGGCTAATTTCCATTATCCTAATTTGTAGAGCAAGAAAAGAAAATGTTGATCTATCCTAAGGTTTCTTTGTGCAAATCCACATTAACAGCAGTTGTCTGCCATGAGTAATGTTTTCCTAGTTGGTCTGGTCAGTGAATGTGTGTAGTCTTCAGCATTTTTCTTCGAAGTGTCCTGTAAATAAATGAGCCTTGTACCACCTCTGAAGATTTTTCCCCAAACAAATTGATTGGAAATGACCATAACAACTAACTCATGCTCTGTATTATTGTATATGTATTGTGACTAGCACTTGGAGGAATGACAAGGAAAAGAAAAAGATTTTAATCCAAACATCTTTGAAAACGTATTTCTTTAAAGGAAACCACTTATATTTCTTTTTATATACCAATGACATTTCCCCCGTCAAACTGAAACATTCTGAAGATCAGTCTCACAGTTTTATAAGAGCCCCTAAATGTCTTGGCATATAGCTCCCATCAGCCCCAGACAGAATGGCCAATAATAAGAAATTGTCAATTTAGGTTCAAAATATTTGGAAAGCCTGATGCTCCTACTACCAGGATGTAGGGTGGTTGAGGAATTCCTCTTCCTTTTATTGCTACGTAGACAGGATGGATATTCCTGTCTACCAGATAATAAGCAATACCTAGTGGAATTACATCTTTTACATAACTAATCAAGTTATAGGCACTCTCTAGATTTCACTGAGAACTAGCATTGGACTCTGGCCATGATAAAAGATCATCTGCTATTTTTTTCATAAGTAGAAACTTCTTACTTGCAGGTTGGTTTTAGAGTTGTCGTCTCCATAGAGACCCATAAGAAAACTATACTCAGACCAAAATGCAAAATGGTTTTTTTCAAGAATAAAATCTTTTTTTTACAGCCTGAGACTTTTCTGTCTCTTTTTTGCACTACATCTATTGGATGTTTATGTTTAGATCTGAAAAGAGCCATGTACCATTTCATTTATCTGCTAATCCAAAATAAATTGTCATTTTTTGCAGGCATCATAATCAAAATCTCAAAGGGAATTCATGCCCACAAATACCCAGCCCATAAATGGTTCGTATCATTGCCACGGAAGTCCAAAATGAATTGCATGGCATGTTTAAAGAAAAAATATATAGTTTGTGTTCTTTAAAGGGGAACCTGGTGATACCTGTCAGTCTAGGAGTGAAATGGACCCACCAAAAATAAGGTGCCTGTTTCCACATCAAGGCAAAAATATTGCTGTTAATATCTTGAAACATACATTAGTTGGCAGTTCCTTTGCGGGGGGGGGGGGGGTTAAATGTCTGTAGGAATAGAAATATGTTTTTCTGTTTCCCTGTTGGGGTCGAGGTTACAAGCTTCTACAGTTAAGCAAAATCTGACCATTTTTTTTTAAAAAAAGAGTGACATTATAAAGTGCTTCCTAAGGTTACTTGATTTTTGACCCCTTATTATGCATGAGATTTTGAAGAGAATGCAGGTAAACAGGCATGTGTCAGGGAGAGGAGGCATGAGGACAGCGGCAAAGACAGGCCACGTTAGGGAGAGGAAACGTGGGAGGGCAAGGAGACTGGCAGGTGCTCTGCAACTTCACTCTTTATTGTTTTTATTGTTGGGGGGGATAGTGCCTGGGAAAAGGCATCATCTGCCATGAGATCTGTAAAAGTGCCTTATTTTAAAAACTATGGAAGCAAAATACGCAGAAGTATGTATTAGGTATGTGCACAGATCCATTTTTCAAAATGGGTTCTGGATGATTTGGCATTTTTAGCTACCGGTTCACCCATAATGGCATGGGCGGTGCAGCCATGTTTCTTCCAACCATAACAAAACACACAACTGCTGAAAATAGTTGCTTTTGTTTTCTTTTGGCTACATATGGAGCACCCAGAGGCAGCCGCATGCACTCACGGAGTTTCCCTGTGAGGCTGTGAGCCCTGCTGCCTGCCTGAGTCAACCAGAAGAAGAAAGCTGCTCACGTGCTGGTTAGCTCCATGTTCTCTGGTGTATTCTTGCACCAGTCTAGTACTGCAGCCTTCCTTCTCAAAATCAATTATTATATAAAAAGAAGCCCCAGAAGTTTCCTCAATTATAGTAATTATGTGCAATTACTGTAACGAAAAAAGGAAGAATTTAGAATACTGAAGTTCCAGCCCCAAATTCTATTATTGTCCTGAAAGTATACAGAATCACATATTCTTTCTACCAACAAGATGGATGTATCTGTTAAAAATTACAAAAAAAAATTAAAATTAGAAATAAATACATGTTTTGTTTGGAATAAACATTAATTGCTGTTAAGATGCTTGCAGAGCAAGAATGTATTCACAGAATATTTCATAAGATATTGCATGAAACTTTGTTGTCACTGTGATGTCCTGTATAATGTGCCCACATCAGAAATAGTGGTGGTATTAAAATTGAAACCTCATCCAGTTTTAATGAACATGTGGAGGCATATGTAAATAAGGTGTTGAGTCATCATGCAGTGCAGAACATCACGTTGTTGGCATGCATGGCAGACTGCCAAGCAACTGGCAACTCATTCCATTCAACCCGTTCCTTCTGGCAGTGAGTCAAAACATTTTGGTACCATCAGGCATTGATTAGGGTTGCGTTTTTAATGATGCACTGTGTTGGTTTTAATATTTCTAAGAGTTTGTACGAAGCCTAACAACCCTAAAGGGACTAGATATCACCTGAGGTTGAAAGTTAAGTATAGTCAGCCCTGGTTAGTACTTGGATGGAAGGCAACTAGACAGTGTAGGCTATATTTCAGTGAGAGGACCTGAAAACACCACCTTCGAATATTACCTGCCTAAGAAAACTGTATGAAATCCATGGTGTCAGAAAAAGTCAATAGGTGACTTGAACGCATACATTCATGTAAACTTTTGGGACCTTATCATATTAGTCTTTGGCTCTGTCCTGGGATGCTTCCAGGATGGAGCCAAGACGTAGCCCTCTGGGGCCCATCACATGACACAGAGATACTTCTGGTGGTGCTCTGGCCTGGGTTTGCCCTAGAAGTGTCCTAGGGCAAAGCCTTGAGAACATGAGAGGCTTTCCATATTGTCATTCAGTAAGCCAGAGAAAGCACAGGGGAAGCCAGGCTGCAATGATTCCCCCCATGGGATGGGGAAGGGGATGATGCAGGTGATGCAGGGCATGAGGTGGCAGTTTCCCCTGCTGCCCACCAGACTTGCCCCACTGCCTGATGGATCCCCTCACTGTTCCCCAGTTTGAGCACCTCAATGTGATGAGGTCCTTAATGTATTTTAATATTTTAATGCTTAATGTTTTAACTCACACCACCAGAAGTTTGTAAATTGTAAATCGTTTTTCTATTTTATATTAATATGTTTATTGTAGTTTTTGAAGTATTTTTCATTTCCATTGTTTTAAACATGTTAGCCACCTTGAGTCATGTTATCAGGAGAAAGGCAGGATATAAATAAATAAAGAAATGATAAATAATAATAGAGTATAGAAGCAGTAGTGACACTGAGTCCCTACTAGCTCTGCTTCTATTTACTGTTTCCTGGAGTACGGCTTTTCTTTCCCTAAGTCTATCTGGGTGACTCATTCTTCAAAGTGATTGGAAAAGGGTGAGGAGTACTTGGGTGATCTTGGGCAAGTCACACTCTCTCCACCTCAGAGGATGGCAAAAGTTACCCTCTGTAGGATCACCATAAGTCAAAATTATTTGAAGGCACACAACGATACAAGCGGAAATATGTATTCACACAAGGAGTAATCAATTTATTGGCATATGCTGTGGAGATGATTGCAACCTTAAATAGCTTTTAAAGAAGATCTGATCAAAGGTGGGCAAGATGCAGTTCATTCACTCACTGTACGTACCCAGAGCTGTTTTGGCCAGTCCCTGCTGCTTCCTTTTGCTGATGACACCATCAGAACCATGATTCAAATGAGAAAAGTGGCAGCAAAAACGTGGTCCCTTAACCTTTCTTTCTGAATGAAATGAAAAATTGTGCCTGAAGTCTGACTCGTAGAACTTTATTGCGCAAGGCAGACAAACCAGCATTGCAGATGGATCCTCATCTTTGGTGACAGTCCCTATCACAAAATGCCATGTGCATCCCACTGCCACTTTTCCTCCCACCCCACCCCCAATTCTCCCATTTCTGTCTCCCAATCTCACAATGTTCCCATCACCTACCTTGATGCAATGGATTGCTTCCACTTCTATGATCCTCCTTTCGGTTTTCATGTGTGAATGCATTTTAGTGGTCTTTTGTGGGATGTGATATAAAGCATAATTTCATCTACCTGTGTTCAGGGATTAAACTAAACTGGCCTTTGCTCAAGTGTTCTGAAGCTGTTCTGTTGATAAAACTATAAAACTGTTCCCAAAATAGGATTGCATGCAAAGAGGCTCACCTAGTACATCCCTGTTTCTTCAGCATCCTTTCACAGTAATGCATCTATGTAGCAGGACTGGCTGGGATTCATAACTATTTGCCCCAGGACTGTAAAGCATACACTTGCCAGCCCTTGAGAAGCTGGCTGTCTCTCAAATGCTGGCAGCAACCACAGCTAATCGATATGCATATTCACCAGCAAAAACCAACTAGTACATCTGTTCTGTGAAAAAACATACATTCCGCCTGTAGTACAATCAGTGTAATTAAAAATTAACACGCATTAATTGTTAGAGCTGATGTAAACAGCTGATGTTCCACTTAGGCTTGTCTTCTGTACATATCATTAGCCCAAGCCAAATATTGTTTAAGGCCACTCTTACAAAGACAAGAAACGAAATGAAAAATCAACGAATTCCAACCAAACCAATTTACAAGAGAGGGCAAGGCATGAGGAAAGACTCTCAGAAATCATTAGGGGGAAAAAATTATTGATAACAGGTTTGTCTGAATCTCATTCTAGTAAATTTATTTAGGCACAGCATGAAGTATAATTTTATCTACATGTGCATTGGGAGCATTATGCTTCAATAAGTGCAGACTGGTACAGTTGAACCAAAGTTAGGGCTCAATCTACCAAAAAGCAAATATCTTGTAACATGAATCCTTATCCAACTTTGGTAGTTGTTCGTACTTTCAAGAAAAGTTAAGGAAGAGATGTAATGATAAAGGGGTTGCCCATTCCCCAGATAAGTCTGTACAGTTCCCACTGGTGCCAGGAGGTGTTACACCTCCAACCATGCTAACAGGAAAAATATGCTCCTTCAGATTTTTTTTAATGGGGTTGTTATTTAAATGTCATTGCAAAAATATTATGTTTCCATTTTGTCTGCACCAGCAAAACAACAACAACGACATTCCTGGAAGCCTACCTTGTCCTGCCTATTTGAGAATTCCTGCCTCAGATCAGAGTGGCAAAGTTAGATATTGCCTGGGGGTCTCAGCTGTTTGTACCTCCAGGCACTCCTCGGCTCAGAGATGTGATGCAAGATGCCTACGTTCTCCAGTCTCAGACTTCTTTCTGGAATCAATTGAAAGCAGGAGCTGAAGGTTTCTGCCAGGTAGAAGCAGAGCACAGTAGTAAAAGTGTCCTGCACAGCCTGTGAAACCACCCCTCTTGTGATAATGGTACATTTGCTAAACATTTCTGCCTGAAGGGGCAAGGAACAGGGGAAAATAACCTCTACTGTGTGACATTTATTTCTTTACTGAGTCCAAGAAATACATTCAAACTTCTGCAAATAGATTCTGGCAGACAATAATCGTTATATTCATCCACAGAAAGGAAAGTACAAATAAACAAATCTGGACAAGGTACACAGATCTATATCTCCCAACATTTCACAAATGAAAACTGGGAGAAGCAACATCAGAGTGCGATTAAGATGGTTATTATTGAGGGAAAACACACAAACTAAAGAGGCTGCAGCAGTTTGGCTTTCTTGAAGTTTACTAAGAAGGCCATATTCTGCTCTCTCCTTTTTTTCCTTCCTGTTGAATTATCTTTTCTTTTCTTTTTTTGCACTTTTAACTAAGTTTGTTTCAATGTGAATAAAGGTGGAGAATTGGAGGAGAGGTGACTTGAAGACATGGACATGCCCATGTACCCAATATTTACACCATTTGGGTTGAATGTATAGGTCTCAATGTTATCTAAACATAATGTTTTCAGGCCTATGTCTAAGAGCCCCTTTCTTGAATCCAACACTCCTAAATCAATTGCTAGAGCATTCTAAAGCAAAGGTTATCAGTTTACCACATAGGGATACCAGAGCCTAGAAACCAGCATTTCAGGAGGGCATGCCTTGGCCTCCGCAATTAACATTGTGCCATATTGACAGCAGTCATAACACAAGGAAGATGTATTAATATGGTCAGAGTATTTATGATTTTCTCAGGTTGTTTTTAATTAGACCATTTCTACCTGCTTGACTATTATTTAAATAAAAGGGTTCGACAAAAGCATTGATGAACATATTTTCATATGACTCCCTACTCCTTTGGAAACCACAATGAATGTTCACAATCACTGCTGCTGAGCTGTTTCATATCAATATCAATCTAGTAATGCAGCAAATGAGTTCTGATTTGTGCTATTTAGTGTCCTAATGGCTTGACTAGTTGGGTAGATAATTACACTGTGATTTATCCATCCCATTTATAAATATTTATAATAATGGATAGATTAACCTTTGGGATTTCTTTCTCGAAACCCTATTGGTTGCATCAGGATCACTTGACCAAGCATAGAATGAATAGTTGCCTGCAAATGAGCAACAGTGCACACATTGTGGACACCTTATTGCATGACATCTGCCTTTTAAGGTAAAAGATCCTCCCAGAATTCTTCCTGGGTGTATACCAACAACCTCAGCCTCCTACTTCTCCTCCCCCTTCCCCCAAAAATATACATGACAATGTTCTGCCAGACAGAATTGAAATGTGTCCTAATGGCAAGAAAATTATCCCTGAATTTTGTATTGTATCAGACAGTTTCTCCAGAAAAGGAGAAGTAATTCACAGGGTCTGCTTGCATATGCTTATATGGTTGGGAACATTGGAATGCATACAACTTCTCAAAGGCTTAATACTTTAGCCTCTACCCTAGCCTTCCTCTTCCTCTTCCTCCTCTTTCTTCCTCCCTCCCCTCCTCTTTTTCTTCTATTTATGACTCCATTTATCTCAACCAAATCATAACCCAGTTCACAACATTAAAAAGAACAACAGTACAGTCTTGTGATCATAAGATTGATTTGACCAGTGCTACTTAAAATAATGGTTTATGGACTGTGGTCAATCTGATCCAAAGTGATTTCCCAAGAGATGTGCCCATCCACAGAGCTGTCTCAGGTTTCTTGGGCTCTTGGAGCACAACAAACCCAAGACAGTCCCTACTCCCTCCATAAACCCCCCAGAAAAGCCTTAAAAACAGAAAATAACTTACCTGGCTGCCATTATCATGCTGCTGGAGCTCTCTTGGCATGTAGAAATTATTCATCAGGAGAAGAGAGAAGGAGGAGAATCACTCCTGTCCCCCTTCTCCCAGTATATCATTTATATACGCCAGGAGAGCTCCAGCAGCACAGCAATGGCAGCCGGGTAAGTAATTTTCTTTTTAAAGACTTTTCGGGTGGAGGGGGGTTTTGTTTTGTTTCTGGGTGCCCTGCCAGAAGGATTAGCAGGGCATCTGGACACACACAAACCCAAGAAAGTGCAGATGTTGGGAGGAGGTTCTGGACTTCAACCTGGGCCCAACTGGGTTTACGAAACCTGATTGTGCTCAGGTTAAAGCCCTGTGTGGAGCTGCCCTTAGAAAATTCCCAGTCCTTCTAAAAATACCATAAAGTAGCTTTAGAAGATCTGGAAAATTCATAAAGAGGATTGCTGTCCTCTGAGGCAGAAAGAGCATTACTTGCTCAAGACCACCCAGTAAGTTTGCATAGCTGAGCAGGGTATGTACCCTAGTCTCTCGGAATCTTACCACCTCATTTATTTATTTATTTATTTTGCTTATATACCGCTGTTCTCAGCCCAGGGGCGACTCACAGCAGTGTACAACATAGAAAAAAACAGATCCAAAATTCAAGACACAATCTAAAATATCATCTAGCAATAATCAAAAACATCCTCATCAAGAACATCAACAATATCAATAATACAAAAAGCCATTCACGTTGTCTCATCGTTTAACCACAATCCAGTCTCATTTTCCGTTGTTCCATTCCTGTCATCATTACCAATTATTGCATTTCTTGTTCGAACGCCCTCCTGAACAGCCAAGTCTTTAATTTCCTGCGGAATATCATCAGGGAAGGAGCCAGTCTGATGTCCACGGGAAGGGTGTTCCACAGCCGAGGAGCCACCACCGAGAAGGCCCTGTCTCTCGTCCCCGCCAGGCGTGCCTGTGAGGCAGGCGGGATTGAGAGCAGGGCCTCCCCGGATGATCTCAAAGTTCTTGTGGGCTCGTAGGCCGAGATGCGGTCAGATAGGTATCTTGGGCCGGAACCGTTTAGGGCTTTATAGGCCAACGCCAGCACCTTGAATTGAGCCCGGTAGCAAATCGGCAGCCAATGGAGCTGGTACAACAAGGGTGTTGTATGCTCCCTGCGTCCCGCTCCTGTTAGTAACATGGCTGCCGCACGTTGGACCAATTGAAGCTTCCGGGCCGTCTTCAAGGGCAACCCCACGTAGAGAGCGTTGCAGTAGTCTAAACGGGATGTAACCAGAGCGTGGACTACCGTGGCCAAGTCAGACTTCCCGAGGTACGGGCACAGCTGGCGCACGAGCCTAAGCTGTGCAAATGCTCCCCTGGTCACCGCTGAGACCTGGGGCTCCAGGCTCAGCGATGAGTCCAGGATCATACCCAAGCTGCGAACCTGCGCCTTCAAGGGGAGTGCGACCCCATCCAGCACAGGCTGTTACCCTATACCCTGTTCGGCCTTGCGACTGACCAGGAGTACCTCTGTCTTGTCTGGATTCAATTTCAATTTGTTTGCCCTCATCCAGACCGTTACAGCGGCCAGGCACCGGTTCAGGACCTCGGCAGCCTCCTTAGTAGCAGGTGGAAAGGAGTGACAGAGTTGGACATCATCTGCGTACAGATGACACCGTACCCCGAAACTCCGGATGATCTCTCCCAACGGCTTCATGTAGATATTAAACAGCATGGGGGACAGTATTGAACCCTGTGGAACCCCACAAGACAAAGGTTGTGGAGTTGAACAGGTGTCCCCCAATAACACCTCATCACAATGGAATAAAATCAGTGACATATGCCAGTTTAGCTGAGGTCCCCCATGGAACCCACCAGCTCTGTGGGTGATGTAGGGCCAAGCAGGTGCATGCCACCTGCACAGCAACATGGGAGGCTTCCCATTTTGTCTTAGGAAGTAATGGGGGAAGCTGTGTGATTGACACTTCCCCCCATGGGATAGCCCTTTACTAGAGGTGGGTAATGTGGGGCACTGAGCACTGGGTTCCCCACACCTCCTAATGGCATGGAGCTACTCCAGGGGCCATGTGACAAAGCCATTAGTCTCACACACAAACCATTACACAACATGGTCTCTCTCAGAATGCTGTCATAGTGGAGTAAAACAATTGGAAATCAAGAAACCAGTTGAGAATTAAAGTTCATAGATGCTCCACTGTGCCATTTTCCTTTTGAATCCTCAATATTGTGCAACTCAGGCCAGGAGGAGTGGAAGATGTAGGGTTGGTATACACTGGAGGCAATAATGTATTTCAATACATTAGATAATAGACTACTTCTTCAGAAAATCATAGAATCATAGAATCAAAGAGTTGGAAGAGACCTCATGGGCCATCCAGTCCAAGCCATCACACAGAAGAAAAGGAAGCACAAGACTATAGCTAGAAATTTAAACTATAGGTCTGAACCTGCACCTCCTCAGTAAAGCAACATTTTATGACCCTCCAGATATTGAAATACTCCTTCTTCCCAGTGTTCCCTACCATCAGCTAAATTGACTGGGTCTAATAGGTAAAGGAATTCAGTAAGTTATTGAGGGCTTGTACTAAATGATACCCGAAAGAACAAACATCATTTGCAATCACACACACCAGAGTTGGAAATATTTAATGAAACATGACTTTTCAATATCTTCTGACTTAAGCTTCATGAAAGCACCATATGTTTTTCATGGGTATGACAAAATGGCACTGTACATTAAACAGGCTTAGTGTATTTCAAACTGTATTTAATTGAACTGCATTTTCCATAGCAAAATGTATCATAAGGGATGAAAGCAAAGGAAAATGTGTGCCTTGTTCCAGACTTAATGCCTCACACAAGGAGGTTTTACCTTTGTGGGTAGTGAAAGAGGACATAGTCTCCATGCACTTCATATAGAAGGTCATGTATTTGGACATGTTCCACCACTGTCTTCTTGTTTTCCCACAAGATTATCCTATTGTTTGGAGAGTCATTGTAATTGGCAATCCTCACTGCATCTCCCTGCATGCAGACTCAAGTGGGATCAGTCCTAGTTGTGTACAAGAACCAACCCATTTTTCATTTCCTCATACTCATCTCAGTGAGGCAAGTTTATACACAAACACACCAGAACACTGCACACTATTAGAACAGAGAGGAATCAAGGGTGCTACACAATGACTTGGTTATAATGTCTTAGTAGAACTGCTAACCCAATTTAATTCCCCTTTATCCTGCACAGAATAAAACGAAGCATTGAAAGTTTAATATTTATGTGTTTTAAACATAAATAAATCCCAGAAAAGCAAAAAACCTCAATATAACTATATTACCTCATGAAGTGTCAAATGGAAGACATCATTCCCAGTACAAGTAATTGCTGTTGTTTTCCTCTCATCCTGTTGCCCTAGTACATAGCAGCAAACACCTCACTGAAATTTATGTATTTATTTACTATATTTATATCCTGCTCTCTCTCACCCCAAGGGGGACTTTGAATGTGATTTTCCTGCTTCTTGGCAGGTGGTTTATTTATTTATTATTTTATTTCTGATATTTCTACCCCATCTCTTCTCTACCCCCAAAGGGGGACTCAAGACGGCTTACATTTGGCAGCAGTTCGATGCTGTTACATGTAAACAATTAAAATACAATTGAACTGGATGCCCCGCGAGGACTTTTCCAACTCAAGGATTCTATGAATCTGTGACTCAGAGTGGCTTGCAATATGGCAATATTCAACGCCGCATATACAATACATCATATACATAAAATACAGATAAGAACATATGAATACTGTAAAACTGTTAAAACTATGATAGCTAGTCCAGAAATCACAATTTGTGTTGCTACAGTGGGATTTGTTTGATCTAATCAGATAGTTCATAAAATCCTAATGGAAATCAAGGTTTTCCTATTTGGTCAAATTTCTGTTTTCAAACACATCACATTTTAAAACCCTTGTTGGCATTTGGGTTTGCTCTGGGTCTGCCAATGCTGAGTGGACTATGACAAAAAAGAACTATTACTCCTTAGTTCATTTGTGAGAGAGAAGCAAAATCCTGAATAATAATTTTTGTTGCACCCAAGAAAAACTTTCAAATACCGTACCTGTAATATCTGTCCATTTAAGAATGTGCATGTTACAAGGCCAAGGTAAAGAAAATAACTTAAGAAATTCCTTTTTATGTTAAATAGCTCTGCCATCAAGTACAAAAGACAACAATTGAGCTTTCAGTCTCATAGCATGTATTGCACACTTATAGCAGCTGAAGTGAAAATTTCATCAGGTCAATAGGAATATTATCACTATTTTTATTGGAGACTAGATGTCAACCAGTAAGTTATGGAAATTATGGGTAGCACTGATCAATTTGTGCAAATCAAGATAACTCTACTGAAGTCAATGGAATCTTCAGAACTAAACATCAAAAACAAATTCTGTTCTCCTTGCCATTAAACCTATTCTGCATAACATTAAAAGCTTAGCTTTAGGATTTAAATCTGTGCCACACATGGATCGTCAAACTGCAACTCTGAAAACTTTTGAATTGTGATTAGAGTACCATGGCATCACTCCTTTAAGTTATAAACCTGGCAAAGTTCAATTAATTTATATATTAGTGTTTCTTTTTCACATTGGTATTTACGCCAGCAGCTCTACATGCATTTATATGGAAATACATGGAAACAGTGGGGTGTTCTTCTCAGCATAAATAATCACATAATAATTGTTGCAGTAGTATACAACACTGACGGTTGTTATATTGCATTTCTATGTCACCTTGAGGTGGGCCATATCCCTTTCCAACATTTTAGCTAATAATAATAAAAAGCAATATCCGGGAGAAAGTGCTATGACTCTGGACTTCTCCAGGTTCATAGGCTAAAATTTTGACCTTCCTTTGAACACATTTCCTCTCTTACAAGCTAGATTCCCTGTCTGAAACTTTGACTCTCCGAACAGCCTCAAAAACAAAACAAAACAAAACTGATGCTTAAAACTGTAGATAATAGTGAACTTTATATTTTGATTATAATTGGGCCAGAAACTTATCATAGAATTGCACTGGGGAATCTAGAGAGACCCACAAATACCTCCAAGGGAAAACATATTTTGAAACATGGACAAGTGAAGCCATGAATAGTAAAGCCATAGAAAAGGTGGGACTGTATGTCACACATCTTTCTCCCTTACTAGATATAAGATAGCAAGTGATAGGTTCATCTCCCTAGTGGTGTAATAATAAAAAAGATTATTACACCAGAGATTGAAAGCTTTCTTTAGGAAGAAAAAGACAGAAATCTTGCCATCCAACACCTGTGCTAAATTGTGAGTGTGTATGCATGTGTGTGTGTATGACATGGAAATCATAAGAAAAGTGGAGGCTTGTGGGGAAAAAAAGAGAAAAATACCTGGATGCATTTTAGAATAGGCTTCCACAATGGCTTTTGGAAGGCTCAACATATATTGGTTCCTATGACCTGGCTGTTGCATTTCACATGTGAATACAGCTTTGGATGAAGTATCTGCTGATGAAGTGCTCTTTTTTTTTTTTCTTTGCTCTTCGCTATGTAGGAACTTATTCTTTTTATTCAGGTTATTTCTATTTCTGGTACCAAAGGTTTTGTTAAAGAAGTGATACCCAAAAACACATCAATTTCATTAATTCAGGCAATTGAAAAAGTGCATCAAAGTTAGAAACATCCCAATGGAAACTCACCAATTTCTAAGTACTTAGAAGCCTTTTCCCTGTGGCGAGATGAAATGACCTCTAGTAAACCATAAAGGAAAGCTTTCACATGCAGAGGCAGCCCTAGGTAATTTTCAACTGTAAGCAAACAGTATTTTGGCACATCCCCCCCAAACAATCACTGATATATATTTTCTGTTCGTCGTGGGAGTTCTGTGTGCCATATTTGGTTCAATTCCATCATTGGTGGAGTTCAGAATGCTCTTTGATTGTAGGTGAACTATACATCCCAGTAACCATAACTCGCATATATCAAGGTCTATTTTCCCCCAAGAGTGCCTCAAGAGTGCCCCTGGGCAAAATCAACTATACCGCAAATGCTTACTTTGTGTAATGGGTTGAGCTACCCCTGTTCACATGCCACTAATTGTTTTCCTCTCTTTTTTCTTCTCCTTTTTAAAAAAATTGGTTGTGTCAGAAGCAACTTGAGAAACTGCAAGTCGCTTCTGGTGTGAGAGAATTGGCCATCTGCAAGGACATTGCCCAGGGGTTGCCAGGATGTTTTTTGATATTTTACCATCCTTGTGGGAGGCTTATTTAATGTCCCCACATGGGGAGCTGGAGCTGACAAAGGGAGCTCATCCATGCTCTCCCCCGGATTCGAACCCATGACCTGTCGGTCTTCAGTCCTGCCACTACTGGGGCCCTTCTCACTGTGTCTCAAAGTCACTCCCTTTTGGACCATCAATATGTTGCTGTTGTTTATAGAGGCAGGAAACAGGCAAACACACGAGAATAATTGTATAGACTAGTAATGTTTGCAAGGCTATGCTAATTTGTTTGGTAAGTTGTTTCTTCTAGCTTCTTCTTTAATGCCAGTGTTTTTGATATCTTAAATGACCTGCTTAATTTTTTTACTAGACAAAAGCAGAGCTGAATATTAACTATATATATATATATATATATATATATATATATATATATCACAACCATACTGCTTTGAGCTTTCTTTCACATTAAGCTACATTTAATATTCATTTCACATTTTTTTCCTATTAATTAAAAGTAAACCGTGTATTGTATGGTACATTATCCCTCTAACAGCCCCATGCGGTGATCATGAAGTGGAAGACTAATGGTGTAGACTTTAGCATTTAGTTTTAACCAGAATAATTTACATATCTGTAAGAAAAGTCCAAGGCATATGTAAATAAGCAAAGTCTGCTAGCAAGACCCTTGCCTATTTTACTATGGACAGGAGAGCCATAGACTGTGTATTTATTCCATCATTCGGCTAATTTAATGAGCATCTCTTACACAGCATCTCTTTCTGCACAAGACACAAAAACTTATTATTAAGGAGAGGCATGTGGCAGTAAGAAAAATGTGTTTGTTTGCATTTCTCTCCCCCAGTTCTGTTACCCCAGGAAGCAAAGGTGAGACCATTCACTCTTCATTAAAAGTTTACCTTTCTAGCAGATCAAAGGAGGCTCCAAGTTTTGTGCTGAGATTTCAGAATTTGGGTCTGATTAAAAAATATGCAAAGGCACATACAGATTTGGGGAGAGGGGTTAAGATACCTTGTTTTACAGCTCCTCTATGAAGATTGCATCAATGCATTTCTATGTCAGAAAATACTCCTCAGGCAGAAGTCTGAAATGGCATTTCCACCTTGCCATCTGTGAATACTTTTTGGTATGATGTCTTTCGAAAGGACGACTATTTCAGTATTTAAAAGGCATACTACCCCAGTCACAGTCACAGTCATGGACTATCCATGGAATGGAAATATTCTAATAGAAAGGGGGGGGGGGGGATACAAAATACATTTTATACAAGGTACCACCTTTTTACAGTGTTACTGTATACAATGGGTCTTGAGTATACATGGATTAATATATCCAGTCCACAAGGATCTTGGAATCAAACCCAGCATATACCAGGGGGCCACTGTACAGAATATGCCATGTTGAAATTATTACTATATCATAACCTCACATATTGGAAAAGAATTGACCGACTATTTTTATTTATTATTTATTTATTTGCGACATTTATATGCCACCCTTCTCACCCCGAAGGGGACTCAGAGCAGCTTACAATATGTAAATACAATATATTATATTATTACCATAGCACAATATTAGTACGGATCCATTTCACTCAGGTGATCCAACATGTGATGGAGGGAGCATCACCAAGAGGGAGTGGCACACAGGGTGACTGATTTTCCCCACTGTCCCACTGTTTCTTCAGTGAAGCCAGGCAAAACAGGACACTTCACCTGTCTCATGTGATAAGGTCATAACTCTCTCATGTGCAGGCTTGATATTATATTATATAGATCCACTGGATCTTTTTAATTTTCCCTACCCTTTTGAAGCATTCTGGTGGAAAGAAATATTTTGCATCTTTAGTAATTATTTCAGTCTGCCTACAACAGGACCCATACGTTTGACACCCAGTAGACACAGTACTAAGTTTGCTAGAGAGGGGCTGTATATTTAAAATAGGGGATCAGTATAGATTGCCTTTTACTGCCTTTCCCCCAGTAGGCCTAGGCGTCACTGGAGTATAACCTGAGATACCAGTGTTGCAATGCTTTTAATATATTAAAATTTTAAATGCTGTTAACATTTACAAAACACAGCACTCCTCAACAGTGATGATGTTGGCTGGGGCTTTTTTTTTTTTTTTTTTTTTTTTTTTGGTTGTGTCAGGAGCAACCGCTCCTGCTGTGAGAGAATTGGCTGCCTGCAAGGACGTTGCCCAGGGGACGCCTGGATGATTTTTGATGTTTTTTTATCATCCTTGTGGGAGGCTTCTCTCATGTCCCCGCATGAGGAGCTGGAGCTAATAGAGGGAGCTCATCCGCCTTTCCCCGGATTCGAACCTGCTGGGGCTGCTGAGTGCTGAAATTCAAAAACATCTATGAGGCATAGTTCCTACCTTTAACCTGATAGGTCGTTTAGATATACAATTTAGTTGATCGTTTAGATATACAATTTAGACATCCAAAACACCAACAAAGAGGTTGGAAAATCTACCAAGCCAATGCTAACAGAGCAATGTAAGTGTAAACAATACGTCACTGTCTGCCATACTAAAATGTGAGACTGGTAGGAAACCTTCATTTACGGGACCAAAGTTCTTTGGGTGGAAGCAATTCCTCATTTCTCCTATACATAAAATCCAGTATGACTTGGGTTCACTGACTTTTGGGCCTCAAAAGAACAGTAGAAGAAGCAAGAGACTAAGAGCATACAGATATTATAAGCAAGCCTTTTATCATACTCTACCCTAGAAGAAGAGAACATAGACAGCTTCCTATCTCCAGAGTGCCGCTTCTCCTGTTTCCCCTATTGCCACAGCTTCACCACTTCCATTTCCAACTCTATCCATTAAACTATAAAGAAGAAATAGAAATGTCATGCCTAAAAACAGATTGCCTCTACATTTGTAAGCAGAGAAATGAAGAGTGAACCCCAACTACTAGGTTATCCCTTTAGCTCTCCCACCCTTTATTTGCCACACAACAAAAGAGAATCACAAGGAGCCTACTCAAGGCCAGAAGCAGGCAGAATTGTGGTTTGATCCCTAAACCTCAAATACCACCTATTAATTTATTTTAAATATTTCCAATCCAGATTCCTATGGGCCTAAACACCCAAGATCATTCCAAATTGTTCTCTGGTGAAAACAAGATAATTCTCATTGTTTTTCCATTCCATTAATCACAGCCAGAAAGTCCAGTATGGCTCCTTCCTTCCTTCCTTCCTTCCTTCCTTCCTTCCTTCCTTTCTTCCTTTCTTTCTTTCAGCATTCATGACACCCCTGTTCTGTTGATTCTCTAATCCCAGATGAAAGAAGCAAGAGAGACTGAAGTCCCTGAAGTAGAACAAAAAGGCAACTCACCAACAAGCCATTTCAGCACCACTCTTCTACTCAGCTTTCCTCTGCTATTCCTCCCAAGAGATGTGCTGTGGTCAACTCTCACACCTCTAAAGGTAATCCACCCACCAATGTAGTATTGGTACACATGTTAAGCCTAAGAGCCTTCTATCCTCTCCCAAATCCTAGGAGCAGATCACAGCAGAACCAAATTGGAGAAAAGGTATTCCTACACCTCAAGTGTACAACCATACTCTTATGCAACTTTTCAAGGCTGGCAAAGGTGAGATGGCCTTCAAGTTGGGAAGGATCACATATAGAAACAATAATACCGGCTAAGAAGTTCAGTTTCTGTCTTATGTGGACTAGAGAGATAAAACTACCACTTAAGTTTGCAAGTCTTCATTGATCCTATTTCCATACCCATATCTCAGTGAGTAAATGTAGTGATTTTTTCTGGGACAGGAAAGAGAGAAGCAGGTCCTAATTAGCCTGCCCAGTCTGCAAAGGCACGAGTGGAACAAAGCCATCCAAGGTAGTTAGATGTCACACCATCAGTAGTTTCCCCAGAATACCCAGAAATTAGGATGTTCAGTGGCATCTCAACTTTCCAGATCATAGTCCACCATTTTAATGGTTGAAAATGACAACAGAGCCAGAATTGTGAAATTGTTTGATTACTGGCCTGGGACTCTGGGAGACCAGGATTCAAATCCTTCCTCAACCTCTGAGGAAGGCAAAGAGAAACCTCTTCTGAACAAATTTCTCCAAGAAACCCCTCACAATAAGTTTGCTTTAAAGTAGCATGAGTCAGAATTAACTTGAAGGCATGAAAAATGGGGGGGGGGGGGAGTACTGTGTTTAATGATGTTGGAAAGCTCTCCAGATGCAGTTTAAAGGAGAACCACAGCAATTAACATCCATGGTAACTGAAGTATGCATATTTTTTCCACTTATTGTATATTCCTGTTTATATTTTTAGTAATATTTCTAAATGCAGGCTAAGTTGATGACAAACAATACCTGGATATCCAAGCATTTCTTATCCCTGGGTTTATATAGTTTGCTAGATTTTTTTAAAAAAACTTGAATATTACTTATTTAAATATCTAACGCAATACAAAAAGGGAATTATGTGTAATTGAAAGTATGTTCATTTAAAAATCACAATGCAGTTTCAGTATCATGTCTGAATACAACTATTCAGCTTGTTTACTAGTTATACTGGTAACATACAAAAGCAAAATATATTGAACATTTTGATTTAAATCAGATGAGCCATATCAGTGCAAACAAGATGTGATTTGAGGAGAATAAAATACACATAGTGGGAAAAAATTCAAAAATCTGGAAAGCATTTGAAGACCTGGCAAGTCACTGTTAGATGAAATTTAAAATATAACACTGATCAGCTCTCTCTATGAATAATTATTTCATTTAATGTCATTGTTATTTAGGTGCCACTATTAAGAAAAGAAAAGACAAAGCTCGAAAAAAAAGCCTCAGCTGGCAACACTTTATTATATGTTAATAACAGTCTTTCTTCAGCTTTTTTAGGCTTTTTGCGACATCAGATTCTTAAGCAATTAGTTTGCAGATGTCACTAAATAAATGGCATTCATTCCTTAAGCCGGAACCATACCTGTTAACCATCTCAGCATATTCTAGCTTTAAAGCCTGGCTTGATGTGCACAGCATGCTCGAAAACTGTACTCACAGTTCAAATGAGCTGGATTACAGACCATGACCACTGAGACCCTCACATGACAAAGCCTTTGTGTAATTAATATGCAGGGTAAAATGCTCCCTGGACGGCTGCTAAAGCGATTTAAATCATGCACATAAAAAATGTAATCACAAATTTAGCATGGTGGACATTGTAGTCACACTGTGCTTGATTGCATAGAAGGTTCCAAGTGTGTTTTAAATGTCCTTTAAGATTGAGATTAGGACTTGTACTTACAAGATGCATATTAATCTAAAACTCAACATTTTTCAGTGTGGGATCACAGTAGGAGAACATTATGGGCAATAGAGGTTCATTCTAATCCCAGTAGGTAATTACACTTTGAAATAATATTCTTTAATTAAATCTTGTTTGCAGTTGATTGATTTAAACACTAAATCTAAAAACCTAAATTTGAGTTTTTATCAATTTTTGATGCTTATTGCACAGAACTTGAGCTTTAATTGATGTTTCTGAAGTTTTTAAAGCCCTTGTCTGCCGTATCCTTGCTGAATTTAGTGCAATTACTCAGCTTCCCCCTCCCTCTTCCTCTTCTACACTGCAGACAACTTTCATTAAATGCCTGATAACTTTAGGTATTTGAAAATCAGTGATATCTCTGTGTTTGCTATATAAGCATACTAATATTTTACTTTGGGCTTCTTAACAAAAGATGTATTGTTCACAATATGGACCAAATCAGACAGCAGACCATCTTAACAGACAAAGACTGATAGCGATGCCTCTTGATACAAAGTGCCACTTAGAGCTTTGCAGTAGATATTCACACACTTTGCCGAACTTCAAAAGCTCCTTGACTTGAAGTTCTAGATTCTGCTCAGGAGAGGAAAAACAGACAACAGAGTCATCTCACTATATCAAGAAAGATATTGAGCAGACAATAAACATCATTGATTGTCCTTATTATACAGTACAATCAATGAGGGAATGAACCTGAAACCACAGGAAGAAAACTAGGCCTCCTGGAACTGCTCCATCGTTCCCTTTCTCCAAATGAGAAATACACCCAACTTTCCAATTTTAGCAAATGCCTTCCTCTAGCTTCAGCCTACTAAGAATACATCTACAATGTAGATGTAATGTATATCAATCGCCATGACTCAATACTATGGGATCCTAGGAGTTGTAGTTTGGTGAGCCATGGCAGTTAAAGTTGTGCCAAACTGCATGAATTCTACAGTGTAGATGCACCTTAAGTTATGCCCAGTATCATTCCAGAAGTGAAGTTGAAAAAGCAGTTAGGATTTTTTTAACAATGATTCCCATAAATCTCATCAACCAGGGCCAAAAAGAGTTGTAGTTCAAAATATCTGGAGAGCACCAGCTCAGCTGCTCCTGTTTGAGAGGCTTCATTACCTCTCAGCCCCCTTCTATACTGACCTTATATTCTAGGATCTGATCCCAGATCATCTGCTTTGAAGTGGATTATATGAGTCTGAACTGCCATATAATGTGGAATAAGCAAATAATCTGGGGTTATATCCAGGGATATAAAGACAGTGTAGAAGTGGCCACAGATTGACAAAAGATTGTAAGAGGAGAAAGGTGATGACAAAGGGAAAATATTCCAAGAGCAGAGCATTTCATACAAGAAATATATTTTCTAAAACAATAAATGTCATATTATTTTTCAGTTACTGAAACACTCAGTGATGGTGTTGGCACAGCCCATAATCCATGCAGCCAAGACTACTATCCTGTTCTCAATTCCACCAGTGACTTCCTGCCTTTGAAATTCCACATTGATGCTGATGCTCTTAAGTTTCTTTTTTTTAAAAAATATAATTTTATTAGTAAGTTTTACAGAAGGGCTGGGGAGCAAAATTAAAATAGTGGTTGGGGAAAAGGGGAGGAAAGAGTGGGTGGAAGAGTAGGGTAGGTAAGGAAGGAATTCTATGCAAAAGGAAAAAGGAGTATTCTGTGGAGGAAGGTTGGGGGAGTATTCTGTGGAGGAAGGTTATGTCTATATACATCCTATACCCTTGGATGTATATAGACATAAACTTCAATAAAAACTATTTAAAAAAAAAAGAAAAGGGTGGGGAAAATATTGTCTAGTCTTCTAATCTTCTTCACATTGTTTTATAATCTTTATGTATGATAGTTACTTCACTGTTCTTCCCCTTATCATATTTCTCAGCAGGATCAAGGCCTTTCATATGTCCCTTAATGGCATTAGTTTTATCTTCTTTTTTCTTCATTTTCATGTAGTCCTTAAATAACCACCAGTCTGTTGTCTTCATGGGTCTCCCTGCGTGTTTTTTTTTCATAAGGAATGTTAATCTATCCATGTCCATGATTTCCAAAACTTTGTCCAGCCAGAGTCTAAAGGGCAGTGGTTCTCAACCTGTGGGTCTCCAGATGTTTTGGCCTTCAAATACCAGAAATCCTAACATCTGGTAAACTGGCTGGGATTTCTGGGCATTGTAGGACTCACAGGTTGAGAGCCACTGCTTTAGGGGGAGGTTCTTCTTTTTCCAGTTCCTTGCATATACTATCCTTGCCACTGCTGTCAAATAAGTGAAAAGGTCTAAGTCAATGTCCATGACTGTTAAACCTAACAGGAAATATTCTGGCCTCATTTGGATTCTTGTATTTAAAATATTCTGGCATGCCTCTTGAATCTCTTTCCAGTATTTTTTGTCTTTTTTTCCAGACCACCACATGTGGTATAGAGTTTCTTCTTTTTCTCGCCATTTCCAACATTTCTTCTGGGTATTTTTATACATAATGCTCAATTTTTGTGGAGTCATATACCAATGATACATCATTTTGTTCCAATTTTCTTTGAAGTCTGTTGCATATGTATATTTAAGTTTTTATTCCAAATCTGTTCCCATTCTTCTAACCTTATGGACCACCCGATATTGGTTTCCCATTTTATCATACAGTTTTTTACTAATTCAGTTTCAGTGGCCCATTTTAATAACTTGTTGCATATCTGTGTAATTTTTCTTTGTCTAATGGGATCAGTTTATCCCAGAAAGAATTTTTGTCATTGAAACCTAATTTCTTGTCCTTTGTATAGTATTCTTTTAGTTGTATATATTGGAACCAGCTGACATTTTTGTACTTTTGATTAATCTCCTCCTGCATCTTCAACTAGAAAAGATCCATCTTGTTTTTTAAAGATCTCCTTAAAAGTTGGCCATTTTACCCATCCAAGTAATCTTCTTTGTCTTGCTTCTAAGGCTGAAACCCATGATGGGGTTTTCAAATAAAATTTGTCTTTGTATATATTCCAAGGAGCCCCCGGTGGTGCAGTGAGTTAAAGCGCTGAGCTGCTGAGCTTGTTGACCGAAAGGTCACAGGTTCAATTCCGGGGAGTAGTGTGAGCCCCACTGTCAGCCCCAGCTTCTGCCAACCTAGCAGTTCGAAAACATGCAAATGTGAGTAGATCAATAGGTACCGCTCCGGCAGAAAGGTAACGGCGCTCCATGCAGTCATGCCGGTCACATGACCTTGGAGATGTCTATGGACAACGCCGGCTCTTCGGCTTAGAAATTGAGATGAGCACCACATCCCAGAGTCAGACATGACTGGACTTAATGTCAGGGGACAAAATCTATTCCAAATTCTGATTAGGGCGGCTATAACAAAATGTTTTCTGATTTTTTCCCTCAATTTTCATTTTATTATACCACAAATAAGGGTACCACCCTGTTCTTAGGTTGAAACCTTCCAAAGTTAACAGCTTTTCCCTTCTCAGTGTGATCAAGTCTTTGAGCCATGTTAAGATGCGCACGTCATAGTAAAGTTTTAAATCTGCTCTTAAGTTTCAACTGGAGTTGCCCCCGGTTCCTCCAATACTGCCAATGATCTCCACAGACGCTTCTTCTCTGCATATGCAGCACATTCCCTGGTGTTGAAAATAACGAGTTAACCCTTCCTCGAGCAGAGCTTCATGCACTCCTGAAGCTCTTGAGCATACGCACACAACCGGAGTTGCGAGATTTGGGCGAGTGCATTTTATACTCCCATATTTTAGAAGGTTTTCAATTTGTCACATGAGAGCTTAGCTAAAGAAAAAGAATAACAACATGATTCATAGCGCAGCCCAATACTCTCAAAAAGGATATCCAGTGGATAGGTATGTAAACCAGGTGAGCTGGCAGGTCAAGTAATTTCACAAATGGTTGCAAATTTAAACATGATCCTTGAAATATGCATCCACATAGCCAGACTGTTCACAGATAGAAATTTCATAAGCAAACCTTGAGGATTCTCTCCCTTACACTCTGAGCTGAACTTTCAGTATATAATTTTGCACAGTTTACAGTGCAAGTCATACTTGCTAGTTGCGGAGAAGCCTGAAATAGGCTTGGATTAAGATCCCACAGTTCTGTATTAGGCAATCATGTGTGCAGTACGGTGAATTAAATTCAAGATCCCATACATTTAATCACAGACAAATTCACATCTTACTACAGTTGCATTTGTCATTTTGTAGCAAAACAAACTAGCATGTGGAATGTTTTATTAAGATGACTGGGCTGTTGAGAGAAATGATTAAGTCGCTATAAGAGCAAAGACAGACCACAAGACCTCATTCATTGTAACACTAGTATTAATCACATACATAATATAGGTGTCTCGCTATAAGCCACAGTCCCTTAATATATATATTATACATCCTGAGGGCAAACAATAGCACAACAGACGTGAAACAAATCCCTCAAACGCCATGGTGGCCAGATGAAAATCATTTATATCCTGACAGATTAATGCACTTCCTGCCTATGCATAATAGATGAAAATATTTACAACAATTTCAGGAATAGCTATCGAAAATTAAACCTCACTAATCAACCTGTTCCAACCAGTACTTGGGATTCTCTCAGAATTTTTTAGTATTGTTTCCCTTTTGCCAAGGAAACAATATTCCTCTCTCAACTGGAATTGTGGATGCTAACTGTAGATGAGTTGTTTGTAATTAGTTTCCATTTGTTAAAAATAGTCAGTGCCTTGGCCGATGGGTGAGAGAAAAGCCTTATCAAGCCAATAAATCTCCAAAACTTGTAGGAAAGTGTTAGGGGAGAGTTGGTGAAAATATGGCTCTCCAGAGGTTGTTGGATTAGATCTACCAATACCCCTAGCCATTGGATATGTGATCTTAATCTGATGGGAATTGCAACTCAACAATTTCTGGAGAGTCTGAAAATCTACAATTATTTTCCAATTGTATGTAAAAATATAGTCCTCTCAATGAAGCTCCCATCAGTCCTCACCATTGGCTGTACTGTCTATGGTTGATAGGAGCTGCAATCTGCAATCATATCTGTAGGACTACACATTCCCTAGACCTGGGTAAAGGAGAGGTATATTTTACAGTCACTCCAGTTTTGAAATAACACCCAGCTTTCATTTGGATTGGTTTCTGCATGGAAAATGGTGAGGGGATGTTATTTTATCCTTTCCCTCAGACAACAAAATATATTGGGAAAAGCTTGTCAGTTTGGGCTTATAAATGATATTTGTTTAATTGACCTGAGTGAGTAACCTGGATTTCTGAAACAATAAAGTTATATAGATGGGGCACACAAAATAGATTTGCTCTTTCTGGTCAAAAAGTCCCAGAAAATGGTTACAGACATTTTTTTTATCTGCTCAGTAACATCAACATAATGCTAGATCATTGGTAATTCTATAAATCATTGGTAATTCAGGGGTGCAATCATTAATAAAATAATGATATTAAATTCCATTTTAATCTTCACCATGTTCAGCAGCAGAGATTGCTCTTCCAAACCAAAACCAAAAATCAGAGAGTTGTAATGTTCTAGATGAGGAAGGGCTGTGAAACCAAAGTTTAATACGGATGGAGCTGGTGATCCTTGGAATCCAGTTGATAGGAACCCTTATTACTTAAATAGAATAATTGCATCTATGATTGACACCATTGGACTTTGTCCTACATCTAATGCTTACATGCCAAAGTACAAGTATTAGCTCCATGTACTTTTTTTAGCTGCACTTCCTGTGAAAACCCTCATTTCAAGGAACTAGCAACTTCCACTCATACTTTTAAACTGTGGGTACTTTAAAATAATAAAATCTTCCTTGAGAAACAATAACCAGAGATGAGCTCTTGACAACTGTTCAGACACTTTACATTTCCATCTTGGAGAAGTATGAATATCAGCACATGATAATAGTGTTGAAAACATTACACTGATTTCCAATGCCTTTTTACACAGAATGTGAGGTATACAATGGGTGGTGAATTTATGGCTATAGCTTCCCCATCCCAGCTTAAACAGCAGAGGAGAACGTTTGGTCTGAATACCATCCAACAACAGCAGAGAACTTCTAACCCTTGTGATGCTTTGGTGTGTGACTCCCAATAGCCTTGCTCAGCATGATCAGTGACAAAGGTGATGTGAGGGTTGTGGTCCACAGCACCAGGAGGGTCAAAATTCCCTGCCATGCTTTACAAAACACCCATTCATAGCCAGGATAAAAGGGGATCTAGATGATGCTTGCCAAAAATGCACACTGAATTGCTTCATTGGCTGAAAAACACGGGTTAAAAAGGTGCACTTAAAATCTGAAATCAGCTAAAAAAGATGTGCATATTCACATCACTGTATGTTCCTGCACTCAAGAAAAACACGGGACTATGCTGATGTGGCTATGCTGTTGTGGCCTGCTCCAGTGCATGTGTGCATTTTAAAATCCCAAAACAGTTGATGAGGTCTGTAAACAGATGAAGCCACAGGCACGAAGGTGGCTGAATGGAAGCACAAATGGAAAGCAATCCCCATGAGAAGGAACTCTCTGCAACCATTCCTTTGTTCTCATATTTATGAAATTAAACAGAGCTTGAATTTACACAGTGGGCACCAGCATGGCAAGCAAGTGACCCCAAAGGGAAACGGGGTACAAGAGAGTAAATGTAAAGTCAGTAGGAGGATGAGGAGAGATAATGACAAAAAATTCATATAGCCATATCCGTGCTTATGAGGTCCAGCACATCTCGGAGCATCAATTTTAAAAAATTAAGTGAAAACTTCCAGCGGAAGTTTTTTAGGTATTGTGATTTTTGCCCCTACTTTTTTGTCCCAGATTATGAGGCTGTCTGGAAGTGGCCTTAGTGGAACCATTAAGGAGCACTTTTTTCTTTAATACTGGTGGCTGCTTTTTAAAATAAATAGTTCTATTTGAATATATTGCAATATTAAACTGCAAGCACAACTGATGTTTGCAAAGTTTAATATTACAATATATTCAAGTTTTGGGAAAATTAATTTCAAATTTGGGTTTAAACAAACAAAGAAGCCATTTTTTTATTCATGTCCCCTGCAATAGTGTCCATCTTGGCTGATTCAAGGAGATTTCTAATTGTGTTCAGTAGAACACTTTCACTGATGGTACACTATTCTCCTTCCCTCTCATTCTTGAGCGCTCTCTCTCTCTCTCTCTCAATCTTTCCCCCTCTCTCCCTCCCATGTCACTGGTGACCCAGAACTTCCTTGGCGATTCCTCACCCCATGTCATGAAGATATGATGCCGCACACTCGGGCTGACAGTTGGAAAAGACCAGCTCTATTCGCATCTCGTTTGTTCACAGCACTCGAAAAGAATTATGAGCAAATAGATAAAGAGGCCCTCCGTTTGGTTTGGAGAGGGGGCTGTTAGGAAATCTCACCAATGTTTATATAGATGACCTTTTACCTTAATAACAGACCATCAGATTGACATCTTTATTCAGCTCCAGAATATATATTTCTATAATGTCTGCTGCATGCTTGAAAGGCCGGGCTCTGCTCCTCTGTGAAATCAGAACTCAGCAAGAAATTTAAATACCTATGGAGAGCCTGATCTACAAATAAGTAATGGAGAATTGACTGAGACTGAAGGATGGGAAGGGGAATTAAAAAACCACTCTAAAATCTGATGTGAACAGGATTTGATTTGCACAGATTCTCCATTTAGTTTCATTGGGAATATCGAAAGTACATATTTTCTTCTTATTCTGCTAGTAAAATACATGAGGTTCCTTCCTACTGAAAGTACTCACTATGAGTATCAAGCTTCCAGAGTATCATTTAGGCCTGTGGCTCAACTTTTCCACCTTTGATGTACGAAATAGAGTCTGTATTTACCATACAGTTGGCTCTCCTTATTCATAGATTGTGCACCCACAAATTCATAGATTCTGCGCCCACAGCTTGAAAATATTAAAAACAATTTTTAAAAGGAAAACTGGTTTTTCCATTTTATATAAGGAACCCCATTTTACTACTCTATCATATTTGATAAGATTTGCGCATCTATCCACAGAGTGGGGTGGTCCTGCAACTAACTCATAGCCATCAATGGCTTGGCTTGAACACCTTATTCAAATGTTTAAAAGCCAATTGTTGAGTATGATATCAAAAAAGGCAGTTTAGTAGAAGCAGTTAGACAAAATAATTAAGTATTTTGTGAAAAATAATGATGTGGCAGCAGAAACCAAGTCTCTTGTGTTACTGTAAACCAGAAGTTAAAAGTCAATTTAGGATCTAACTATAGGGACCACTAGAAGCAAAATCAAAAAATACACAGCTCAGTTGCTGGTTGTGAGAACATTATAATCATGCAATCACATAGTACTGGCAATTGACCCCTTCCTACCTAAAATAGGTGATTAGCCATCCTCCATGACGAAAGCAATGTGGCAGACCAAAACCCGCTATGTTGTGCTGCCTCAAGAGGTGGTATACAGGAGAGGTGCCCAACTCCATCTTTTCTCTATGATTTTTGGTGTGTATCTTTTCAGGAAAATTTTGGAATGAAATCAGGATGGAGAATGGGTGAGAACTGGGGATGGGATTAAGAGAATTAACTACCTGAGTTCCAGATTAGCATAGGACATTGCTGCACATGTGGGCCAAATCGCATTCCGCACAAATTTGCCATTCTGCTAACATGTCCCTTGGAGAAAGAAGCAGGTGCATGGCCTCTGCGTTCCTGCAGTCTGCCACACTTTTGGAAAGTAAGAAAGTCTCTTATATAGTATTTCTCTGCTGTTGTTGTTCAAGAAGTTGTAAATGACTAACAGCTTGTTTTCTAGTTAAAACATGCTGAATCCATCAGTTCCCGGACAGATGTTCGCTTTTCTTCTTAATGTAAGGAACCATTGTATTTTACTTTCTTAACTTACAGAGTCATCGTCTTTGACTATGTACACATGTTGTTTTCACCCACAGTTTAACAGGTCAGCTATATCAGCAGTTCTCATCAGCAACTTTTAATCACAGTTCAGCAATTCATATATTCTTCATCTCCTTTTGAAAATTTCCAGGCTTCGTTCTTCTTAGGATGGTGTCTTCAGTCTTGGTAAGCTAATTTGTCCTTGCCAAACCCCAATCATATACCAATCATACAAATTCATTTAATCCACTCATCACATTGACAAACAGAAATGTCTAATCAGGAAAGGAAATCCCTATGAGTGTCTGGAATTACTTCACAATTCTGCACATTTTTTTCAAGGAACCAAACACAGTAAAAGAGAAAAGTTATAAATTTGCAGTCTGAGGTCCTCTTTATCTGCTCACCAGAAGTTAAATAACTAGCTCCATGGCCATGGTGAAGTGAAGCAGTTTAAACTGATGCTCCCAACATGCTCACAATGACACATAACTATCCCCAGACTCACTGCAGAAGTACTTTTGGATTACTGCACCACCATTAAACACAAATTTCAAACACTTTCAGCTGCCCCAAAATATGTGTTCCCTGATTTTTTTAAAGTACACCTTCAACATGATTTGAAGACTGATTGGAGTGAGTTCACAATGATGTCATGCAGTGGGAAGCCCTTCCATTTATGGTCGGGGAGTGTCAAACCTCTACTACTAGTAAAGTGCAATACTGTCCCCACTGTCATGCCCCATGAAGACCCTCACAGTTTACCCTTAGTGAAGCCCTTTTTAGATAGAGGGATTAATATTTTGTGTACAGTTTCTGGAGGGTTAGTCTAGACAGCCTCTTGGCATTTGACACCTCCATCACCCTGCTCCTTTAAGAATCCCCTCAGGGGCAGAGCTTCAGGAAAGGCACTTCTGATTCTTGGAAGAGTCAGCCCTTTATTGACTGGAAGGTGAAGAGAAAGGAAAGCCAGAAGGTCATACAGCACCAGTCGGTGCTGTATTTATTTATTTATTTATTTATTACTTGCATTTATTGACCGCCCCTCTCAGCCCGGAGGCGACTCGGGGCGGTGAACAACAACAGCAAGAAGACAATGTACAGTAAATAAAGACAATACAAACCAGACGGATACAACATAACATACACTTATACTAAAAATCCGCTTCGTCAAGTCCTGGGGTCATAGCCAAAATTCGTAGTCCTAGTTCATTCCATTGTCAGTTTAACTACACTCAATTGAAGGCCTGTTCAAAGAGCCATGTTTTTAGGCTCCTACGAAAGGCCATCAAGGAGGGCGCCTGTCTGACTTCAGCAGGGAGAGTGTTCCACAGCCGGGGGGCCACCACCGAGAAGGCCCGCTCCCTCGTCCCCGCCAGACGTGCCTGTGAGGCAGGCGGGACCGAGAGAAGGGCCTCCCCGGAAGATCTCAAGGCCCTCGTGGGCTCGTAGGCCGAGATGCGGTCTGCAAGGTATTTTGGGCCGGAACCGTTTAGGGCTTTGTAGGATAACACCAGCACCTTAAATTGGGCCCGGTAGCAAATCGGCAGCCAGTGGAGCTGGGACAGCAGAGGCGTTGTATGCTCTCTGCGTCCAGCCCCCGTTAACAACATGGCTGCCGCGCGCTGAACTAGCTGAAGCTTCCGGGCCGTCTTCAAGGGCAGCCCCACGTAGAGAGCGTTGCAGTAGTCGAGGCGGGATGTGACCAAAGCGTGTACCACCGTGGCCAAGTCAGACTTCCCAAGATACGGGCGCAGCTGGCGCACGAGCCGAAGCTGTGCAAATGCTCCCCTGGTCACCGCTGAAACCTGGGGCTCCAGGCTCAGCGATGAGTCCAGGGTCACACCCAAGCTGCGAACCTGCGCCTTCAAGGGGAGTGCGACCCCGTCCAGCACAGGCTGTAACCCTATACCCTGTTCGGCCTTGCGACTGACCAGGAGTACCTCTGTCTTGTCTGGATTTAATTTCAGTTTGTTCGTCCTCATCCAGACCATTACAGCGGCCAGGCACCGGTTCAGGACTTCGACGGCCTCCTTAGTAGCAGGTGGGAAGGAGTGACAGAGTTGGACATCATCTGCGTACAGGTGACACCGCACCCCGAAACTCCGGATGATCTCACCCAGCGGCTTCATGTAGATGTTAAACAGCAAGGGGGACAAGATGGAACCCTGAGGAACGCCACAGATCAACGGCTGTGGCGCTGAACAGGAGTCCCCCAGCAACACCTTCTGAGTACGACCCTCCAGAAATGACCGGAGCCACTGCAAAGCAGTGCCCCCAAGACCCATCTCTGCAAGGCGCCCCAGAAGAATACCGTGGTCGACGGTATCGAAGGCCGCTGAGAGGTCCAGGAGCACCAACAGGGACACACTCCCCCTGTCTAGCTCCCGGCGCAGATCATCCACTAAGGCGACCAAGACCGTCTCGGTACCATGTCCCGGTCTGAAACCAGACTGTGCCGGATCCAGAATATCCGTGTCTCTCAAGAATACCTGGAGTTGTGAGGCCACCACGCTTTCCATGACTTTGCCCAAGAAGGGAAGATTGGAAACAGGCCGAAAGTTGTCCAATTTAGTGGGGTCGAGTGATGGTTTCTTCAACAGCGGCTTTACAACAGCCTGTTTTAGGCTCGCTGGAATCTTGCCTTCCCGAAGGGAGGCATTAACCACCACCGTTACCCACTCGGCCAATCCCCCTCTGGCCTCTTTCAGAAGCCAGGATGGGCAGGGGTCTAGGATGGACGTGGTGGGTCTCATTCCTCCAAGTATCTTGTCCACATCCTCGGGTTTCACAAACTGAAAAGAATCCAACAAAATCGGACAAGCAGGTGCTTGTGTCACATCCACGGAGACTGCATCTAATGCGGCGTCCAGCCCAGAGCGGATCAAAGCGACTTTGTCTGCAAAGAACCGAGCAAATGCTTCACAGCGTGCTGCCGAGTTGTCAGGGCTCCCACCTGAGGTTGGGGGAGTTAAAAGACCTCTGACAACCCGAAACAACTCCGCCGGACGGTTTTTTGCAGACGCAATAGTGGCCGCAAAGAAAGATTTCTTTGCGGCTTTTATTGCCGCGGCATATGCCCTTAAAAAGGACACAAACCGTGTTCGATTTGACTCGCTTGGGTCTGAGCGCCACACGCTCTCTAGAACCCTCTTCTTTCGCTTCATCGCTGCCAGCTCCTCAGTAAACCAAGGGGCTGGTTTAGCTCGGTTACTCGAGAGGGGACGTTCCGGAGCGATCTTGTCAATGAGTGGTACTCAAGTCCAGTCAGAGTTAAATATTGAGACCACCTTAGAAACAGTTGAATACCATACAAGAAAGAGACAATAAGAAGAAATAAAGATTCAAGAGCTTCCGTTCAGCCAGAACTGTGTCTTTCTCTCAAAGACTTTACCTCTCATCATAAAGACTTTATAGTGAGACTCAGGGGAGAAAGTCTAAAATTCTTGTCAGTTAATAAATTCAACTGTATAGCAGGCCCGTAGCCAGGATTTCATTGGGGGGGGGGGCTGAATTTTGGGGGGAGGGTTTGGAGGGACTGAGTTTTTGGGGGGGCTGAGTCTGAGTGAAAGAGGGTCTACCCTAGCAAACCTTTTGTATTATTACCCCAATACCCCCATGCATATGGGATATATTGAGTATGGTGATCAGATCATGATATGAATAAACATAACAGCTTAAATAATGCACCAGTAAGGCCATGAGAATTTCGGGGGGGGGGGCTGAAGCCCCTTGAGCCCCCCCCCCCCCCCCCCCCCCGGCTACATGCCTGCTGTATAGTCTTCGATCTGTTCCCTGCACAGCCAGTTCACCTTCCAAGTAGTTAAGACCATGGGAGGGCAGAACACCCACCAAAAATGTTACATTTCAGGGTCTAACACCAGAAATATGAATAGAAGAACTTGGGGACCAAATTTTAGGGTACAGCACTTGCATGTAGACATCTACTTACAGTTTTGATTTGGAGGCGGGGAGGGGTGACTGTGGCTGCCATGAGATTTGATGTTTACAGAGAGGCATTTAGACTTCTTACCTAGGATCATTGAACTACAAACCCCAGAATTCCCATGGCAGTTAAAGTGAATTAATAGTGCTATAACCGTGTCGTGTGATAGGGTCATATACAGTATAATTTAAAGATTTACTTCCAAAGTGCTCTTTATTTAATCTGTGATAATTACTCTTACTTGGTCTGGTGTGTTGTATGCCACCATAGCGTTTATACTCCTTGAAATCATGTAGTCAACAATATCTCAAAGTACTAACATATATTAAAATTTTGCTTGGAACAAATCAAAGGGAGTTAAAATACAGCACAAAAGCAGTAATGATACATTATACTGGCTCTTTAATAGGTAAGTCCTTTTTGGGATGCAAAACACTCCCACCTTTTCTTAAATGTGTTCTTTGCACATCTTAAACAGAGCAACACATTATGTAGCTATTAATCACCTCTTTCCATTAATTGTTTCAAAATGACCCATTCTTTCGCAGTTGTGTTGCAATTGAAAGGCTTGCTGATATTTGGCAAGGTAAAGTTACAGGGAGTTGTAATTTGAGACAGCTAGACTATTAGCTGGTGTTTAGAATCTCAATTACTCTTAAGATGGATAATTACAAATAAAATAAACCTGTGATCTTACATTAATAAGCACATTTCCCCTCTTATGAAATTTGCAAGCAATTTTCAGAGACTGGATTTAATTTCTAGATGAAAAATTGACCTTAACAGTATGAAGTATGGCTACAAGGGGGGAAAAGCTGTGTTTCCACTGAAGAGAATAAATGCATTTCCTGAATGCCGGCTGTTAAAGCTAATTGATTTATTGGCTCTCTATATAGTATACTATTGTCTTTACACTCACGGGACAATGAAACTCTTCAGAACAGAAGTAAATTCTGCCACTCTTGCACTGATAGCCAAAGGGGATGTAAACATTATGTGCCACATTCTTGAAACTAAAATAAATCTTTGCAATATTGGAATAAACTAACAAGAATCATGTCCATTGGTCTATTAAATGTATGTCATAAGTGACTTACTATGTTATCCTTTGCATACCTATTGAGAAATCCTTTGCATACCTATTTGAAAAATAAAGGTAAAAATCTACGACATTGCAGACTTAGTGTTCTTCATAAGTGATAGGGAAATTTCATCTAATCAGATTCCTTTCATTATAGTAAAATATTTGTTCAGGCAAATGTAAAACACACCTCCAAAAGAACAGTTGTAGGAAAATTCCATTTAAAAGTTTATAAGCTTAGTTTAAAATTCAGGAAAAGTTTAGTCACCCACCCTCCAGAATTCCTTGTAAGGAATGATCGTAAAATACATGCCTTTATTTGTTTTTGGCTTCATCCAATATCTGGGACGCAAATCATGTATGGGAGTATGTAAGATTAAAGGAAATGCTTAGCTGCAGGGGGAATCATATTCACATAATCATAGCTATTTGAAAAGCCATGAAGAAGAACAAATAAAGGGTAAAAAATCAGAACACAAAGATGATGTACCCAGGCATAGTACTGAACTGCATTATTTTCTGATCTGTCCAAGGAAAAAGTGTTTTTCATCCTAACACTATCAGCCTAAAATTATGTATGCTGAGGGAATGCCATGGAACAACTATTTCACACATTTATTCATAAACTGAGTTGTATCAAGTCAGTAGTTTTCTTTGAATTGCTCTTTTTAGACTGGGACAATTGTCTTTACATGTCAGTCATACCCTTTTAAGGCCACTAGATCAGCTTAAATTGTCTTTATATAGAAATGCATTTGAAAGGACACTGCACAGTTTCCCAAATCAAAACACAACCACTGTCTTTGCCTTTTAAGATTGTGAATTAACAACATTATATGCCCAAATGAAAGAGAGCCATGTATAAAGGAGCCATGCATTCTGTTTAAGAGGTCAATGTAACTAACTTAGTCAGTATGTAGCCTTAGATAAAACCTCTCACCATTGTTGTCCTGTGGTTGTAAGGTGAGGACAAGTATAGGAATAACAGATAAAAACCTGTTTTCATTTTTTCTGTCTCCTGGTGTATTTCCAAACTCAATCTGGACTGATGGTTATCACCTCTGAAGGCATAGCCTGGATCTACACTGCAATATAAAATCCAGATTATCTGCTTTAAAATGAATTACATGGCAGTATAGATCCAGACATAGAGGTGGTTACAATTCTGGTTATCTAAGAAGACAGTTGCTCTTTTATTATCTATCTTGAGATAGATGCCTCAGTTGTGGATTGCTGGGATGGGAACTCATCCAACATCCCAGCCCCATGGGGCTGAGGAGTCTTCTGCTGCTACTGAAGGGACTAGGGCTGAGGTAGTAGTGGAAAACTACCAACCAAAGCAGAGAGTTCAGACAAGGGGAAAGTTCAAAAGGGAAATGCCTAGTACCAAGCAGAAAAAGGAGGGGGAGACATGGGAGGGGGAACCAGCTGCTGAGGAGAAGTGGACACAGAAATACTGATAAGAGCTAGCACCAAAGGAACAAAAAGGAACAAAAGGAAGAGATAGAGATGAGGCTCAAATAGGAGAAGATAGTATGAGAATAGTCTGTGAGCATGCTCAAGGTGTTAATTACAAAACTGAGCTGTGTTTCTCTGTTCACCCGACAGGGTGATTTGACCAAATAAACTTGTTGAACAATCTCCTTGCTTCCAGTGTTTGACGGAATAAAAATATCATGGGGGTTTTTGGGCCATTTAGTAATAGAGGAGCATGGCAGTATGTCCCAACACTACTTTGAAGAATTCTGCCTACCAACTGCAGCAAAGGCACATATTTCAAATAATGAATTCAGCAATCTGGCTGAGACAATTTCACCCAGAATCAGTTCACAAACACTCTTCAAAAGCAACCCCACTTAGAGTGGATCATAGGCATGCAAATGAAATCTGCAAAATTGGGGTAATATGTATTCAAGATGCCCATCTGAAAAATGGGACACAGCACCATAAAAATACAAAGCAAGCATGGTGTGGTTGTTTTGGTATTGGATTATGGCTCTGAATAACAGGTTTCAAATCCCTGCTCAACCATGGAAAACCATTGAGTAACATTGGGCAAGTCACACTATCTTAGCCTCAGAGGAAGATAAGAACACCCCACATTGTTGTAAAAAACAAAGCGCCCTCTTCTAAAACTAACTTAGTGTAAATTTAAATCATATTTTACTAACTTATACAAATGGAGCTTATCTGGGTTTCAAGACAAACCCATCCCAGCCCAAACATTCCTGAGAGGATTAATCTGATCAGCTGCTTTGCCCCAAGAGATCCAGAAGGTCAAGGAAATGTTCCTTAAAACAATGGAATAATCCTGCACCTTGACAAAATGCTTTGGAGCTTCTCCTCTGTCTGAATTCAAGTTTATGACGTAGAAATAAATGTGCAAGGGAGGACTCATGAATGTATTAAGTACACTAGAGTAGACAGTAATATCTATGACCTGTGGGGCCTCAGAAAACTTAAAAGATCTTTCCTTTTCTTGTGACACTATCAGAGTTTGGGAAACTGCAAGGAAATCTCCTCAGGGAAGCAAGGCAAACATGTGGAAATCTTTAGAGATGTAATTAAGGTGTCGGTTCCCTGCAAAATCACTGACAACAGAGGATCAGGACATCCCCTTACTAAACCCCCTGATGTCACTGGTCCCCAGCCAAAGAAATAGCAGAAGCTGTTCCCATGCCATCTTACTATGCTCTTCCCTCTCTTGTCTTCCACCTTGTAGGATAGGTTAAAGGGAGGCAATGTCGAATATATTCAGTTGGTGCTGCAAGAATTGCCAAAGTCTTGAGGTCACCAACTAAATGCACGTTACTCAGCACCCTCGTCCTGCACTCCACCTCTCTCTACCATGATCGCCACAAAGAAGACATACTGTTTTTGTATGTTTTCTCATTAGATTCTAAAGTACCAACATAGCATACATATATACTGAAAGCTTCATTTGTCACTTATTATGATTTTTAATTTCTTCACCCATGAACATTCAGTCAAAAAACAAGCTTTAAAATATGACATTTGTAACTAGCCAGTGCCTCTAACCTGTTTTTTGCACACTGGATGTTTGATAATCATATAAAATTATTTGTGTTCCCTTATATACATCACAAACTAGGGATGTTATCATTCTTAATATAGTTATTTAAGATTTTACAAATTTGCTTACTCTAAGAATTTGTCTACATTGGTCAGAAACCACAAATCAGACCAGAGAATGCTCCAGGATATCCATGTGACATCCAGAAATTCCTGGCCTATACTGCAGGGCAAAACCAATTAACTCAGTTTATCCTGTGTTAGCAGAAGTCAGTGAATGCTGTAGAGCAGTGGTTCTCAACCTGTGGGTCCCCAGATTTTTTGGCCTTCAACTCCCAGAAATCCCAACAGTTGGTAAACTGGCTGGGATTTCTGGGAGTTGTGTGCCAAAACACCTGTGGGCCCACAGATTGAGAACCACTGATTTAGAGTTTCTCTTAAACACTTGAGAACCCCACACTTTAAGGTAGTTATGGACAGCTGGATTAGTTCTAATTCTAATCATTCTGCTGTTAATTTGAACGAATGCTACCACCCCCTTTTATTGTGCTTTGTTGTCATGAATGCCAGCCTTGGAGCTCCGGAAAACTTGTGGCCATCAAAGGGTGGATTTGGTGACCTCAGCAAAGGCTTTTGCACAACTCAGGTAAAAGAGGGAGGTTCGGTCCCACTGAATTGTCTGGACCCCAACTCACAGATGCAGCAGGATGGAAGCAGACAGTGTATTGCCACTCTGTTCAAATCTTGGATTTTGTTGTTTGTGTAGATGAGTTTTAGGTTTCCGCTAACTTGAAGTAACCTAAAAAAAGCAATGAGTATTGTTTAAAAATGCACAAATTAATCCTTTTTTTAAAAAAAGTGATCATATCATAGCTCTTATTTTTTGAAGCATATATTAATTTCAAAAGGATTTTATACATTGTTGCTTTATAACCATGAGAATAGTAGAAATGATTCTTTGTGGTAGGTTATGGTTTTGGTTTATTTTATAGTTTTACAAATGTATCCTAATATTCTGTAGTTCATATGACTGTGAGATACCAAACTGTTGGGTATAGAAGTGTTCTTAAATATTTTATGTATATGCCAATATAAAAATAAGGGCCTGAATCTTACTGGTGAATCCCAGTTAGAGCAGACCCCCTTGAATTTATTATTGCATGATGAATCAACAAATAGGCAAATCCCATTGACTCCATGGCCTACTCTCATTGGGTCTAAAAGAGGATGCTTATCAAAGTACATTAGGATAACATTACAAAGAAGGCAGTGAAACTATAAGCCATGTACCCTTGAAAACTTTCTATAAAGGAAATTATTCTCTGTAATAGCAAATGAAGTTCTTATGTGTGTCATTGGTGCTGGGGAGAAAAACAAGATTAACCAGAATTTGATTCTTCCTGAAAATATAAAACCAAAGCAAAGGTAGAGAGGAAGAGCAGCTAACCTCTGGTGACTAAAGGTGCACTTGATCTGTTATTTTGTATTCCACACTCTTCAAAAGAGCAATATAAACAGAATTATTTATGCCCGGCAAAATGTTGCTTAATTACTTATGCACCACTGTTTGCTTGTATTTTAAGCTCTCTCTACCACCCACAGGCAGACGTTAAACAGCTGCTAAAAGCTAGCTTTAGTCTTGCCTGTTTGAAATTAGCATACTTGAGCTTTGAAAAAACTTTGTTGCCAATTTACATATGCATAGAGACTGATATTTAGACTCACCATATGATATGTCCCTCAAGAGCTGTTCTTATTGCTTCCATCCTCAGGTCTCAACCTAGAGACTGTAAATCTAGCAGGTGATTAATTCTATACCCTTGAGAAACTAGCAATTAGCACTTGCAACCAGTAAAAAATTGTCATTTCAAAACCTGTTTACTATGCCCATGTATCCTCTATGAACTCACAGTTAACTCTAAATAGATGTATATGGCAAGAGATTTACTGTCATTCCTTTCCCCCCTTTTTTATAACACAGAATAATGCTCCGAACTAATCAAGCTATTAAAATAGATTGAAAAGAAGAAATAATTGTCACCCTCAACCTCCCTCCTCCTTATATAAAATTGCAAGATGTAGCAAGCACGGTATGAAAATACTATATACACACAATGTTTTAAGTAACCCGACCTTAATCAGCTCATTTCAACACCAGATCTTTGTAGGTTTTACCTGTTCTGTGTCAATTCTTATCTCTGATAGCTGAAATTACCGTACTTCCAGATGTTCTTATGCATTATTGAGGTCTTCTGCAGTAGATGCTGGAAAAGGTAAGATAAGGTTTTATTTCTTTGTAGTAGTCACAACGCTGGGATCAAAGGCAGCAAAGTGCAGTGCTTAGTACGGAAAACTATGATGAACTTAACATTTATTTTTCAAGTCGCATGTCTGTCATAAAACTACTCATCAATCTTCACTTACCTATTTAGCGTTATCCCTGAGCCAACACTGAGCAGTTTTAAAGACTTGAAAATCTCTCTGTTTGTGTGTGCCTGCGTGGTCTTTTTTAAAAAATAAAAAAAATACGAGTGGATAGGATATAGGCATCTGCACAGAGAGCAGAAACAGTACATACTACAATGTTATGGCAGCATTTAAAGAATAACTTCAGAGTCTTATAGCAAAGTCATAACTCAGGTATTCAAATTACTGTACAAATTATACATTGCTAGAGTCGTCATCAGTGGGTTTCCTTCCAAATAAGTCTCTCTGATTCAACAGTACTTATTAACTAGGCATGAGTCTGAAGGTTTCTTCCTCAAACCAGGCTTATAGGCCAGCATCTGCAAGGGGAAAAAGCCATGTTGTATATTACTTTTAACAAACATGTTTCTTGAAAAGTAATGCAGCTATACTAAAGGCAGGAACAATGTTGTGGCATCTTTTCAGTTCAGATTCTACACCAAATAAAAATTCAGTGTTAACTACTAACCAAAAAAGCTGTGTTTCTAGTCATAGAAAATGCATTGTTATCATTCATTTGTTTCACTTTTGTCTTTAAAAAAATAAGAATAAGATTGTTTTCTCCTTCAGAAGGAAATGTTGCTACTCTGTTAAGAATAAGAAGCCCCTCTATTCAGTTGCTAGTCTGGCTGAATGCAAGCTTTTTCTCCCTCAAAGGGTCACTCCATAGAAAGTGTCACAGGACTGCAACCTTGTGAATAAATGCCCTGGAATAAATATCATCCCTCTGGCATGTTTCTGAGTAGATATGTTGTATTCATAGAAGTAGTAGTGGTGGTGGTAGTAGTAATAATAATAATATAATAATAACAATAACAATAATTTTATTTATATCCCTCACGGGACCCAAAGCAGCTTACGACATATTAAAATCATCTAAACAGTAATCCATATACATCAATAATAAGTATAAAACCTCATAAAATAAGCAGTTTAAAACAACAATGATATACATTCACATTCTTGTGGCATCATGTCAGATTATACTGCACTTTGTTCCAGTCCACAACCCAGTATACTGTTAGTTTGCAAACTGAATGCACACTTGCATGGGAGTGAGCTCCTCTGAATTTAGAGGAACTTGCTCTTGAAGGCACAGGTATAAGATTGGGCCATTAGTGGAAAGACATCTGTCCTGTTTCCACTCATTTAGGTCTGAGAGTATGAAATCAGTAGTGAGCATGAAAATGATGGTTAATGAAAGTATTGCTATATTTTCAGTAGCTGCCATCATTAGACAAGGCGCCGCTAAAGCCTGCTAGACTTTTACTTTCCACTAATTACATCATCAGATCATTGTACTGGTAATATGGGTAGCAGGGCACTTGTATACAACTAAATCCTGCATCTAATTACTATTTTAGTCTCTTTTCCTCATGACATCTTGGTGATAGATCATTATTTTTTCAGCAATTTGTTCGCATTTATATGCAATATAATTGGATCTGATTAATTATTATGATTAATGACTGCAGAATTTTCTTGCAAAGCTATTAATACTGGTAGTATCAAATGAAAGACAGGGACAAATTAAAGCCAACAGAGTCCTGTTGCTTGCACTTACAATGCCTAGGCTAAAATAACCCTTTGCTGAGCTGATCTCTTGGTGGAGCCGGAGGGAAGGAAGAGAGGAGGAAGGATGGGACCTATACTTACAGCAAGATAAAAAGAGATGGTTGAAGTGGCAGGAAACATGGTTCAGTAACATATTGAAAGCTGTTCATGTCTACACCAGTTAAGTGATTGGGTGGTTTCCCCAAATTAGGTGAATATATGAACACACTTGTAAAAGTATGGAACTATAGAACAAATGTGTCTGGTCCAGAAAGGTTTATCATTTTTGCAACAAACATAATAACACAAAGCAGTTAATTTCCACTAAATGCCATACTGCTAAATTTTCAAAGGACATATTTATGCAATAGATGTATTTTAAATTGCCTTCACACTTAGAACATGTTTTTTAAAAAAGCAAACAATGACTGAGTAGCTTAGGGGATCGACTTTCCTGTTACCTCTGGGACATGACTTTAAATCTGGCTTTGTGCAAACTGAAGAAAAATCATTTCAGTCTCATATATATATATATATATATATATATATATATATCAGATAGCATGAACCCCATGCAGGTAATATAAAGCTGTATCTTCTTTTTTTAATGGTCCAGAATCAGATGTGCTTTAAGAGTTTTCTGACTTGGAGAAGCTGAGGGATTTTTGCAAAGATTGTCTAAGTCTCAAAAAGAAGAAATGGATTGTGATTTCAATCTATAATAAGCAGCAGCCGTAATCACATCCTCAGCGAGAATAAGGTCACTGATATTTTGGATGCTGTGTTAACCATAGAAGCAGGTAAAATTTCTAGAGGAATTTACCATATTTGGGAACTAGAAATATAGATGCAAAATGTTTACTGACAAGTGATTTTAAGTAACACATAGTTGTTCAATTTAATCCCATTTGAAAATGGCGAAGAAAAGCTGAAAGGATGAAGAGGGGAACACAAGGTGCCTTTAAAAAAAGGATAATATATAGCAACTGGAAATACTCCCATCTTCTTTCATTTAAATTGATCAACCTGGATTTTGCAGGTCGATCTGCAAGAAAATGTAAAATACATTAACACCATAATCCAGAATCAGAAAGTAAGGGAGGGGAGGGGAGGGGAGGAAGGATAAACAAACCATGTACATTATAAATAGCTGTCATGGTGTCCGCATGTAAGTCTACAAAAGTTTGCACAATTCAGAATCTCACTAGTAAGTATGCAATTTCTTTTGCATACTTATATATTTATTTTATATAGTCATGGATCATTTGAAAAATCCCACCTATGTTCAAAAGGGACAGTAATACACTAGATACAAATGGCATATAAATCATTAATTGAGACAGGCATTGTAACTAGTATTTGTATCTGTGTCTCCCATATTCACCTCTTTTAATATGTGTTGCGCAGAGGGGCTTTTATGTAAATCTCAGGGGTGATATTAGAGTAGCACTACTGAATTGCCAAAAATGAGAGGAAAGGGACATGGATTTTCATATAATTTGCATATGTTGGTGGAGAGAGACAGAAATATGCACATTTAACTTAATTATCATACATTGTGTAGATGTTCAATTAATTTCACCCCTTGGGTGAAGCCTGTGACCAAATGACTTGCAAGTCTATGCCCATTCCCTTGTCCGGATGGTAACTATTGTTCAGCAGCTTCAGGTAACAGTGTAGTAACAGTGTAGTAACAGTGTGGTGGCGCAGTGGGTTAAACCACTGCACTGGCAGGACTGAAGACCAACAGGTCACAGATTCAAATCTGGTGAGAGCGTGGATGAGCTCCCTCTATCAGCTCCAGCTCCTCATGTGGGGACAGGAGAGAAGCCTCCTACAAAGATGGTAACACATGAAAACATCCGGGCATCCCCTGGGCAACATCCTTGCAGATGGCCAATTCTCTCACACAAGAAGCAACTTGCAGTTTCTCAAGTCACTCCTGACAACACAAAAAAAGTGTGGTAAAAACAGAATTAAAGTAATGCAAATACACTAAAATGGCCTTTAAAACTCCTGGTTCTGCCTTCCATTGACTCTTGACATCAAAACATACTCGGTATCTTATCAAATAGAAAATGTAAAGCAGTGGTTCCCAACCTGTGGTCCCCGAACCACTAATGATACCTGAGAACTAAAATGTGGTCTGCAATATAACTCCCAAGATGCCATGACACTGAGCCAGGGCAGTTCAATTTCAGTGTTGATGCAACCTGTGTTTTCAAATCAAAAAGTATCCTGGTTTACCATGGCTGACTTTAGAGCAAAGCTGACAGCAGCTCTGCACCAAGAATGGTGGGAAGGGGAAAGAACAGGAAGGAGGACCAGAGAAAAAAGGAAGAAAAGGAGGAGGAGCCTTTCGTGTGGAGCCTGCCTCTTCCTGCCTGAACTCACGGTGCAAAACGCCAGAGACAGAGCCCCGGGAGCCTGGGTGAGGCACAGCCCACTTCCCTCCCTCCCTCCTTCTTACTTTCTTTCCTTCCTACCCTCCTTCCTTATTTTCTTCCTGGCCTCCCTTCTTTCCTTCCTTCCTCCCCTCCCTCTCTCCCTCCATCTCTTCTTGCTTGCTTGGTTGGTTGCTTCTCTCTCCTTCATTCCTTGCCCCATCCTCTCTCACACCCCATCCCCTTCCTTTCTTGCTTCCCTCCTTCCACACATTATCCCAGCAACAGGGAACATTTTCAACCTCGGGTCTAACATAGAAATCTTTGCATCCTGCATTGCTGTTCCACCAAATGCAGATAACAAAAGGAGACTCATTATGGCATCATTATAGCTATCCATACTTCAGTGGCATCAACTTTGCGAAATTTCAGCATGCCTGATAACATAGGTTTGCCAATGAGCACAATAAAAGAGGAACATCCCATTAAATGAACAGAAAAACAGCCAGTCAGGATTTGTTCCAAGGTGAACTACTATGCAGGTCTGATACCAACAAAATCTGTGGAAATTGAGTCATAGCCATGGTCAAAGAATTCTCCAAATGAGAGCTGCTGTTGCTTTTTCCTGTTTGCTTCCCATCAATAACATTCAATGACTGGTAAATAAAGAGTCCTAATGTACACAAAAGGAACAACCAAGAAGAAGCCTGCTCAGTGGCACTGGGGCAGTCAGCAAGGAGGGCCATCAAGGGGAGGCAGTTGAGGGTCACGCTGCCAAGGGTGATGGTGCTGGGAGCCAGCCAGGGTGCGGTGCACTCCACCACCCAATCCCAGTAGCGCTGCAAGGGGGGTTCCAGCAGCAAGTACCCCAAGGTGGCTTAGCAGTACTGCTGCAGGTGCTTCAGCTACACCATGCTCAACAACTCGAGCAGTGCCATAGCAGCAGAAGCAGAGGCCTTGAGTCTTGCCTTCATGGAGCCCGATAGGCTGCTCCCTCCTGCTTCCCTCCCTCGATCCTTTTTTCCTTCCTTCCTTCCTTGATCCCTTCTTTCTTTCCTCTCTCCTTCCCTCCATCTCTCTCTGTATTCCTGAATTATGACTTTTCCATGTGAGAGGCCAAAAGCTTCAAACCTCCTTTGTGGCTATCTGTTTCCCAAGCCTAGTTATATTCCCTGGGTATTTCTCATTGCAACCTACCAATTTATCTTTAGAACTGCTCCCTGCCCCTCGTAGTCAACAGAGAATTAAATACCTTCGGATCACAGGTGTCTAAAGTCAGAGGGTTAGATCAGACTAAATGTAGCTCTTATTAAGCAGGTCAGGAAGAGCCCAGCTTTCAATTCCAAAGTAAAGGGTGTGTTATTTATTTCTTGGTTGCCTGAAAACTACCTGTAACTAGAAGTGTTCAAAATGGCTGAAATCCAATTAGTAATTCATTTTGAAGATTTGGATGGCCCCTGCTTTGATTTGTAAAGATTCAGAGGGGTCATATTTGTAATTACTTCATTAAGATTTGTTCCATTAGTGGCAATGGGAAAAATCTGAGGCTTCTTTCTCTATAATTTTTATAGCTACCAGGATATAGCTATAGACAACATTTATGACTTTAAGCCTGTGAACTTTCACAACATTTCGGTCATCCACTGATTTTTTTGGAATTTTAAAAAGGTTTTACAAATGCTTTTTAAAAACTACAAGAGGTATCTCCTTGAATTTCTGCACAATGAGACAACATAAGCAGGGCATCAATCCATAATCTGAATCTCTGAATTACAAAATGGAGCTCCGAAGCTTTGCACACCCCTAACTGTAACCCACCGCAAACAGTCCAGTTACTTATCTGAACCATCCAAAATAAATCTACACTGCCAGTATCTTGTGAATAAAAGTAAACTGTATTTCCAGAGTGGAATTAAGCACAAAATTACACATACTTATGTTTTGTTGTGGATGAGTGCAAAGGGCTATTTTGTAGACCCTATCATTCCTTTCAAAACTGCCCAATCACTATGCAAGACCTTGAGGCACTGCTATTCACATGATTTGGCAGTGCAAAGAGCAGTGGTTCTCAACCTGTGGGTCCCCAGGTGTTTTGGCCTACAATTTCCAGAGGCCCTGGCCAGTTTACTAGCTGTTTGGATCTAGGAGTTGAAGGCCAAAACATCTGGAGACCAACAGGTTGAGAACCACTGGCCTAGAGAAAAGAGGCAGAGAACCAAACACGTGAAGATTAACACTCTGCATACCTAGATCCTGGTTCTTAGGAAAACATATATAAGCAAATTTATATAATCATAATTACATAATTGATAATGATACTTTGAAATGTTGCATACGGAGAATACAAAATTGTTCCTGGATATATTGCACCCAGGAACTCATTTGCACAGTTTTGTATGAATAAGAAGTCAGCCAATTCCACAGGGTTGGGTACCATTTTTCCAGTTGGCCAAGTGCTTGTCACATGCTTAAAGGGAATGTGATCCAAGACAGACCTATTCAAAGACATGGTCCCTGAACCAGTCCCAATCCCAGTACCTGAGCAATTCCAGTCCACTGACAGTTGGGATGGGGAGATAAATAATTGTGTTTAATGGGCACAAATATGGTTCCTTGCACAAAATATAACTGCAACTCCTCCACATTAGAGAATCTGAGAAGCACTGCCTAAGGGAAGTCAAACTCTCTCCAGTCTATGGTCATGCCATAATTCCAGAATAAAGTTAAAACTAGGTGGGGTTAAAGCCCATCTGGAGTACCAGGTATTGCTCCATAGAGGAATGCAGAAAACAGATGTGAAGACATCTCACTCCCATGCTTACAGCTGCTGTCTTTGTTCCCCAGGGTGCGGCTGTGCTGGTTACTGAAAATTGCCAGTTTTGAGTAAAGATAACAAGGGGAATAATCCTGCAAGGCAGTTCTACATGGACACTCTGATGTAATTTGAAGCTGGTTCGAAAGTAGGTTGTCCACAAAATGTACACCTCCAATGTGCACTACAATGTTCATCAAACCGGAAACTGCACATTAAAAAACTCAACAGAAAGTTTGGAACAAGCCAGCTAATATGCTGCAGCTGACCAGAGTATATCACATGCAGGGCTCAAAAATAGGACTAAAAGCACTTGTCAGGAAACCACTAGCACTGAAGCACTTCAACATTTCAGAAACACAGCTGGCTGGAAGGCAAACAATTATTTGCTTGGGAGAGGAAACCACATAATTCCCATAGGAACTCTCACTTTCCACCCCTTTGTTCTCATTTCCTGTGCCCTGCCACGACCCAGTGCTGATCCCAAATGAACATGGATATGCACATCAGTGCTTTTCAAAAGACTGGTTAAGAAAAAAAAACCCACATTTTCAATGGCTGTTTAGCAGCAGATATTTCAGTTCCTGGGTTTGGATCCAATCCGTATTTAGTGGATCCTATAGCCACCATCCCAGCCTCAAACCAGTTTCTGGGGCATAGCAAAACTGTTTTGTTTCAATCTACTTTCAAACTGGATTATAGTGTTGTTGTAGCACTGCCTACAGTGCTCACCATTGCAAGGAAAGTAGGCTGGAGATGGGAATTCAGTGTGTTATTTCCGATCATGGATTGGTGATAGCAGAGACCCCCTCCCTCAACTGGAGAGAAAGGGGATGTGCAGCAGTGGGCCTCCATGGGTCAAAATGTACCCTACTATAGTACACCCCCACACACAAATACTATTCTGAGTACTAGGATACAAGATGGTTTGTAGGGTAAAGCTGTGAATAATTGTTCATATTTGTGGGTACTTGTATTTTGTTTGTTTGTTTTTAAAATTGAACAGAGGCTGTGCTCACTTACTTGACATAATAGAAACCTGAAGAGTCTGATAGTCAGGCACAACTTCAGAGAATACCACCCACTGCTCTTAGGACATCGATTAAGCCTGCTGTCTAAAGCTGAACTTTTTACAAATAAAATAAATGGGAAAGTGGAGTCAACATCATCTATCTCAGCTGTACACTGATCTAAAATTACATGAATGTTGCTTTCCTATTATGGAAGCAGAAATATATCCAAAATGCACCAGGCACAAATGCCACTGTTCTCACCCCTCTTCCCAGAGGGAAGAGGCCCAGGGAAAAGATAGCTTCTATCTACAATATGCTAGAACCAAACTTTTCAAATCCAATACTGTAGTAGAGAAAAGTTCTTAAAGAGGTTCAGAAGTAGTAGAGGAGGCAAGAAGGTTCTTTCTATTTTTAATCTCATATTGAAGCTACAGTCCAAAGAACCACTGAGTTACTTTCACATCTTGGTAGCCATTTTTTGTCAAGATTCTTCAACAGACATAAGAAAGAACAAATTGACTGTAAAACTGAAGTTGGGGAAATCCCAAAATGCATTTAATGATCCATATGGAGAGATCAGAGTTGATATATGGACCGGTAAATGGCTGTTTCACTTTTCTCCTCCTCCTCCATTTCCTCCTTCCCTCTTTTTTCTACCTCCCTTTCCACAAAAAAAAATGTGCTATATAATAAACAAATTGCATTGTGAACTCATACAATAGATGAGGAGGAAGGCAGAGTGGAAAAGGTGAATAAGGATCGTGGGTTATAATCTGCATTTGAAAATGAATTACCTTAATTTCAGTAGGGCTTACTCCCAAATAAGCATGTATAAGATTGCAACCTGCTTCATGCATAATCTTGGGCAATCCTTGGTTCAGTCGGTAAATTCTGTTGCATTATGAAATTTGATTACCAAATTCAAAGAGAGGCACATGGCTTGCTCTGAAATATAAACAGTTGTTTGAAACAAATTTAGCAAGGCTAATGTGGTAAAGTTTGAGAGATTTTCCTTCAGAATGTATGGAGTCATAGAGTCACAGAGTTGGAAGAGACCTCATGGCCCATCCAGTCCAACCCTCTGACAAGAAGCAGGAAAATCACATTCAAAGCACCCTCAACAGATGGCCATCCAGCCTCTGTTTAAGACCCGTCGCAAACTCTGTTCCTGCGGGAGCAAACCTTGCTAGCATGTCCCTGACGTCATGAGACTCCGCCTCTCGCCCCGCCCCTTTCTCCGCCTCTTTCTCCTTGCGAGAGTGGTTTTTCCTTTGCTAGGGCAGCATTGCCAGCATACTCTCTCAGTTGGCAGAATTAAACTGAGAGAAAATGCGGGCAATGCTGCCCTAGCAAAGGAAAAACCATGCTGGCAAAGAGAAAGGGGCGGAGAAAGGGGCGGGGCGAGAGGCGCAGGCTCATGACGTCAGGGACGTGCTAGCAAGGTTTGCTCCTGCAGGAACAGAGTTTGCGGCAGCTCTAAAAGCCTCCACAGAAGGAGCCTCCACCACACTCCAGTGCAGAGAGTTTCACTGCTGAACAGCTCTCACATTTAGGAAGTTCTTCCTAATGTTCAGGTGGAATCTCCTTTCCTGTAATTTGAAGCCATTGTTCTGAGTCCTGGTCTCCAGGGCAGCAGGAAACAAGCTTGCTCGCTCCTCCCTATGACTTCCCCTCACATATTTATGTATGGCTCTCAGCCTTCTCTTCTGCAGGCTAAACATGCCCAACTCTTTAAACCACTCCTCATAGGGCTTGTTCTCCAGACTCTTGATCATTTTAGTCATCCTCCTCTGGGCACATTCCAGCTTGTCAACATCTCCCATAAAATTGTGGTGCTCAGTATCTACAAGCATATCTGTTAATAGAAACAAATATTCCTGATTTAGAGGTATACCTGGAAAATATACCAGGGATCTTAGATTTCTAATAGTCGTGTAGAAAGCTTTGTTTCCTAATTATAAAGGCAATATTGGAGAGAAAAAGAAATTGTTCTTTCAAAACCATTTGTCAGTGCCATTTTTTCAGGTGTATTGCAGTCATTGAAATTGCCTTCAAACATTTTGCCAAGGTTAATTAGTATCACTGATGTTAATCTACCCACTTGCTTATTCCCAGGAGTTGGCAATGGCACCACACTAAGAATTATCAAACTTTTGGCCTTAATTTCATCTTCTCTTAAAATATGCTCATTTGTTATCAAGGAGGAACCGTAACTCTTCCAAAAGACTATAGCTATGCAGAGATTGTGTTGAAACAACACACAGAAAAAAGATACACATGAAGCAAAGAAACCACCACACAAAATTTGGTTTGAGAAATTTTAAGACTAACTATAATACTTACTATACCAGGTTTTTCCAGTGACAACATTACAGTCAATTCTTGATCCAAATTTAGGTCATAATATTTGGTGGCACTCTTTGCACAAAGCCTGGAGTGGGGATAGAGGAGACGTAATAGCCAAAACTTACAGTAGTAAGCACATGAAGTTGTCATGCCCAAGTCTATGTAAACAGATGTTTTTGCAGAATAAGACACAAAGAAAACACATTTATTTATTTATTTATTTCCTATATTTATACCACGCCCTTCTCCCCCCGAAGGGGGACTCAGGGCAGCTTAACAAAAGCATTATAAGATGCTAGCATCATAATAACAACCACAGTACATCAAAATATTAAAAATTAAAACAACAATTAAATAAGACACATCAATTAAAATTGAAATCCAAAAAACCAGTCTGGGTCAATTCATTGCCATAAGTTGTGTGATCTTCTTCCACTTGCTGCTCACTGATCAAACGCTTGGTGCCATAACCAGGTCTTGATTTTCCTTCTAAAAGACAAGAAGGAAGTAGCCAATCTGATATCTCTAGGGAGGAGGGACACTGCTGAATATATATATATATATATATATATATATACACACACATACATACATACACACATACCAAAATTCGTGGATGCTCAAGTCCCATTATATACAAAATAAACATTTGTATTTTTTTTTTTACAAAATACTTTCAAGCTGTAGATAGTTGGATTCATGGATACAGAATCTGGGATACAGAAGACGAAATGTATTTTCTTTCCTCTCCTCTGCACATCTTAAGTTTGCCCTTCTCACTTTTCTGGGTAACATTAATCCAAATTGTGACTAGAAGAGACGGTATAAAATCATTCTTGCCTATAAAATGGGGAAAAATATCCTTGGATCCCTGAGATACGAAGATAATGACAGGGTTATTTTGGTTTCCCTGTTCTCATTTTTTGGATGTAGTTTTTGTCATTTTTTACAATAAAGGCTGCCGAGATAAGTGAGAGATCAGTTCAGCCGTCAAGTCAGGAAACAAAATTTAGACCACACCACTCGAATGAGCCTGTTGAAGTTTCATAATTTGTTAGCGACTTTTGCATTGTATTAGCAAAATACCATGTCATCAATCTCCTTGCGCGTTTTTGTCCGACTCTGCCACCTTTAGCTTGCACACCCTGAGGAGCATAATTACAGTCACGTAACATAGGCATTGTGAGCTTGAGAAGTATGGAATAAAATGGACTTTGAGACATAAATCACTGTTTGTGTATTTTAATTCTTCTCCTCCCCGCCCCTCCTTTTTTAGTCTTGAAGCCAAGACTTCTTAGTGTGTTTATTGCACTTTCTGAAACAAATCTAACCATATTGTTTGCCTGTTGGATAAATTACAGTGCATAATATTTAGTAACAAGTCATATTTAAAACTATGCCTGATCCCAAACATTTTGTGGGCCAAAGCAGAGAATCAAATGGCACCTCATCACCGCCAAATGAAGGTGCCCAATGCTAGGCATGTTGTGGGGACAATAGAACTTGCAAGCATTGCTTATGTGGTTCTCTTCTTCATAAATGTGTCTTGCTTCTGCAAGAAGAGAAAATAGGAACAAGATAAGTGGAAGACAAGTTCCTTTTTTGACTTTGAGTTCAAAGTTTAGTGGTACGTTCAGCACATTGGATAGCTCATTTAAAATTGGAATAAGTTCAACATAGAAATGACAAAAATCAAAAGCCTTAAAGGAAACATCACTTTCTGTGGTGCAATGAATTAACAATGGTAATGGCTGTAGTTGCAGCTGTGCTGGAGCCATTGAGAAACTTGTGAGTCCAACACTGTAGAATGAATGCAGTTTGATACCATTTTAACTACCATAGCTCAATGCTATGGAATCGTGGAAGTTGTAGTTTGAGGATGTATCAGCTAGTATTTGACAGTGAAGGCTACAGACATTGTAGAACTACAACTCCTGTGATTCTAGAGCATTGAGTCATGGCAGTTAAAGTAGTAGAAATGCATTCATTCTACAGTCTAGATGCACCCTATAACTATATGCAGTGGTCATGGTCAATGGCTGCTTCCAGTCTGTTATGGTGTTCCTAACATCATACCTATATTCACTCTGTGTCTCTCTTTTTTCTGCCCCACTTTACAAAATATTCCTAATGGTCCCTGGTCCATGCTTCTGTTTATTAACTAATGTTCTTCATTCAAATACAGAAGGTCTCGACCACTTGAATCCTCCTTCTTGATTTACACTTCCAACTGTCTTGTTGAATATACAAAAGATCTTCATAAAGCAATCATTTTCAGTTTTTCACCCATTCTTTCCAAAGAAGATGATTTGGAAGATAGGGAAGTTCCATTGCCTACAGTGGAACATTTGAATGCATGCATAAACAAAGAAAAAACCCTGAAACACAAAATACAACTACCATTAGAATCTACAGCAAAAGTTTCACTTGTGTGTGTGTTTGTGAGTGTGTGTTAAAGTAAAGTGGTTCATTAAGAAGAAAGGGGAAATAAGTAAAGTGTCCTGGAAAGCAGAAGAAATCTGAACTCGACATCCATTATTTTCTAAACCTAACACAAATAGAATACTTAGACCTTAATCTTGCCCTAATTTAAGATAAGGAAAGCTAGCAGAACATCATTTTGGCTGTAATTATTATCTTCTGAAAACCAGTGGTGCATTCTCTAAGGCTTGTGCATCTAGGGAAGATTAGAGTTCACTAAGAGGCCCCGTTTATTTCTGCTTACCAATTTAAACAGGGACAACATATTACAGTTTGGAATAAGGGGAAAATGATATGTCCTGGTTAGCACAGTCACATCTCTTTCCCCTTTCCCCTCCTCCGGCATTAACTATACTGATTGCTACTGTATCACTCCTTACAAATTGAGACAATAAGCTGATTTTATTGGGGTTAGAAAGACAATTTTAAGCTACAGTTGAAAGGAGTGAGTTCTGAAATATTCACATTCTGTTTTTTGAACAGGAAAGGACTCACTTCTGCTGTGTATGTGTGTGTTAGAGGACAAAATACATTTGATTTTCTATTAGTTCGTTGTGTATGTTTTCTGGCATAAGCAATAAAAGTATAGAGATCCATCTGAACATCTCGACATTTCCCATGCAGAATGATAACATAAAAATGAGGAGAAAGAAATTAACACATAAAGATGCACTCAGACTAAATTTATAACAGCAGGTGGAGATCGTAATGTGTGTGCTTCAAACAAGGTAGGCATTGTGTACCCTAGGGAGTCTTAACTGCAGCCTTTTCCCTCTCCTGGTGCCAAAGCCCTTCTCACTGGTTTCAGCAAAAATCACAGCAAATGACTCCGGTCTCCACTCCACTCTCCTTCGGATATTTAGATATATTCTAAGTCAGTGTTTTATAAAGGATTAAGTTGCTTGTGGCATAGTTTGGCTGGACATGTTAACCAGCAATAGCAAGTTTCTGTATATTCAAAGGAGTCCACACCACTCCCAGGCCAACACAATCTAAGCCCTTATAGGTTAGTAGGCTCTATGATAAAAAACGATTTCACCTAGGAATGACAAGCTCACAGGTATGAAAAAACAGAGGCCCCTTCCACACAGCTGTATTGAATCCACATTGAACTGGATTATATGGCATGTAGACTCAGATAATCCAGTTCAAAACAGATATTGTGGATTATCTGCCTTGATATTCTGTGTTATACAGCTATGTGGAAGGGCCCTCAGAAGCTGTGTGTCTTAATAAAGAGCAAACATGAGTCCTCTAGGAAGGGTGTTCCGGAGGTGGGGGGCCACCCCCGAGAAGGCCCTCTCTCTCATCCCCACCAACCGTACTTGTGACAATGGTGGGAGTGAAAGGAGGGCCTCCCCAGAAGATCTTAAAGTCCACGCCAGTTCATTAGAGGGAAATGCGATCGCAAAGATAGCCAGGGCCCGAACCATTTAGGGTTTTATAGGTCATAACCTGCACGTTGAATTTGGCTCGGCAGCTTATCGGCAGCCAGTGAAGCTGTTTTAAAAGGGGTGTTGTATGCTCCCTATAGTTTGCTCCAGTAAGGAGCCTGGCTGCCACCCATTGTACCAGTTGGAGCTTCCAGGCTGTCTTCACAGCCTCATGTAAAGCGCTGGGTTCAAATTACAAGAAAAGAGATTCCACCTGAACATTAGGAAGAACTTCCTGTAAGAACCGTTCAACAAAGGAACTCACTGCCTCAAAGTGAAGTGGAAGCTCCTTCCTTGGAGGCTTTTTGGAGGCTTTTAAACAGAGGCTGGATAGTCATCTGTCAAGGGTACTTTGGTTGTGCTTTGTCTGCATGGCAGTGGGTTGGACTAGAGCTACTTTTCCAAATTGAAGAGATTGTTGAGATAAGTGGCAACACACCTTCCATTAAGTTATCATCTCTTAGCAAGGAAAAGAGTGAAGGCAGCTGTCTTAGTCCTGTAATAATAAGAGGAAAATCAAGCAGCCAAGCAAAGATTCGGTCACTGGCTCCCTTTTACAACTACTGACATCCCCAAATGATAACACAGGCACACATCATGACCTAGTGGGTAAAGTGTAAGACTAGAATAATGTGACCATGAAATTTGCTAGATGATGCTGAACTTATCAAATACACTGTGTGATGAGAGAGAAGTAGAATTAAATACTCTTCTAGAAACCTGCTGGTCCTAACTTGATTCTTTTGTACTCGCATTGTTAATACTTCAAAAGTCACTTGCAACTGATAGAATCTTTTTAGACTAAATGCAAAAGCTTAGCATGACAGATGAGTAAAGTTCATTCCAATTCCTGGTACCAGATGAGCCAGCTTGATGCAGGACAAGAGAGGGAATCATGTGGCACTCCAGATGTTATTTCATCCTGAATCCCAGTATTTCTCACCATGAGTTATGTTGCCTATAGCTGGTGAAACTTGCAATCCCACGGTATTGAGAGGGCTACACGATTCCCCCTCATGTTCACCCCTCCTGGTGTGGGAGCAAAGAAACTGACATTTCAGTCCTAAACTCGCGCACTAAAGTTAACATGTAAAGTCACCCAGTCAATTTTAACTTGTGAATTTGAATCTGCATTTTATCAATGAATTTTAACCTCCATAACTGTGTATCTTGCTATTTGTATGTTTATAGTCTTGTACTTTATCTTGTTGTTTGAATCTTGTAGTACTCTGCCTCGAACCAAAAAGAGAGGTGGGTAATACTATTATTTATTCATGCATTTATTTATCATGCCAGAAGCAAATTGAGGGCACAGTTGTAATGCATTTAAAAATGCAAACAAAGTTTTAAAATTTGGCATTATCCTAAATGTCCTTTGACCAAAGGTGGCCACTTGGAGTTCCTCTGGTGTTGCTGTGAGGAGGTCCTCCATTGTGCATGTGGCAGGGCTCAGGTTGCATTGTAGTAGGTGGTCTGTGGTTTGCTCTTCTCCACACTCAATGTCATGGATTCCACTTTCATAAGGTTGGCTCTGCATCTCATGGCGTATTATTATTATTATTATTATTATTATTATTATTGCCTGCAGTCATACCACCCTGAACACGCCCGATCTCATCTGATTATTATTATTATTATTATTATTATTATTATTATTATTATTATATGTATAGGCTTTCAACTATGAATTATGAATCAAGTAGTTCCTGGATTTCTTGACATTTTGATTCACATGGTGATCTCAAGCTCATTAAATGTATATATATTGTTTCTTGTAGTCATAGGGCTTGTCTACACTGATGAAAAAAAATCATACACTGAAATCCAAACATATGACATAATTGATTATTCATTTGCAATGCAATTCTTTGAGCTTTAATCCGCTTCAAAAGACTCATCTTTTATTCTTTCATTTTCTAGAAAATCCAGATTTTGGAGTAAGTGGCCAGGGCTCCATGTGGCATCTCACTTTTGTAAAGCTACTAGAAGAAGTTAATGATGGGCAGAACTAGTTGGTGGAAGTTGAAAACTGCCAAGAACTTGACTTTTTTATAAAGAAGATGCATGTGTGTGGGTATTTGCATATCAGTATATCTGTGTTAGCACACTACCACTTAACAAAAATATGTATAGTGTATAAAGTACTAGGGACATGTCAATTGAATTTCTTGGTAAGAATGATGAAATATCTGAATTTGCAGAACAGTGGGGCAATTATGGAGAAATTTCCAAGCATAACACTACAACACATTCTGAGTATTTTCAAAACTTCAAAAACCCATAACTTAATAAATGGTATATTTTCAAGTCCTGTGTAAGAGACAGGGCAGTCTTGATGGTTTCTTGTCCACTATCCTTTCTACATGAACTCCTTCTCGGAGCTGATCCATAAAGACTGCTCTTCCAGACATACTTTCTGACATTGCAAAGGTTATTGCCCCTGTGAATAATGGATAGACTGTCCATTTGTAAGCATAATAAAAAAACTAACAACAATCCCATTCTCATAGCACATCACATGCAATGTTCACCAATTATTTTACATTCTGCACTGATCTAATGGAAATATATAAAATGTCTTATGCGTTGTGGTCCTAATAGAAACCAGCTTTCACTTTATCTGTATGTTAGCTCTCTTTAGGTGCTAACAACTTTTTTAAAAATTCAGAAGCACCTAGGAAAGCATTTTGTATTTCTGTATGTAACTGGAATGAGATTTTAGTCCAATATTTTTTCCATATTCCTTCCCTTTTCTGAACAGCAGAAAGTTCCAGGGGAAGGTTTTGAACAAGCTGATGCATTTACAGGAGACACTCATTACAACTTTACAGAAAACACAGTACTTGTTGGTGTTGTTCTTGTTGTTGTTGTTTTACCAGAGATTCTTTCACTTTTGATGTCATGGAACTTTTGTGAATCTGAAGAAAGCTCTGAGCTTCTTCTCCTGAAAAAGATATAGCTAAAACATATAAACAGAAATAAAATAGTGAAGAGTAGAGACATTACACTGGCAACAAAGATCTGCATTGTTAAAGCAATGGTATTCCCCATAGTAACCTACGGATGTGAGAGCTGGACCATAAGGAAGGCTGAGCAAAGGAAGATATATGCTTTTGAACGGTGGTGCTGGAGGAAAGTTCTGAGAGTGCCTTGGAATGCAAGAAGATCCAAGCAGTCCATACTTCAGGAAATAAAGCCCGACTGCTCATTGGAAGGAAGGATATTAGAGACAAAGATGAAGTACTTTGGCCACATAGTGAGAAGATAGAAAAGCTTGGAGAAGGCAGTGATGCTGGGGAAAATGGAAGGAAACAGGAAGAGGGGTCGACCAAGGGCAAGATGGATGGATGGTATCCTTGAAGTGGCTGGCTTGACTCTGAAGGAGCTGGGTGTGGTGACAGCCGACAGGGAGCTCTGGCGTGGGCTGGTCCATGAGGTCATGAAGAGTCGGAAGTGACTGAACGAATAAACAACATACACAGAAAATATTACAATATATTTTATGACATTGGAAATGGATTTCCCTTATGTAGGCTTGTCTGGGACAACAAGTGAATATCTGAAATGAGTAAATTGTACTTCAGAATTCACTGTGATAGGAAGTAACTGGAAGGAAATTGAAGGGAAAATTTATTTTGCATTTAGTTCAAGGACCACTTAAAGCATCTACTTTTTAAAGGATGCTAGTCTTTAATGCTATGTTTATACCTCACCAAACTACAAATCCCAGAATTCCATAGTATTGAGCCATGACAGTTAAAATATTGTCAGACTGCATTAATTCTACAATGTAGATGCATTTACAGATATTATGTTCAATGGATCTGTATCCTTATTGTTGAGTGATAACCACATGGCGCTTTTATATGTGGTTCTTGGTCCAGTGTTTTAGCAGGTAACTAAAACTATTAGAACCAGGTTCAGAAGTTTCTACAGATCTATTACAACATGGATTTTTGTCATCTGCATTGAATCCGTTATTTCTCTGAGTCCTCCACATTTACTGGTATTAAAGATAGCTTCCCATCCAACAGGAGGAGCTGTAAAATCTTTTAAATGGCACCCAATGCAACCAAGAAGTGAGTACATGCCAGCAAATAGGGTTTCCAAGAACTATACCTTTGTAGCAGTGATTCTCAAATGTGGGTCCCAAGATTATGTTGTACTACAACTCTCGGAATCTCTAATCATTGGTCATGCTGAATGGGGCTTCTGGGATACAAGTCCATCAGTAT